>NC_133326.1:462342972-462685756 GCF_042186555.1 Aquarana catesbeiana | reverse complement strand
TTTCAGGTCGCACAAGTGTGAAAGGTGCCTAAGTCACTGTGCTGAGTACTATTTTATACCTAGAATATAAAGTAGTCCCACCATCAAACACTAGTAAACATATGTTCTCAATATAATTGTACTCAAATGGCTGAAAATCACACAGATGGTATCACCTACTGAAAGCTTGCATTGTACTCAGCAGCATATGCTGAAAAGAGGCAAATGCCTATCAGCCAATGCCACATCAGCACGAGCATGGTTGTTACTATAATATTAATGCCTGAAATGCAAAACATTATTGTATTGAATCAAACATTAGTAAATGTATTTTCTCGGTAGGTAAGTGCTCAACTCTGTAGCATAGCGGTATACCCTGCTGCCCCCAAAAGTTCAAGCCATGAATTCAAATCCCACTGACAGCATCACCTCCTAGAAGTGTGCATTGTACTCAGAAGCATACTTAGCCAAAGCACATCAGCTTGCTTTATTCCATATTTTAACTCTTCAAATGCATGCAATGGTATGTACTTATTCAATAATATGGTATGGAATTCCAAAATTCAAGGAAAAAAACGTCGTAGGGTCCCCCAGTACATACCAGGCCCTTCGGTATGGACTTTAAGGGGAACCCTACACCAAAATGTAAAATAAATTTGATATGGGGCCCCCAAAATCCATACCAGACCCTTATCCGAGCATGCAGCCTGGAGGTCAGGATAGGGAGGGACGAGTGAGCACCCTCCCCTTCTGAACCTTACCAGGTCACATGCCCCAAAGCACCTTTTCCCCATGTTGATGGGGACAAGGGCCTCTTCCCGACAACACTGGTCGGTGGTTGTCGGTCTGCAGGCAGGGGGTTTATCAGAATCTGGAAGCCCCCTTTAACAAGGGGGCTCCCAGATCCTGCCCCCTATGTGAATAGGTATGGGGTACATTTTACCCCTACCCATTCACCAAAAAAAGCAGTGAAATGTAAAAAAATTAATAGCCGGTTTTTGACAAGTCCTTTATTGTAGAATAGCTCCGAGCTGTCTTCTTCCCTGAGCCATCTTCTCCAGACGCTGTCTCTCCCTCCTCCATCTTCTCCCCGAGCTGTATTCTCCCAGAGCCGTCTCTCCTGCCGCCACCATCTGCTGTGTTCTTCCGCACCGCTGGTTACCCACTAATAAAAAAAAAGCTGCTCTTCTTCCATGGTGGTCTTCCTCCGCTGTGTTGTCACCCGCTGTGTTGCGTCTCTTACATAGCCATGGAGCGGACTCTCCGGGTGACATTATCGGATGGCCACAGAAGACCGCCACAAGAAGAGCGGCTTTTTTTTTATTAGTGGGTAACCGGCTGTGCTGAAGAACACATCAGCGTGAGAAGATGGTGGCAGCAGCAGAGACAGCTCGGGGAGAAGAAACATCAAACACTAGTGAATGTATTTTCTATGTATTTTCTATGTATGACTGTGCTACACCCAATAGGCTAGCGGTCAGCACTTCTACCTTGAAGAACTCATGGGTTCAAATCCCACAGAGAAATACTAAAAGATTGAATTGGTGAAAAAAAAGCAAATGACTATTATCCAATTAGCCAAAGCAGCATATGCTGAAAATAGGTGAATGCCAATTAGCCAATGCACATTAAATTTGGCTGATTCTATAGTATATAAGACATCAAACACTAGTAAAAGTATTTTGTATGTATAGTTGTGCTCAGCCCAATAGCCTAGCAGTTAGCACCTCTACCTTCAAACATTCAGGTATTGAAAGACTCATGGGTTCAAATCCCACATAAAAATAACTCTTAACTCTTCAAATGCATGCAATGATATGTAAGTATTCAATACTATTATGGTGTGAAATTCCAAACACCACACACTAACTAATGGGCAGATTACATTTTTGTTGTTTGTTCATTTTAATTCGCTTGTGCACTGAAAAAATAAACACAGCTGGGGGATGGTAGGTTGGCTGGTATTTGAACTTGTACCATGAGTGCTGTGGAGACATCTGAGCAGACTACTAAGCCATTGTGCTAAGTATGAGACCTGCATAATAGTGTAGTATGATTAAAGAATGAATATAAATAATTATCGCTTTATAGTCACCTAAATTAAAAAATAAAAAACAACATACAACAAATAGGTAACCTAAATGTTTAATACATGTAACTTTACAGAATAGCAGACATTACTATGTAATAATCATTCATAACTGCATTAGTTAGCAAAAGAAGGAAAAAACTAGGAATACTAATTGCAACATACATCAATAGATGCACACGAGGTAGAGCACATCTCACATAAAAATGTTTCTTTCACATACATGGATCATGATTACAGTGCAGTACTATATAACAACTTGGTAGGAATTGGCATTTGCATATACGCGGAAGCGCTAATTAGCACCAGCTTAGAATTTACTAGCATGTGTTTCTCACTAATAGCGCTAGTTTTTCATTCGCACATTCGCCTGTTGAAATTTTATTTGGCTAAAATGGGAGCTATTATTTGCCATAGTGCCCAGTACTTCCTGGCGCTATAGTAAACGACCCCCATAGACTTTAACGGTGTTCGCGTGCTCGAACAAACTTTTTTCCTGTTCACATGTTCTGGTGCGAACCGAACAGGGGGGGGGGGGTCTGCTCATCCCTACCTAGCAGTAAAAAGGGTCGCTGGTACGTATTCCCAACCACACCACAAGACTACCTGCCTGGAGTTTGCATGTTCTCCCTGTGCCTGCGTGGGTTTCCTCCGGGTACTCTGGTTTCCTCCCACACTCCAAAGACATGCTGGGAGGTTAATTGGCTTCTGTCTAAATTGGCCCTAGTATATGAATGTGAGTTAGGGACCTTAGATTGTAAGCTCCTTGAGGGTAGGGGCCCATATTAGTGTATAATGTATATGTAAAGCACTGCGTAAATTGATGGCACTATAGAAGTACCTTAAATAAAAATAAATAAGTCTTCACTAATATTATGGTGTGAATCTCCAAAACACCATACACTAGCTAACAAGCAGTTTACATTTGATAAACTTTATTGTATGGTATATAAACCATCAAACACTATTAAAAGTATTTTGTATATATAATTGTGCTCAGCCCAATAGGCTAGCAGTTAGTACCTCTACCTTCAAAAATTCAGGTATTGAAAGACTCATGGGTTCGAATCCTAAAAGATTACTATTGGTGGAGAAAAGGAGAATTACTGTTAGCCAATTAGCCAAAGCAGCATACAGTGAATGCCAAGTAGCCAATACACTTTAATGTGGTTGATATTATTGTATTAACTCTTCAAATACTTGCAATGGTATGTAAGTATTCACTAATACTATGGTGTGAATCTCCAAACACCACACACTAGCTAACAAGCAGTTTACATTTGATAAACTTTATTGTATAGTATATAACACATCAAACACTAGTAAAAGTATTTTGTATGTATAATTGTGCTCAGCCCAATAGGCTAGCAGTTAGTACCTCAACATTCAGGTATTGAAAGACTCATGGGTTCAAATCCCACAGAAAAATCCTAAAAGATTGCATTGGTGGGAAAAGGAGAATGCCAGTTAGCCAATTAGCCAAAGCAACACAAATATACGTGTATATATATTTACTGAAAATAGGTGATTGCCAAGTAGCCAATGCAGTTTAATGTGAAAGTTTTTATTGTATTAACTCTTTAAATGCATGCAATGGTATGTAAGTATTCAATTATATTATGATGTGACATTCCAAACACCACACACTAGCTAAATGGCAATTTACATTTCTTTGTTTGTTTATTTTAATTCACTTGTGCACTGAAAAAATAAACACTGCTGGTGGATGGTAGGTTGGCTGTTGTTTGAACTCATACCATGTGGAGATATCCAAGCAGACCACTAAGCCATTGTGCTAAGTACAAGACCTGCATAATAGTGTAGTATTATTAAAGAATGAACATAAATAATTACTGCTTTATAGTCAACTAAATTAATAAATAATAAATCAAAAACATGAAAAAAACAACATACAACAAACAGGTAACCTAAATGATTAATACATGTAACTTTACAGAATAGCAGACATTACTATGTAATAATCATTCAGAACTGCATTTCTTAGCAAATGAAGGAAAAAAAACTAGGAATACTAATTGCAATATAAATCAATAGATGCACGGGAACTAGAGCACATCTCTGATAAAAAATGTTTCTTTCACATACATGGATCATGGCTACAGTACAGTGCTATATAACAACTTGATAAGAATTGGCATTTGTATATACGCGGAAGCGCTAATTAGCGGCAATTTAGAATTTATAGACGTTTATTCTCTGCTTATATCGCTGATTTTCATGCGCAAATTCGCCGGTTTTGTTTCCATTTGGCTAAAATGGGCTCTATTATTTGCCATAGTGCCCAGTACTTCCTGGAGTTATAGTAAATGACCCCCATTGTGTCCATTGTTCAGTCTAAATTCTCCTTTCATTGGTAAATAAAATCTATCAGATATCTAGGTACTGAGATTTCACGCTCTCTATCAGATCTTTACTCCCTTAACTATAGTCTGTTACTAACTAAAACAAGGAGGTCCTTAGAAACTTGGCACCATTTACAAATCCCCTGGTTCGGGCACATTGATATCTTAAAGATGGATAGCCTTCCCAAATTATTATATCTTTTCCAAGCCATTCTTATTAATCTACCAATGACATTTTTCGCACATTACGCTCCCTTACACTACAGTTTATATGGCAACAACATTTATCTAGACTGAAACACAAACTTTTGTGTACCCCTAAACTAGAAGGTGGTACTGAGTTACCAGATTTTTAAATATACCATGCACCTTATTTTTTCGATTGCTTGACTGGTTTCCTCGTCCATTAATGAGGACCTCTTCAGTGGTTGAGTAGGATATGTCCCCAGTGGACCTGCGGGCACTCCTATGGGGTTATGGTGCTACGTTTCGCTCCATGTCATCGCTCTATCCATTGTCAATTGCTGCCCTGTCTGTCTGGTACCAGCGTTGTGGGCTTTATGCACTTTCAACGGAAACTAGCCCTTTGACCTCCTTATTCTATAACCCTGCCTTATCGGATAGTATCGGAACTTGTGTTTAGCACATGCGGGTGGACTTTATGGCCTATGGCGCGCTCGTTTATGCATTCCTCTTTAGGCCTCTTTTGTACCCAGGCTGAGGGTAACAGAGTACTCCTGGACTGGTTGACAACCTTAAGTTTGAATAAATATTGTAAATCACTGCATGATACAGGAAAAGTGCACAGGCCCTTAAAAGCCTATGAAAGATTGTGTTCTTCAAAAATCCCCTGCCATACACTGTCACTATTTTATAAAGATATTATAGCTCATACACATTGTGAGCTCCCCATGTATACAAGACTCTGGTCCAGGGACTTAGAAATGGAAATACTCCCAAAAGATTGGCATACATCATTCTTGTTTACTCATAATTTCTCAATCTCCTGTTATACGCAGGAGAAAAAATTCAAGTGGCTTTCCTGGAGGTTGAAAGACCAAGTCACTATAAATTGGATCTGTCCTGATTCACCTGACACCTGTTGGCACTGTCACAGAGCAAGAGGAACCAATTTGCACATATGGTGGGGTTGTGAACATATCGGCCCCTTCTGGAAATGTATCGTCCAAATATATAACAAAATCTATGACAAGTCGCTCACCCTTCACCTAAGACAGCTCTTTTATCTATATTACCAGGGTCTGTCAAGTCGCAGAAGTCTAGCCTTCTTGGATTTTTTTCTCCCAGCAGCACGTCAGCTTATCTCCAGATTCTGGAAGACAGACACTACCCCTCCCTTAAGTCTATCGGTGGACCTCATCAATGATACTATGCTCATGGAAGAAATGCAAGCTAGAGCAATAGGCAACTGGGAAAGACATAATAAGCTGGAGTATATCTTCTATTCATCACTCAAATTCAGATAAGTTTAAAAAAACATTCTTCTTTTCTAGATAATGTTTTTATGATTTGATCATAAGATGTATGATTGATCTTTGGGGATTGTTTAATCCTTATAGCTCATAACATGTCGATTTACTTGGTCTCTTTTCCTATCCTCTTTTTCTCTTTCTTCCTATTTTCGTTGTTTCTTCATCACTTTTTGCTTTTCCTGATTTTAATACCATACCCGAGATATTGTTTTGATATGACTTGGTGATAAAATTAGCATATATAGGGGGTCATTTACTATAACTCCAGGAAGTACTGGGCACTATGGCAAATAATAGAGCCCATTTTAGCCAAATGAAAACAAAACAGCGAATTTGCGCATGAAAATTAGCGATATAAGCAGAGAACAAACGTTTGTAAATTCTAAATTGCCGCTAATTAGCGCTTCCGCGTATATACAAATGCCAATTCTTATCAAGTTGTTATATAGCACTGTACTGTAGCCATGATCCATGTATGTAAAAGAAACATTTTTTATCAGAGATGTGCTCTAGTTCCCGTGCATCTATTGATTTATATTGCAATTAGTATTCCTAGTTTTTTTTTCCTTCTTTTGCTAAGAAATGCAGTTCTGAATGATTATTACATAGTAATGTCTGCTATTCTGTAAAGTTACATGTATTAATCATTTAGGTTACCTATTTGTTGTATGTTGTTTTTTTCATGTTTTTGATTTATTATTTATTAATTTAGTTGACTATAAAGCAGTAATTATTTATGTTCATTCTTTAATAATACTACACTATTCTGCAGGTCTTGTACTTAGCACAATGGCTTAGTGGTCTGCTTGGATATCTCCACACCACTTGTGGTATGAGTTCAAACAACAGCCAACCTACCATCCACCAGCTGTGTTTATTTTTTCAGTGCACAAGTGAATTAAAATAAACAAACAAAGAAATGTAAACTGCCCTTTAGCTAGTGTGTGGTGTTTGGAATGTCACATCATAATATAATTGAATACTTACATACCATTGCATGCATTTAAAGAGTTAATACAATAAAAACTTTCACATTAAACTGCATTGGCTACTTGTCAATCACCTATTTTCAGTAAATATATATACATGTATATTTGTGTTGCTTTGGATAATTGGCTAACTGGCATTCTCCTCCTTTTCCCACCAATGCAATCTTTTAGCATTTTTCTGTGGGATTTGAACCCATGAGCCTTTCAATACCTGAATGTTTGAAGGTAGAGGTGCTAACTGCTAGCCTATTGGGCTGAGCACAATTGTACATACAAAATACTTTTACTAGTGTTTGATGTGTTATATACTATACAATAAAGTTTATCAAATGTAAACTGCTTGTTAGCTAGTGCGTGGTGTTTGGAGATTCACACCATAATATTAGTGAATACTTACATACCACTGCAAGCATTTGAAGAGTTAATACAATAATATCAACCACATTAAAGTGTATTGGCTACTTGGCATTCACTGTATGCTGCTTTGGCTAATTGGCTAACAGTAATTCTTCTTTTCTCCACCAATAGCAATCTTTTAGGATTCTTCTGTGGGATTTGAACCCATGAGTCTTTCAATACCTGAATGTTTGAAGGTAGAGGTGCTAACTGCTAGCCTATTGGGCTGAGCACAATTGTACATACAAAATACTTTTACTAGTGTTTGATGTGTTATATACTATACAATAAAGTTTATCAAATGTAAACTGCTTGTTAGCTAGTGCGTGGTGTTTGGAGATTCACACCATAATATTAGTGAATACTTACATACCATTGCAAGCATTTGAAGAGTTAATACAATAATATCAACCACATTAAAGTGTATTGGCTACTTGGCATTCACTGTATGCTGCTTTGGCTAATAGTAATTCTCCTTTTCTCCACCAATAGCAATCTTTTAGGATTCTTCTGTGGGATTTGAACCCATGAGTCTTTCAATACCTGAATGTTTGAAGGTAGAGGTGCTAACTGCTAGCCTATTGGGCTGAGCACAATCATATATACAAAATACTTTTACTAGTGTTTGATGGTTTATATACCATACAATAAAGTTTATCAAATGTAAACTGCTTGTTAGCTAGTGTATGGTATTTTGGAGATTCACACCATAATATTAGTGAAGACTTATTTATTTTTATTTAAGGTACTTCTATAGTGCCGTCAATTTACGCAGTGCTTTACATATACATTATACACTAATATGGGCCCCTACCCTCAAGGAGCTTACAATCTAAGGTCCCTAACTCACATTCATATACTAGGGCCAATTTAGACAGAAGCCAATTAACCTCCCAGCATGTCTTTGGAGTGTGGGAGGAAACCGGAGTACCCGGAGGAAACCCACGCAGGCACAGGGAGAACATGCAAACTCCAGGCAGGTAGTCTTGTGGTGTGGTTGGGAATACAAACCAGCGACCCTTTTTACTGCTAGGTAGGGATGAGCAGACCCCCCCTGTTCGGTTCGCACCAGAACATGTGAACAGGAAAAAAGTTTGTTCGAGCATGCGAACACCGTTAAAGTCTATGGGGGTCATTTACTATAGCTGGGCACTATGGCAAATAATAGCTCCCATTTTAGCCAAATAAAATTTCAACAGGCGAATGTGCGAATGAAAAACTAGCGCTATTAGTGAGAAACACATGTTAGCAAATTCTAAGCTGGCGCTAATTAGCGCTTCCGCATATATGCATATGCCAATTCCTACCAAGTTGTTATATAGTACTGCACTGTAATCATGATCCATGTATGTGAAAGAAACATTTTTATGTGAGATGTGCTCTACCTCGTGTGCATCTATTGATGTATGTTGCAATTAGTATTCCTAGTTTTTTCCTTCTTTTGCTAACTAATTCAGTTATGAATGATTATTACATAGTAATGTCTGCTATTCTGTAAAGTTACATGTATTAAACATTTAGGTTATCTATTTGTTGTATGTTGTTTTTTATTTTTTAATTTAGGTGACTATAAAGCGGTAATTATTTATATTCATTCTTTAATCATACTAACTACACTATTATGCAGGTCTCATACTTAGCACAATGGCTTAGTAGTCTGCTCAGATGTCTCCACAGCACTCATGGTACAAGTTCAAATACCAGCCAACCTACCATCCCCCAGCTGTGTTTATTTTTTCAGTGCACAAGTGAATTAAAATGAACAAACAAAAAAATTGAATCTGCCCATTAGTTAGTGTGTGGTGTTTGGAATTTCACACCATAATAGTATTGAATACTTACATATCATTGCATGCATTTGAAGAGTTAATATAATAGAATCAGCCATATTTAAAGTGCATTGGCTAATTGGCATTCACCTATTTTCAGCATATGCTGCTTTGGCTAATTGGCTAATAGTCATTTGCTTTTTTTTCACCAATTCAATCTTTTAGTATTTCTCTGTGGGATTTGAACCCATGAGTTCTTCAAGGTAGAAGTGTTGACTGCTAGCCTATTGGGTGTAGCACAGTCATACATAGAAAATACATTTACTAGTGTTTGATGTTTCTTCTCCCCGAGCTGTCTCTCCTGCTGCCACCATCTTCTCCCGCTGATGTGTTCTTCAGCGCAGCCAGTTACCCACTAATAAAAAAAAAGCCGCTCTTCTTGTGGCGGTCTTCTGTGGCCATCCGATAATGTCACCCGGAGAGTCCGCTCCATGGCTATGTAAGAGACACTACACAGCGGGTGACAACACAGCGGAGGAAGACCACCATGGAAGAAGAGCAGCTTTTTTTATTAGTGGGTAACCAGCGGTGCGGAAGAACACAGCAGATAGTGGCGGCAGGAGAGACGGCTCTGGGAGAATACAGCTCGGGGAGAAGATGGAGGAGGGAGAGACAGCGTCTGGAGAAGATGGCTCAGGGAAGAAGACAGCTCGGAGCTATTCTACAATAAAGGACTTGTCAAAAACCGGCTATTAATTTTTTTACATTTCACTGCTTTTTTTGGTGAATGGGTAGGGGTAAAATGTACCCCATACCTATTCACATAGGGGGCAGGATCTGGGAGCCCCCTTGTTAAAGGGGGCTTCCAGATTCTGATAAACCCCCTGCCTGCAGACCGACAACCACCGACCAGTGTTGTCGGGAAGAGGCCCTTGTCCCCATCAACATGGGGAAAAGGTGCTTTGGGGCATGTGGCCTGGTAAGGTTCAGAAGGGGAGGGTGCTCACTCGTCCCCCCCTATCCTGACATCCAGGCTGCATGCTCAGGTAAGGGTCTGGTATGGATTTTGGGGGCCCCACATCAAATTTATTTTACATTTTGGTGTAGGGTTCCCCTTAAAGTCCATACCGAAGGGCCTGGTATGTACTGGGGGGACCCTACGACATTTTTTTCCTTGAATTTTGGAATTCCATACCATATTATTGAATAAGTACATACCATTGCATGCATTTGAAGAGTTAAAATATGGAATAAAGCAAGCTGATGTGCTTTGCCTAATTATGCTTCTGAGTACAATGCACACTTCTAGGAGGTGATGCTGTCAGTGGGATTTATTATATATAATATTATAGTAACAACCATGCTCGTGCCAATGTGGCATTGGCTAATAGGCATTTGCCTCTTTACAGCATATGCTGCTGAGTACAATGCAAGCTTTCAGTAGGTGATACCATCTGTGTGATTTTCAGCCATTTGAGCACAATTATATTGAGAACATATGTTTACTAGTGTTTGATGGTGGGACTACTTTATATTCTAGGTATAAAATAGTACTCAGCACAGTGACTTAGGCACCTTTCACACTTGTGCGACCTGAAAGTTGCGAGATTTTAATGCGACTTTAAGCAATGCCTGTGTAATCTTGAGGTCTATGGACACAGGAGTCGCAGGGAAAGACACGCAACGTTCCCATGATTTTGCATCAGCAATTTTGCCGCAATTCCAGGGAATGCCTGTGTAAACTTGAGGTCTATGGACCTCAACTCGCATCAAAGTCAGACCAAAGTAGTACAGGGACTACGTTGAAGTCAGTGTTACTTGAAGTCGCACAGATATGAATGGTACACATTAAAAATCATGGGGTATGACTTGTCATACGACTCTGATGTCCAAAGTTGCACAAAAGCACAAAGCCCGACTTTGTTAGCGATTTCAGAGACATCAGTGCACTTTCCTGCACAGATGTCTAGTGAAATCACATAGGTCCCAACTGTTCTCCTTTAAGAAGGTGTCCTATGCCTACCTACTTTTGCTAATAGGTGTCCCTTATACCCATCTCAAAAAGTTGGGAGGTAAGAAATCGCCCCCTGAAGTCACCCAAAGTAGTGCAGAAACTACTTTTGGGAATCGTTGTGGCGTCGCACCAATTCGGACAGTTCCATTGCCATCAATAGGCGCCGATTTGGCCTACAATTTGACATGTCAATTCAGACCTATGTGAACATGGGTGAAGTTGCATAGATATTAGAGCTGCACGGTTCTGGCCAAAATGAGAATCACAATTTTTTTGCTTAGAATAAAAAGTTCACGATTCTCGCGATGTAAAATCTTTCACATTATCCCACAAAAAATTGGGCTAACTTTTCTTTTTTTTTTTTTAATTCATTAAAGTACTTTTTTCCAAAAAAAATTGCATTTGAAAGGCGCAAATACAGTGTGACATAAAATATTGTAACAACCACCATTTTATTCACTAGGGTCTCTACTAAAAAAAATATATATAATGTTGGGGGGTTTTAAGTAATTTTCTAGCAAAAAAAAATGATTTTAACCTGAAACCAACAAATGTCAGAAAAATGTTTAGTGTTTAAGTAGTTAAACTTTCCTCACTTACACAGAATTCTATTTAATTGACAAATTGTTACAAGGTTTCTAGTTAAGTTCACTGATAAAGAATGTTCTAATTCTTGGCAGACTTCCTGGTTTTTTGGCTGTGGCTTCAGAAGAGCAGAGAGAGTTCTTTGCATAGCAAGAATCGTGAAACTCTTTTTTCAAGATCGTAAAGGGGAAAAAAATCACGATGACGATTAATCGTGCAGCTTTAATAAATATGCATGGAAATCAAGGGGGACAACTTTTCATGTGACTCTGAGGTCCAAAGCTCCATGAAAAGTCACCCAAGTGTGAAAGTAACCTAATGCGATTAATTGATAACACCTTTGAATAAGGCCCCATTTGCACTTGTGCGACCTTAAAATTGCACAGCTTTGTCATGACTTGAAGCAATGTCTGTGTAATCTTGTGGTGTATGGACCTCAAATTGCATCAAAGTCAAACCAAGGTAGTGCAGGGACAAATTTGCTACACCTTCAGGATGCACAAGTGACAATAGGGCCAAATTCAAAGGTGTTATCCTTGAATCTCATTCACACTGCTGCGACCTGAAAGTCACACTATTTTGCTGCCTCTTTGCCGCTGCAACTTGGCCCCAACTTCTGGGAATGCCTGTGTAATATTGTACCCGATATACCTCAAGTCACACCAAAGTAGTACAGGGACTACTTTGACGTTGGTGCGACTTAAAGTAGCACAGATATGAATGGTTGTCATTGAGAATCATGGGGTACAACTCAGAGGTCCAAATTTGCTGGAAAATTCGCTCAGCTGTGAAACAAGTCATATATATTTTAAGAAAAGGAGCTCTCATTTATACTTGCATAGTCCTTACTGATTTACATCAGCAGAACAAATGCAGGAAGTGATGTGTGCACATGGGACGGAAGCAAATGTGTGGTGATGCCAAACAAATCAATGAACCCCACCCACACCAAATCTAACTATGACATCCACCCCCGCATTGATTAAGTACAAGTACATATCCTACACTTACCCGGCCAATAAGCAGCATCTCCTCTCTGCTAAAGAGACCTCGCCATGTCCACCTAGATGGAGATCCTGACCAGCACAGGAACTTCCGGGTGCATACAATGACTAATTTCTGGGTCAGAAGGTGAAACCACGCTTTTGATTGCAGCTGCGAATATTTGATCTCAACCATGATTAGTATTTTTTTATTTTCAGATATGCAAATCTGTATTTCTACATATATTTGAAGGTAAACTTAAGGGAGTTTGCTAAGAAATGGTGTCCCTGGGTTAGCAGCAGGTGAATTACAAAGGCAAAAGGCCCAGTTTGAGCCCTGGTTCACACTGACAGAGGGAGAAAAGCGTGCAGCTGAACTCCCACAATTTAATTCCTGCATGTCAGTCCCGACTGTGGGGGCAACATCAGAGACATCAGTGCAGGTTTCTGCTCCAATATCAATACAAATCGCACCAATTAGAACAGTGCAATTGCCACAGATTTGACATGTCAAATCACACCAATGTGAACCAGAGCTGACAAATTCAAACACTGCCTATCCACCAGCTGAATTAATTACCTGCAATTCTCCACAGCTGTTAATGATAAAGGTAGAATCTTTATATATAACTTGCAGCTGTGCAGAAGCCTAGGTTTACATTGGAGCGATTGGTCATGCGATTTGAGAGATCAAATCGCATGACTATTGGCAATGGCACTGTTCCAATTGATGCAACTTTTTTGTGGCACCGCATCAATTTGCTAAAGTAGTTCCTGCACTACTTTTGCCGATTTCAGGTGCGACTTCAATAGACATTTGTGTATGAAGCCACCTGAAATCACGCTGACCTTGCTACTTTGAAATCGTGCTACTTCAAGTGAAGTAGCGCAATTTCAAAGTAGCATGTGAACCAGGGCAAAGAGATTAGTTTTTTGGTGCACAAATACATATTGAAAAAATATAAAAGATATTGCACTTTCCCAAAACCACCACCCACAAAAACTAAAGTAAGAAAAGTAGGGGGGAAAAACACACACACACACACACACACACACACACACACACACACACACACACACACACACACACACACACACACACACACACACACACACACACACACACACACACACACACACCCCAAAAGCTTAATGTACTTTTATTTTATCAGCAGAAAAAAAAATAAATTTACATTTACTAGCTTCAAAAAAAATTTGGACAGGATATATGGTACTACATTTAGCAACGGAATTTTAAGGGCCCTGCTCATAGGAGCTTACAATCTAAAATTAGACAAAACCTTAGAGTGGATACAGCTTTAATTTCAGTGTATAACGGGCAACACATCACATTATTATCTGAAAGATTATAGAAACATACTTAACAGTCATTCTTACAAAGCATTCCAACATAAGCATTGCAAAAGACTTATTCAAAACACCCACCACCAGCCCACAATCCACACATACATACATTGGTGACCATGTTCTGCTGGAAGCTGCATTTCAGTGTACACGATTAAACAAGATCAAAAAGAGTAGGTCAGCAGATACTTCCAAACGATGTTTGCATGATCAGACAGGAACAATACATACACAACATTGACAGCATGGCCACATAAACCCACTTTTGATTGAAAAAATGCACAAGAATTTCATCAAATCTCCCAATATCATTCCTTCTCCATCACAACAAAAAACCTGACCTTCTCAGGCCAAACAAACCCCCCCTACTGCAGGACTTTATATAAGAGAGGTTGTATTGTTAGCACACTGACACACCCAATAGAAGTACACGCCCACCAGCATCTTTCAATCTGTCTCTTCATGTATGTCTAAAGTGATTGCACCTGATGAGCAGGAACACATAATAGGATTTGCATCTGTGTTAGCATTGGCTATGTGCATCAAATCTCCAACTACAGGACAAAGATCAAAGTCCATTTGCATCCACATAAACAAAGCAACAGTTTTCTAAGCATATGTACCTGTGCAGTGTAAACCCTAAAATTTGAAATGTCCAAGTCACTGGGCATGATTAGTGCTAATAAACATTAACATCAGTCCCTGGCTGCAATGAGCTTCCAATATAAAGTCCAAAATTAACTTTCTTACATTAGAACCTATTTCGACAGGAGACAAATAAAATGCCAGCATGTCTTTGGATTGTGGTGAGAAACCCACACAGGGAGAACACATAAACTTCAACACAAGCATTAGTATGTTGGGGAATTGAACCAACATCCCAGGTGCTGCTAGACAGAACTGCTACCCACTAAGCCACCAGGCAGCCCCACACATGTTCTCTGCATCTCTGTGGTGTGAACCAGCCCTAAGTCCATAGCCATGCTCAGTGTCACAAGCAATATACAGTATATTGGCGTAAGTATTGGGATGCCTGCCTTTAAACACACATGAACTGTAATGGCATCCCAGTATTAGTATTGGGTTCAAAACTCATTTGGCCCACCCTTTGCAGCTATAACAGCTTCAACTCTTCTTGTCCACAAGGTTTAGGAGTGTGTCTATGGGAATGTTTGACCATTCTTCCAAGTGCATTTGTGAGGTCAGGCACTGATGGACAAGAAGGCCTGACCTACAGTCTCCTCTCTAATTTATCCCCAAGGTGTTCTGTTGTGTTGAGGTCAGGACTCTGTGCAGGCCAGTCAAGTTCCTCCACCCCAAAATCACTC
Source organism: Aquarana catesbeiana (assembly GCF_042186555.1). Classification (NCBI taxonomy): domain Eukaryota; kingdom Metazoa; phylum Chordata; class Amphibia; order Anura; family Ranidae; genus Aquarana; species Aquarana catesbeiana. The sequence continues at coordinate 462,670,403 of NC_133326.1, read as the reverse complement.
ATCCATGTCTTTATGGACCTTGCTTTGTGCACTGGTCCAAATAATTTGGTGGAGGGGGATTATGGTGCGGGGTTGTTTTTCAGGGGTTGGGCTTGGCCTCTTAGTTTCAGATAAGGGAACTCTTAAGGCGTCAGCATACCAAGACATTTTGGACAATTTCATGCTCCCAACTTTGTGGGGACAGTTTGGGGAAAGCCCCTTCCTGTTCCAACATGACTGCACACCAGTACACAAAGCAAGGTCCATAAAGACATGGATGAGCAAGTTTGGGGTGGAGAAACTTGACTGGCCTGCACAGAGTCCTGGCCTCAACCCGATAGAACACCCTTTGGCTGAATTAGAGTAGAGACTGCAAGCCAGGCCTTCTCATCCAACATCATTGCCTGGCCTCACAAATGCACTTCTGGAAGAATGATCAAACATTCCCATAGGCAGACTAAACCTTGTGGACAGCCTTCCCAGAAGCTGTTCTAGCTGCAAAGGGTGGGCCAAATCAAATTTTAACCCTACGGACTAAGACTGGGCTGCCATTAAAGTTCATGTGTGTGCAAAGGCAGGCGTCCCAATACTTTTGGCTATATAGTGTATCTGGAAAAGACTTACAATGGTGGTGGAACCCTCCTACACATAACTACTACAATTAGACATAGTTATAGGACCTGGGAAATGAGACAACTTCTCTACATGAAGTAACATGGTTGGGATTTGAACCCAGAGCCTCAGAGATACTAAGCAGAAGTTCTAACCTCTAAGCCACAGAGCTGCCACATGTGAGACCCTCCTACACATGACTACACATAAAAACACATAAATACTGCATTTCTATGGACATACAGGTGATGGAATTACATTACTCAAGAGTTATTCTTCTTGATTTATTCTGTGATATTTGGTGTTTTTTTGTGGGTGAGAGTAGAATATTACCCTTAAATTTTTGGGAATTACATTTTGATTTCTGATGTTGGTACACATATCACATTTTTTGGGCTCAAATTATGAATATTTGGAAATAATAAAAAGCACAAAAAATTGTGACTCATTTTAAATTTGCATCAGCAATGGTATTGTTTGTGGATTGTAAAGACTCCTGTGTGAGTTTGGGGTAAAGATTGTTGTGAGATGGAGAGTAACAAGCGAAAGTGACAGAGAAAAATATATTTTACCAAAACATCAAAACATTCCACATTGTAGCATTATTAAAAATCAAAATATTTTAAGTAGAAGCAACAATGTTGCAAAGGAAAATTTATTTCACAGAAAGATACATTTCATCTCAACATTAAAAGGTTTTTTTTGTGAAAGTTAGAATTGTTCCATTAGAATCAATGACTGAAACTTCATTTGGACTAAATTAGAGCAGATTTTAACTCCCAAAAAATGCTCTCTAATTAGCTCTCATTTTGGTATTTACTATAGCTCCAGGTAAAAAAGACACTTGAGTTAAAATGAGAGTTATTTTCAGGTCTGAGCATGCTCAGTTGTGTTGGCACCTAGTTGTCCAAAACGGGGAATTTTTCACTTTTCAGACTTTTAAAGATATTTCAGTGTAGAAATCACTTTTTCACACAGTTTAAAAGCAGATAATCTTTAAATAATATAGCGCATATTTCAGTACCATTTAGGCAATTATATCATGCTCTAAACATTATTTCCATGTGCAATTCTCTAGGTTTTAGCAGAGTAAGGGTTTGGGCTCTATTTAGTTTCAGGGAGCTATAGTAAATTCGATTTTGGGAGAATTTTCTCACCAGCGCTATAGTGAATACCGTTTTAGCATGAATTAGCGCTATTAGCGCTAATTCGCGCTAAATTGCCGCGAATTAGCACTAATTCACGGCAATTTGCGCGAATTAGCGCCATAGCGCTATAGTAAATGACCCCCATAGTGTCTATAACTCTATTGTACTTCAGGTTCTATTATGTATATGATATATTTTCCCTTACAAATTTTAATTTTTGTACCCTCATATGTTCTGATTCTCATATCTTGAAAATACTAATCAAAATATATTCAACTTAAAATCATCAGCTACATACAGATTGCTGGTAGGCTGCAGCAATCCCTCTATCCCCCCTCACTGAGCTCTCACTGAGCTCAGGAGGAGTGCGGACACAGAGGCACGTGCTTCTATTTACATTGGGTGATGGCTGTGATTGGACACAGCCATCACATGATCAGGAGGATCAATCAGAGAGCCCATATCCCGATTCTGAGAACAGTCATTGCATTAGATTTTCATGAACCTGTGAAGGTGGGTTTGAGCTAGCTCCTGGAGTGGGGAAGGCAGTGTCATGGTGTGTCTTAATGAGGTCAGCTAGTGAACTACGTCCTGTGTCATACTGGTTTTCACAACCTAAGAGATGTCCAGGAAGTAAAAGTTCCCCATAGATCAGACTGAATGCTGAGATAAGTGCTGGTGTGAGAAATTATAGCAACATTAATGATATATTGGTACAAAGGGAAGTCGGAATTTAGAAATAAAAGGTGAATTTAGTCTTTAAAACAAACAACAAATCAATATCTCCCTTAATCTGTGCTTATGAGAAAGTGTTAAATTAATGTAACCACCAAAATAAAACCCTAAAATACCCTGCTGCTGCATTATAAACCCAAAACAAAATGATAATTAAATAAAACCATACCCACTATGCAGCGCTCCAATATATATATGTGCAAATAAAAAAATAAAATTCAGTGAACTATACAATAAATAATAATTGTAATTAACTAACTGATATTTTCAATTCAGAAATAAATGTTTTCAATAAATCAATACTACAAAGTGATATTGTGCTAAAAGTTAATGTAATAAAATGTAATAAAATAATATCAAGTCCCTAATTAAACTTCTATTTCCAAAGTACTCTGTCATTGTGTCTTCTTTTTACACATTACCATGCTCAACCTGTGCTCATTGACCAACGCCTCTTAGACAGCAACTCACCAAATCAACATGCCTCTCCATTTCTAGATTGTGGCTAGAAACACAAATCTATTGCGCTAAATATGAATAAAATAAAAAGAGAAGCACCTAACACTAAATTGCTGGATACAATTAACGTAATTTAAAGAAGAGGTGTAGTGCTAATAATCATATGCAAAGTTCATAAATAGGAAAAAGTTCCAAATATAAGAAGAAAGTGAAGTCAAGTCCAGCCATCACCATCAGGGAGAAACAAAAGCTTCAATCAAACGAGATCCACCATGGAGAGAACTTCAGAAGAGAGTAGAAATGCCATCACCATCACCCACACTAACTGACCCTTACCATCAGTGTATGGGTTATACACATGAGTAGTAATCAAGTGATGAAACCGATCCTCCTAGAATCTGAAGCAATCCTCTGCTCGTATAATCCCAAAAAACAATCAATCTCCTTCTGGATCAGATGGAAATCCTAGGGGACCCTCCACTCACATAGTTGTATAGCAATTCGAGAGCCATCGAGAGCTCATTGCGCAAAAATCCGGAAAATCAACAGCACCTCCTCTTTGTTAAAGAGGGACCTCCTTTTTCTACTCTCTTCTGAAGTTCCCTCCATGGTGAATCTCGTTTAATTGAAGCTCTTCTTTATATTTCTAGATTGTGGAAATTTTAATTATCTTCTCTGACAGGATTTGCAAGGAATTGTAGGTTAAGACCCTTCACCTCTTAAAACACATTGGCCCTGATAGGGAAATAACATATTCCCTTGGTAGTGCAGGACCTAATATCCTAAACTATGTGCTGCCTGTTAATGAAAATTAGAGTTCCCTAATTACCATATGGGGATAATTGCATGTCACATGGACAGATCAGTTATGTCTGGTAAATCTGGTGCAATTTTGGTTGAACAAACTGCTCCCTATTCACTACCTGTCATGTTCCTATTTAGTTAGAAAGGCTGAACAGAAAATGGTAAAAAGAAGGAACTGGTGGTTCTATGAAATATTATTTTGGAATTAATTAGTTATACAATTGAAAATAACTATTGTAGCCATTTGTATACTTTTTGTGGCTACAATCAAAATGTGTACGTCTGCATCACCAAATGAAAATGGTTATAAATATTTTATAACAAAATAATAACAGAAAGCAATAACAAACTAAATGTATTTTAAGTGGAAGTTTTTAAATGAACTAATATGACTTGAGCACAATTTAGCTTACAAGGAACCGATACTTACAAGGCTATGGTGTTTCAGGTTTCGGGTGTTACAGTAAGCTCTGGCTTAGCCTCCCCTGGCTTATCTGGCTTATAACATACCTGATATTTTTCTGAAGTCCTGAAAAAAGGTGATCAAAGTCACCAAAGTCCATCTGTAACCTTCCATTTTAAGACAGCCTTATCCATAAATTTTAAAACTTTAAAAACTCATTCTAACATCTAAAAATAAATCTTGTCTTACATACACCAATTAGTGTTCATAATATGTTTCTCTTCTTTGCCTACTGTGAAAAGGAAAAAAGGTTTATGTGTTATGTAATACAGTTGTGCTGCAATTAATTTAATTTAACACGAGAAAGGTAATAAAAGTCGACTTATGTACAGTATGTTGAACAAAACATTTTGTAATGTGCAAGAAACCATAACATGTTAAATGGAATCTGTCACAAGGAGGACATGCAGAATTTCTCTAATTAGACAAAGTAACTCATTTCTGCAGAGTTTTCCTGTGTCTGGATTAATACTGTAATGTAATACAGAATATACTCCGGACATAGTCACATTAAATAATTATTTGCAGTGCCCATGCACACAACAGTGTACTAAAATATACACTTTTTTTATAATGTCAAAGACGTAAATAATAGTTTCAACACCACTAAGTGTCCAATTCTAATTGCTTAAAAATGGAAACATTGCATTAAAATGTAAAAATCATCAACACATAATTTTAATCCGCTTTTAAACAATGTAATCTTGCTTTGTACTATATATATATATAATTTTCTGATTTTAAAGTAAACCTAAACAAAAAAGTGTTACTGACACCAAAGATATTCAAATGTGTAATCCCAGCAAGTTGTTAAATATGTGCTTGCCGCAATGTGCACACCAATAACGTTATAGAACAAAGAGCGATAGCAGCACTAAGGAAAAAACAAATCTAAATCCTAACAATTACTGAAATGTAATACATTAAAATACACCATGCAAAAATATATCATAAACCATTCCAATTTATTAACCTGCTCCAATAGTGTCCATAAATTCAATGTAGTGCTCCAAATCCACTCATTGATCTTGATGATAATACAGTGCTCCAGTGAAACAACACTGCACACAAAGTGATGTGAGTGCCAAGCACCCCCCCCCCCTCTTAGAGAAAGACTCACCAGAGTCTGTAGTTTTTATATCAGGTCTTCCAAGGTAGCTTCCGTACCCTGATATATTGGAGCATGTTAAGATATTGGAAAGGGCTTTGATACATTATTTTTGCATGGTTTATTTTAGTGTATTGTTGACACTAATATTGTGTTACATTTCAGTAATTGTTTAGGTTTCATGGTTTTTCCATAGTGCTGCTATTACTCTGTTGTATAACTTGAAAGTATTCCTGCCATGACAGAACTACAAGGGTTATTTTTGGCCTCTATTCTAGACACTAATAGCACACTGGCAAATATTTTTGTTATACTGAAAGAAAGTTTGCAACCAATGATATCAAAACTGTTGATGTGTGTACTTATTCTGTCAAGATCAGGGGTCAGGCTCGAAGACCAGTTACTATAGCAGAAGTGGGACCACTACCGACCAGCAGGATAGGTACACAGGCAGTCAAACTGGTGGATGATGTGGGCTCACCTGAGGTGTGGAGTCTAAGTACTAACGTATTAGTACGTGCGGTCCTTAAGATCGCCCCACCAGGTGGTGAGCAAGCTGGGGTCCAGTAACGCAAGGATTAAAAAGAAGCGTGGTCAGTAAACAAGCCAAAGGTCAGTAACTGCAGGTTGGGATCAGGCAGAAGTGCAGTCGCGGAACAAGCCAAGCATCGTAACAAATGGTCGCAAAATATGGATGGCAGCAGGGAAGACAAGAGAGTGATGCTGGATGAAGAGAGCACAATAATTTTGCAAACTGGAAGTGTAGAGACATGGCTTAAATCAGGAAATTCACGGGAGGAGCAAAGAGTTCACGGTTCAGCAGAAGTCAAAGGCAGGGTTGTCCAATGGATCAAATAGGGTGCTGTCCAGTATCTCGGGTACCGCAGCCAGAGGAATCATTGCCAGAAACAGCAGGGGTCCCAGGTTCAAGGCTCAAGGTCCTAACATATCTGGGTTTGGGCTCAGAAATTACCAATGTTTTCAGAAGGAGGTCAACAATAATATATGTATTTCTCCTATCATGTGTTTAGAATGTTATGTGTAACAAATATTATAACATTCATTTTAATAGTTTGTCTTGTTGTTTTTTACTTGTGTTTTCAAAAATAATGTTTACAATAAAACATAACAAAAATATTACCGCTCATAGATCTTGTAGAAATAAATAGTAAAAGCTATGATAACAATACGGGATCCCACATGAAGGTTGGTTTACCATGTTAGAAAATATTAAACATTTGACAAAAAGCAGAAATAAGTATTACATGTAGGCATGAGATGTCCAATATACTAAATTCTGCAAACCCTGTAGTGGTACACAGAAAAAATTGTTTGGAGACTGTCCAGTTGAGCTTATGTGTACAAGAAGGGAAAAAGGGACAGGTAGGATAGGGATGGGTAGGGGTAATGAGAGAGAGAGAGAGATACCTAAAAAATTTGAATAACATTATCTCCACAACTGTGTCCCATAATATTTTGTCTAGAGAATGTGGATTCTACTTTCATTTTAGTTGTCTTGTGTGTCAGGTAGAAGAGATAATTATCTCTTGAATTCTCACACTAAATTAACTGGAGCTATGAGCAATCTGACAGGAGTTGATTCGCTGTTCAGCTCTTAATGAGATCTGTAATTCCTTCTTCCATTTTTGTTTAAAGCTGGGGGGCCAAAGGGCAAAAAGAGTCTGTTAGTGTCAAATAAATCCAAGATATTAAGTGTGTATTAGGGCCTTTATGAGGATTAGTTAGGAAGTGATGAATTTGGAGATAAATCTACTAAGGAAGATTTGATGTGTCAATCTGACTCAGTATTCCTGTTTAAGAATAAAGGTTCCCTTGGTTGTTATTCCAAACATTTAATTAATTTATGAGTAACGCCAGGTGGAAAATCTGTATTGCCTATTAACCACTTCAGCCCCGGAAGGTTTTACCCACTTCCTGACCAGGCCATTATTTGCGATACGGCACTGTATAGCTTTAAATGACAATTGCACAGTCACGTGATGCTGTATCCAAACAATATTTATGTCCTTATTTCCCACAAACCTAGCTTTCTTTTGGTGGTATTTGATCACCCATGCGGTTTTTATTTTTTGCGCTATTAACAATAAAAGACTGACAATTTTGAAAAAAAAAACAATATTTTTTACTTCTTGCTATAATATATATCCAAAAAGATAAAAAAACAAAAACAAATTTCTTTATCAATTTAGGCCAATTGGTAAAAAAATACCAATAGGCATATATTGATTGGTTTGCACAAAAGTTATAGCGTCTACAAAATAGGGGATTGATTTAGGGACTTTTTAAAATTGTTTTTACTGGTAATGGCGGCGATCTGCGATTTTTAGCAGGATTGCGGTGGACAAATCTGACCCTAAGTGACACTTTTTGGGGACCAGTGACACCAATACAGTGATCAGTGCTAAAAAATGCAGTCCAAGATTGTTCTATTTTTGCTCATGTCTTGATGTTGTCATTGAGAAAGCAGTCCATTACTCTCACAAGATGACATGTGTTGTAATAGAGTTTAGGATTTGGTAAACTTAGCCCTCTTTTTTGTTCAGGAAGGCATAGGGCACCTTTTCCGATGCACGGCCCTTTTTCTAGTTTTAAAGTAGTTGGGTTTTTGGTCTAGGGATTTGAAAAAGAATAACGGGATCTTACTAGGAATTGATTCTGACCATGTATAGTAAACAGGGTAAAATTTTCTTGCCAAATTTGTTAGAGTAAGGGAAGAAGGTTTAATGTATATACAGTAGTTGTGAGAGCACAGTTGGTATATTAATACCCAGAAGGTCAATATGAGATTTGAAAAGTGTCACTCTCTTTGAATAAATTTGGAATAGATAGTTGAGGGTCTGATATGAAAAATAACATATCACCTGCATACAGTATGTGTTTTTTTCCTATGAGTTTCCAACTATGTGAAAGCCTTTAATGTATGGGTGTTCTCTGATTATTTTCAGAAATGGCTCAAGCGTTAGAATAAAGATCAAGGGTGACAATGAGCACCCTTGCCTGATTCTGTTCTTTATACCAAAGTTGTCAGAAATAGTCTTATTTGCTCTAACTTTTGTGCTTGAAGAAGGAGGCGGCACCTCGAAAATGCTTTGCGGCCCGCCACCTTCCTGATTTGGTCTCTTGCTAGCTCTGTGAGAGCAGGTGTGAAAGCTGGAGACGCTGCTGGTTATACACCTCCATATAGCAGGTCTGAGCTTATCCCCACAATGGTTTTCTCATCATTTGTGATGGCTGACTGCTTGACTGGTGATCCACATCCACCCTGTGTGTGCAGCTCGCAAGATACTTTTATGTAAGTGTACTAGTGTTACTTGCTTTTACTATCACACTGACCCAGATGCCCTCTTTCTACGCTTTTTGTTTGTCTGAGGGAACTCCCATTTCCTGCTTAGGAGCTGCCAGTGACTGCGTGCACAATCCCCATCCACCTGTGGGTCCATCCTGTGGACTTCTCCTTGATATCCCTTACTACTATGGACTGTATGGACTAATTCTTATTAATTAATTTTGGGTGTATCTTGTTGTCCCCCCCACTGTTATTGATCCCTTATGATCCACCTTATAGCTGCCAGTGAGTGCTAACTCACACACTACCTGACAGTTCTGTGTGATATATTGCTTCTAACTTTTGTGCTTGGAGTGTAGAAGATGGCTCCAGCCCAATACATCATATGGCCCTGAAGACCAATGTTTTTCAGGACTTCAAATATGTAACCCCATGTGATCCTGTCAAATTTTGAGGTCTACATTTAATAATGCTATAGGCCTGTAGCTTGTCCTCTTTATGTATGACAACAATTTGTGCTTCCAGTGTTTGGGAAGGGGCGCAGAGTCCCAACGTCTAAACTATTAAATGCTTTCAAAAAGTGAGGTGTTAAATATAGTTTCAAACAACTTATAAAATGTAAATAAAGCTGTTGTGGCCTGGGCATTTGCCTGGCTTGAGCTGTTTGAGAGTCTCATGAATTTGTTTTGCAGAAATCACAGTTTCTAAGGCTTGTCTCACTTTGTGTATCAGCTTAGGCATACTTGCTCTGTTTAAGAGCTCTGTTATATGGGTGAGACACTCATTCGGAGTTTGTTTGCATGTACAATTGGTTTTTAAGTTTTGTATAGGGATGTGTAGTAATTCCTAAAGCTGTTTGCTATCTTTTGTGGGCAATGAGTCAATGAGTTTTGCTTCCTCTATTTGAAATCACAGAAAAAAACCCTTGTGCTCTTACGCTCTGCTCTCTAGCAAGCATTTTTTGCCACATTTGTTAGCTGATTCGTAAAAGTGACAGCTTCTATATGCAAAGACTCTCTGAATTTTGTATGAGAGAAGTTTTAAGTATTCGTGCCTAAGATTAGTAAGCTCTGTCAGCATTTGTATCGCCAGTGAGCTTTTGTGTCCAGGTAGGCAATTTTATCTTGCAGAGAGTTTAAAAGTGCTTATTTTTCAGAGGGTATAACCACTTGCCGACCGCCTCACGCTGATATACGTCAGCAGAATGGCACGGGCAGGCAGAATCACGTACCCATACGTGATCTGCCTCCCGCGGGTGTGGGGTCTGATCGGACCCTGTCAGGAAAGGGTCCATCCGCTGGTAAGATATATCATTTGGCATGCAGTACTGGGGTCCACCAGCAGGTGTCTCCTGGCAGTGTTAAACTGTCAGGAGAATATTTCCCTGCTGGTGTCATTTCATCTTTTGGCCGCAGTACTGATGTCCACCAGCGGATGGATCCTGGCAGTATGGAGCAGACAACACTCCCTGCGCTCAGGTGTGACTTGAAACCAATTAGAGTCAGCCCTATAAATACCCGGCAAGCCCTCACATGCTCACCTTGGTATCTTTCTTCCTTGCGCCCTGAACCTGCATCCTGAACCTGTTATCCTGTATCAGACCCTGAACCTGTTCCTGAGCCTGTATCCCATCCCATCCTTTATCTCCCTTTCCCAACCTGCCCTTGTTCAGTTGCTGATCTCCTGTGTATGACCTCGGCTTGGCTACGTTTATGTTTCTGGTATATCCCTTGTTCCTGCTGACCTGCTGTGTATGACCCTGGCCTGGCTGACATCTGTGATTCCAGTATTGCCCCTTGCTGTATATATTATCTGTTGTTTGTGGGTTTCTGTCAGTTGGTTGAGCACTACTTATATTTGGGGTGTTTGTTTATTTATATCACTTATCTTTAATAAACATTCTTATTTCACTTTACATGCGTTTTGGTTTCCTCTTTGCAGTCCACACAATCTGGTCACACCGGTTCATGACAGTATACCAAGGCCATCTCTGACCAGAAGTGGCTGCACAAGGGAACCATCTCGGTTCTGTTGCACATTACTGGGATGAATTCAGATATAATTGCTTATTATGCTCTGCTGGCAACAGAGAGTTCTGAATATCTCCGCCAGACATTGAAAGGGTGGTCCAGTGATCAGCTGCTGGAGATTATCCGTTTAGCTCACTCTGTGGTCGATCAGGGCAGTATACGGTTTGAGGATGTTCAGCCTTTGATTAGAATGTGTACAGAGCTGGCTCTGCCTTGTATTCCAGAGGGCCATGATGACTTTTCTCCCCCCTTCAGCGTTAACCAGATTGCGTCCTTAGTATGGCTGTTGGAGGATGACTCGGCATCCTTTTTTGAGCATTATTCGGTTTGTCCCAAACAGTTGTTGAAGGATTGTATAGATGAAGTGCAGTCGCTGGTCAGACAGGGGAAATGTGAGGCCACTTTTGTGCTACCTGTACTTCAGGCATGGTCAGACCTGTTATGCCCAGCTTCTGTCAGCTCTCCACAAACCAGACCTGCTACTAAATACCTGCCTGCTCAGATGTCCTTTCTCCCATCACTCCTGGCAACCTCAGCTGCAGTCCAATATACCCTGCTCCCCACCAAGTATCAATGCCCTGTTTCTACTTCCTGCACCTATCCTGCCTTTAACCCACCTGCCTCTTCTCTAATACCTGCAACTTCCCCACAAGAACTCCCTCTGGCTGCTGTTCCCCCTTCCTTGCCATATCCCAGCCCTTCCTTTCAGTATGCCTCACCTCCTGTCTACAGTCCTACAGCCACCTACAGATCTCCAGCAGTTAAGCCAAAGAAGAAACGGAAGTTCTTCCCCACTCACACAATCCTGCCAGTAACCCAACCTGCTCCCACTTCCCAGTCTGATGTTCCAGCTTCCCAGCCTGATGTTCCAGCTTCCCAGCCTGATGTGCCAGCTTCCCAGCCTGATGTGCCAGCTTCCCAGCTTGACGTGCCAGCTTCCCAGTTTGACGTGCCAGCTTCCCAGTTTGATGTGCCAGCCTCCCAGCCTGATGTCTTGAAGCTTGCCTTCCAGCCTGATGTCTTGATGCCTACCTACCAGTCTGATGTGCCAGCTTCCCAGTTTGATGTGCCAGCTTCCCAGCCTGATGTTCCAGCTTCCCAGTCTGATGTTCCAGCTTCCCAGTCTGATGTTCCAGTTTCCCAGTCTGATGTTCCAGCTTCCCAGTCTGATGTTCCAGCTTCCCAGTCTGATGTTCCAGCTTCCCAGCCTGATGTTCCAGCTTCCCAGCCTGATGTTCCAGCTTCCCAGTCTGATGTTCCAGCTTCCCAGTCTGATGTTCCAGCTTCCCAGTCTGATGTTCCAGCTTCCCAGTCTGATGTTCCAGCTTCCCAGTCTGATGTTCCAGCTTCCCAGCCTGATGTGCCAGCTTCCCAGTTTGACGTGCCAGCTTCCCAGTTTGACGTGCCAGCTTCCCAGTTTGATGTGCCAGCTTCCCAGTTTGACGTGCCAGCTTCCCAGTTTGACGTGCCAGCTTCCCAGACGGATGTGCCAGCTTCCCAGACGGATGTCTTGCAGCTTGCCTTCCAGCCTGATGTCTCAGTGCCAGCTTCCCAGACTGATGTGCCAGCTTCCCAGACTGATGTGCCAGCTTCCCAGACTGACGTGCCTGCTGCCCAGCTCGAAGTGCCCATGCCCGCTGCCCAGCCTGATGTGCCTGCTGCCCAGCTCGAAGTGCCTGCTGCCAAGCTTGAAGTGCCCGTGCCCGCTGCCCAGCCTGATGAGCCTGCTGCCCAGCTTGAAGTGCCCATGCCTGCTGCCGCCCAGCTTGAAGTGCCCATGCCTGCTGCCGCCCAGCTTGAAGTGCCCATGCCTGCTGCCGCCCAGCTTGAAGTGCCCATGCCTGCTGCCGCCCAGCTTGAAGTGCCCATGCCTGCTGCCGCCCAGCTCAAGTTGTTCCTGTCTGCTGCCCAGCTCAAGTTGTTCCTGTCTGCTGCCCAGCTCAAGTTGTTCCTGTCTGCTGCCCAGCTCAAGTTGTTCCTGTCTGCTGCCCAGCTCAAGTTGTTCCTGTCTGCTGCCCAGCTCAAGTTGTTCCTGTCTGCTGCCCAGCTCAAGTTGTTCCTGTCCGCTGCCCAGCTCAAGGACTCTGACATGCCAGCCGTCTGCTCGGATGTGCCTGATGACCAGCCTGAAATGCCTTCTTCCACCATTCTGCCTGATGTCATAGACCATGGACAATTAAGACCAGTTGGAGCGTCCGGAGGCCGCTCCTTTAGGGAGGGGTACTGTCAGGAAAGGGTCCATCCGCTGGTAAGATATATCATTTGGCATGCAGTACTGGGGTCCACCAGCAGGTGTCTCCTGGCAGTGTTAAACTGTCAGGAGAATATTTCCCTGCTGGTGTCATTTCATCTTTTGGCCGCAGTACTGATGTCCACCAGCGGATGGATCCTGGCAGTATGGAGCAGACAACACTCCCTGCGCTCAGGTGTGACTTGAAGCCAATTAGAGTCAGCCCTATAAATACCCGGCAAGCCCTCACATGCTCACCTTGGTATCTTTCTTCCTTGCGCCCTGAACCTGCATCCTGAACCTGTTATCCTGTATCAGACCCTGAACCTGTTCCTGAGCCTGTATCCCATCCCATCCTTTATCTCCCTTTCCCAACCTGCCCTTGTTCAGTTGCTGATCTCCTGTGTATGACCTCGGCTTGGCTACATTTATGTTTCTGGTATATCCCTTGTTCCTGCTGACCTGCTGTGTATGACCCTGGCCTGGCTGACATCTGTGATTCCAGTATTGCCCCTTGCTGTATATATTATCTGTTGTTTGTGGGTTTCTGTCAGTTGGTTGAGCACTACTTATATTTGGGGTGTTTGTTTATTTATATTACTTATCTTTAATAAACATTCTTATTTCACTTTACATGCGTTTTGGTTTCCTCTTTGCAGTCCACACAATCTGGTCACACCGGTTCATGACAGACCCCCCCCCGGTGCCAGAGGCGGTCGGCTCGAGTTCGCGGGCGATGAGAGGTGAGGGGGAGGCCATCCATTGTTGGCCAACCCTCCCTCCTTTTTGATCCGGCGCCGAGGAGAGAAGACATCCAAGTGCACCAACACTACACTGTCAGTAGAACACGCCAGGCACACGATCACCCCCCGATCACCCCCCTGTACCCCCTGTCACACTGACACCAATAGCAGGGTTTTTTTTTTGCATTGGTGTCAGTTTGTGACAGTTATAAGTGTTAGGGCAGTTAGGTTAGCCCCCTTTAGGTCTGGGGTACCCCCCTTTTGGTCCAGGGTACCCCCCTAACCCCCCCTAATAAAAGTTAACCCCTTGATCACCCCCCGTCACCAGTGTCGCTAAGCGAACGTTTTTCTGATCGCTGTATTAGTGACACAGGTGACGCTAGTTAGGGAGGTAAGTATATAGGTTCGCTGTCAGTGTTTTAGAGCGACAGGGACCCCCATATACTACCTACTAAAGGTTTTAACCCCCTGATTGCCCCCTAGTTAACCCTTTCACCAGCGATCACCGTACGGGTGACGCTGATTAGTTAGTTTGTTTTTTATAGTTTTTTATAGTTTATTATAGTTTATTATAGTTTTAGGGCACCCGCCGTTTATTACCTTATAAAGGTTTAACCCACTAATTGCCCGGCGGTGATATAAGTTACGTTTTTAGGATCAGATAAGGTCTGCATCGCCCCAGGCAGCGTCAGGTTAGCGCCAGTACCACTAAAACCCACGCACGCAGCATACACCTCCCTTAGTGCTATAGTATCTGAACGGATCGATATCTGATCCGATCTATACTCCCCAGCAGTTTAGGGTTCCCATAAACGCAGTGTTAGCGGGATCAGCCCAGATACCTGCTAGCACCTGCGTTTTGCTCCTCGGCCCAGCCCAGCCCACCCTAGTGCAGTATCGATCGATCACTGACACTTACAAAACACTAAGCACACATAACTGCAGCGTTCGCAGAGTCAGGCTTGATCCCTGCGATTGCTAACAGTTTTTTGGTAGCGTTTTGAATCAGTCGCTAACAGTCAGGAGCTTTTTTGCCTGTGAGTCTCACTAGTGTACCCCTAAATTTAGAGCCCAAAATGGCAAATCGAAGGTACACTAGTGAAGAGGCCTACACGTTTCTGAGCATGACAGATAGTGAAGAGGAAGTCACTCATCTGTCAGATTCAGGCTCAGAATACGATCCTGTAGAGGACAGTGGCTCCATGACAGATAGCTCTGACGACGGAGTTGTGGTCCCTGCTAAGATCAGGCGTACCAGACCCCAAACTTCTTCTGTCCTTGAAGTGCAAGAACCGCAGGGCTCTCGTATGGAGCAGAGAAGTACTAGTGACGCTATTCCTTCTGGTGAACTGGCAAGCACCAGCGGCCTAGTACAGCCTGGTCGTACATCCAGCACTGCAGTAACACTTGGTGACGTGGCGAGTCCCATAAGTGCAGTTTAAGCTGGCGAGGTGGCAAGCACAAGTAGTGTCCCGCTGCCACCAAGAAGATGAACACAGGCCCGTCGTGCCCATAGTGCCCTTCCTGCTGCATTCGCCAATCCGAATTGGGAACCCACCACTTCTGCAGCACCCGTACTTCCCCCTTTCACTGGCCAACCCGGAATTCAGGTGGAAACAGTTGACTTTACGCCACTGGATTTTTATTCGCTGTTTTTCACCGAAGATCTCTATAGATCTATTGTGGACCAAAGCAATTTGTATGCTGGTCAACACATCGCCACTATTCCCCAGTCCTCCCTTGCCAGAGATTGGAGACCAATTACGGTTTCTGAATTTAAGACCTTTCTGGGCCTTTCCCTCCTCATGGGCATAACTAAAAAGAGTGAGTTGCGGTCATATTGGTCCACTGACCCAATTCACCATATGCCCGTGTTCTCTGCCTCCATGACCAGGGCACGATATGAGCAGATTTTGCAGTTCATGCACTTCAATGACAATGAACTCTGTCATCCTCGTGGAGACCCTGGATACGATCGGCTCTACAAAATTCGGCCCCTCGTAAACCACTTCAACCAGCGTTTTGCAGGCTTGTTTACTCCCCATCAAGTTGTCTGCATTGATGAGTCCCTGATTACATTTTCTGGCCGCTTGTCATTCAAACAGTACCTTCCCAGCAAGCGTGCCAGATACGGGGTCAAGATGTATAAGCTCTGTGACAGGGCTACAGGCTATACGTGTAGATTTATGGTTTACGAGGGCAAAGATAGTCACGTAGAGCCGACAAACTGCCCTGACTACATAGGAAGCGCTGGCAAGATAGTGTGGGACTTGGTGTCACCCTTATTCGGAAAGGGGTACCACTTGTACGTGGACAATTATTACACAAGCGTGCCACTTTTTAGTCACCTTTTTGATCAACAGATTGGAGCATGTGGCACTGTGCGACCTAATCGCCGGGGCTTTCCCCAGCGGCTTGTAGATTCCCGTCTTAGGCTGGGGGAGAGAGCCTGCTTGCAGTGTAATAATTTGCTCGCTATGAAGTGGAGGGACAATAAGAATGTTTTCGTTCTTACCTCCCTTCATGCAGACACGACGACCCAAATTACTACGGCGACTGGTGTTGTGGAGAAACCCCTCTGTGTCCACGAATATAACCAAAATATGGGAGGGGTGGACCTCAACAACCATTTGTTGGCGCCATACCTAGTTGCCCGTAAGGCCAGACGCTGGTACAAAAAAGTGTCTGTTTATTTATTTCAATTGGCTTTGCTGAATGCTCATGTGCTATACAGAGCTTCAGGACAGACTGGATCCTTCCTTAAATTCCAGGAAGAGATCGTCAGAGCCCTTCTGTTTCCAGACGGTGCTCCACCTCACCTTCCCCAACCAAATGCAGTAAGCCGGCTGCATGAGAGGCATTTTCCTTATGTTCTCCAGAGTACCCCTACCCAACGAGCCCCCCAAAAAAGATGTCGTGTCTGCAGCAAGCGCGGATTTAGGCGTGACACCCGGTATTATTGTCCCTCCTGTCCTGACAATCCTGGTCTATGCATTGGTGAATGTTTTGAACGCTACCATACACTAGTTGAGTATTAGCGTAGGGTACAGCACTGCACAGACTAGGACACACTTTCACAGGGTCTCCCAAGATGCCATCGCATTTTGAGAGACCCAAACCTGGTACCAGTTAAAAAAGTTAAAGTTACTAAAAAAAGTGTAAAAAAAAAAAAATAAAAAAAATAAAAATACAAAAAAAATATAAAATAAAAAAAACAAAAATAGTTGTTGTTTTATTGTTCTCTCTTTATTCTCTCTCTATTGTTCTGCATTCTATACTGCAATGTTTTATTGTTATGTGTTTATCATGTTTGCTTTATAGGTATGCAATTTTTTTATACTTTTTTTTTATTGTTAACCACTTTTTTTTTCAGGTACGCCATTCAGCTGCAGAGCGGATTTATTTATCTTGACAGCAACAGCGTTTGCTCCCACGATATATAAAGCCGTGACTCCAGCGCTGTCGGAGATGATTTCACCACCACAGTTACATACTTCAGCATATATGCCGAAGCGTGGGGGCAGCAGTGGGTGGAGGAGCAATTTGCTCCTGCCTTTTGCGGGAGGATGCCCCCATGCTTCAGCATATATATATTTTAGGTAGGCACAGGTTACGTTAAATGTTTTATTTTTTACTATGTTTTTTTTTTTTGTATTTGCTTTGCAGGTATAGTAAGTATTACTGTTATACTGTAATGTTACTTTGTTTTTTTGTTAATCATCATTTGCTTAGCAGGTACGCCATTCAGTTGCAGGGCAGATTTATTTATCTTGACAGCCACAGCGTTTGCTCCCACGATACATAAAGCCGTGACTCCAGCGCTGTCAGAGGTGATTTCACCACCACAGTTACATACTTCATCATATATGCCAAAGCGTGGGGGCAGCAGTGGGCGGAGGAGCGATTTGCTCCTAACTTTTGCGGGAGGATGCCCCCATGCTTCGGCATATATATATGGTGCATGTATGCCCATCATTAGAAGTGGGTGGATGAAGGGAGGTATTCTAATGGTGGGCATACCCACCGATCAATATCTTTTTTTCGTTCAGCCCACAGGCTGCATGAAAAAAAAGTTTACAATATATGCCCAACAAGGACCAGCAACGTACTGGTATTTTGCTGGACTTTGAGTGGTTATACCAGAATGTTGCCTGCAGGTTTAGGTATCATCTTGGTATCATTCTTTTCAGCCAGCGGTCAGCTTTCATGTAAAAGCAATCCTAGCGGCTAATTAGCCTCTAGACTGCTTTTACAAGCAGTGGGAGGGAATGCACCGCCCACCGTCTTCCATGTTTTTCTCTGGCTCTCCTGTCCCAACAGGGAACCTGAGAATGCAGCCGGTGATTCGGCCAACTGATCATAGAGCTGATCAGAGACCAGAATGGCTCCAAACATCTCTATGGCCTAAGAAACCGGAAGCTATGAGCATTTCATGACTTAGATTTCGCCAGATGTAATCAGCGCCATTGGGAAATTGGGAAAGCATTTTATCACACCGATCTTGGTGTGGTCAGATGCTTTGAGGGCAGAGGAGAGATCTAGGGTCTAATAGACCCCATTTTTTTCAAAAAAGAGTACCTGTCACTACCTATTGCTATCATAGGGGATATTTACATTCCCTGAGATAACAATAAAAATGATTAAAAAAATAAAAATGAAAGGAACAGTTTAAAAATAAGATAAAAAATCCAAAAAAAAAAAAAAAAAAAAAAGCACCCCTGTCCCCCCCTGCTCTTGCGCAAAGGCGAACGCAAGCATCGGTCTGGCGTCAAATGTAAACAGCAATTGCACCATGCATGTGAGGCATCACTGTGAAGGTCAGATCGAGGGCAGCAATTTTAGCAGTAGACCTCCTCTGTAAATCTAAAGTGGTAACCTGTAAAGGCTTTTAAAGGCTTTTAAAAATGTATTTAGTTTGTGGCCACTTTCCAAAATGGGGTCATTTGGGGGGGTTTTGTGCCATCTTGGCATTTTATGGCCTTCAAAATTGTGATAGGTAGTGAGGAGTGAAATAAAAAATGTATGCCCTTAGAAATCCTGAAGGCGGTGCTTGGTTTTCGGGGCCCCGTACGCGGCTAGGCTCCCAAAAAGTCCCACACATGTGGTATCCCCATACTCAGGAGAAGCAGCTAAATGTATTTTGGGGTGCAATTCCACATATGCCCATGGCCTGTGTGAGCAATATATCATTTAGTGACAACTTTGTGCTAAAAAAAAAAATTCTCACTTTCCAGCAACTTGTGTCAAAAAATAAAATATTCCATGGACTCAACATGCCTCTCGGCAAATAGCTTGGGGTGTCTACTTTCCAAAATGGGGTCATTTGGGGGGGGTTTTGTGCCATCTGGGCATTTTATGGCCTTCAAAACTGTAATAGGTAGTGAGGAGTGAAATCAAAAATTTACGCCCTTAGAAATTCTGAAGGCAGTGATTGGTTTTCAGGGCCGCTAGGCTCACAAAAAGTCCCACACATGTGGTATCCCCGTACTCAGGAGAAGCAGCTGAATGTATTTTGGGGTGAAATTCCACATATGCCCATGGCCTGTGTGAGCAATATATCATTTAGTGACAACTTTTTGTAAATTTTTTTTTTTTTGTCATTATTCAATCGCTTGGGACAAAAAAAATAAATATTCAATGGGCTCAACATGCCTCTCAGCAATTTCCTTGGGGTGTCTACTTTCCAAAATGGGGTCATTTGGGGGGGTTGTACTGCCCTGCCATTTTAGTACCTCAAGAAATGACATAGGCAGTCATAAACTAAAAGCTGTGTAAATTCCAGAAAATGTACCCTAGTTTGTAGACGCTATAACTTTTGCGCAAACCAATAAATATACGCTTATTGACATTTTTTTTACCAAAGACATGTGGCCGAATACATTTTGGCCTAAATGTATGACTAAAATTGAGTTTACTGGATTTTTTTTATAACAAAAAGTAGAAAATATCATTTTTTTTCAAAATTTTCGGTCTTTTTCTATTTATAGCGCAAAAAATAAAAACGGCAGAGGTGATCAAATACCATCAAAAGAAAGCTCTATTTGTGGGAAGAAAAGGACACAAATTTCGTTTGGGTACAGCATTGCATGACCGCGCAATTAGCAGTTAAAGCGACGCAGTGCCAAATTGTAAAAAGTGCTCTGGTCAGGAAGGGGGTAAATCCTTCCGGGGCTGAAGTGGTTAACACAACATTTCTGTGCTTACCAAATGCTCGTGGGGAGAACCTTGGGTATATCATTGGTTTTTAAAAATGTGATAGAGAGTTTTGTACTTGCTGTAACTGTTGGGTCTGACAGTAAGTTAGGGTTCAGAGTCCAGTTCCAGGGTGTAAAATGAGACGAGGAGAGTTTAACTGTCATCACGTTTTGGGCATGATCAGTCAGTGTAATAATTCCCTATTTTTGCCTCATGCTGTTTAGGTAGGTTAGGTTGAGATATAAATATGTAGTCTATTTTTGAGTATTTAGAATGAAGTTTATAGAAATATGTGTAATATATGCCTATTGTGTGCACAGTGCACCATGAGTCTATTAGCGCTCTCATTTTGCCTTGTTGTTGAACCTTGAAGGTTAAAGCCCAGTTGTAGCTTAGGAAAAAGTTGAATAAATTGAATTCCCACGATTTGTTAAAAATAAAAAAAACAACTACAGCTACTATACTCACCTCCTCTCTGACTTTGCTCTCCACAAACTCACCAATCCAGGGGTTCTGCAATGCTTCCCTTCAGACCATTTCCTATGAGACAAAGGTGTCAAGGCTCTACCCCCTTATACTGAGCTCACAGAAATATGCTACAGAGAGTGGCACCAGCACTAGTGAAGGAAAAAATAGTGCAAAAAGAACCTGTGACATCATTGAAAAAAAGACACTTGGAAAAAAAATTTACAGTATGTATATATATTTTTTTTGTAAAAAAGTGAGGGTGCTCTATAGAGGAGTGGGGGGCCCAAGCCCAAAATGTAAATTTAAAGGGAATCACTCAAGCATTTGCAAAAATAATGTAAAAATGTATGTTCTGATATTGGTATAATAGTGCACCCTTTTTAGTTCTCTCATTAATTACTTACCTACCTCAGGGCAGAAGTATTTATTTTGTATCAAGCTCAATGCCAATATCTTTCTGTTATCAGCACTGAGATAAAGCAGAACATAAAATAGCCCCTGTGGGTGCATCCAGTCTGACATTGCACTGACACTTCTGCTTTGGGAAGGAAAAAATACTGGAAAGCAGTTATGAAAGAATTAGAACAGCTTTGCTATTATAGCACTTTGAAGCCTCATCACCATCACCATGGGGCATACAACACCATTTGCCCATTTGCTAGCTCTATTTACCTACAAGGAGATGCACAGGTGTTTTATGCATCCCTCTGCATGCAGACCCATTGATGCCAATTGGGATGCACTGGCCATGCATCCTTATGTGGGTAAACCATTTTCCAGTTTTTTTTTTCTTTTCCAGTTTCTATTCAAGTATATGGGTAAACTTGGCCCTTGCACAGTAGTAGGGCCCTTGTGAATGAGGCCTAAGAAATATAATTAAAAAATTAATCAATACACTTCTTTAACTGGCTCATTTGAAATATGTTTCACCGTTCCCTGGTGAGCAGCACGTCCAGTACTTAAATTAACCCTATATTGGCAAATTCAGCTTACAGGTGATAATACCAGGTGATTTGCTTTTACGTTAAAATTTTTAGTAAAAAAAAAAAAGACATTCATTTTCAAATGAGTTATGTCATAATAATGTCAAATAAAGAGTATGGATATTGGATGTTACTCTACCTTTCATATACCCAACTGCAACAAAAGGCCTTTCAGGCACCACCTGAATCAGTCAAGTGCAAACACAGCTCCCCCTTCCCACTGCTTTTATTGGGTCTTCTGAAATCCATGCTAGCAGAAGGTTAAAGGTCTGGAACAGCCAGGGTCTAAATGGTGGTCCCCAAAGCCATCTGAATCAGCTCCTAATTTCAACTGCTATTCAGAAATACCTACCCTTAATGAATCCATTGCCATATAAGCTCCAACATGGAGGATCTCATAGACTAGAGTTAGGACAGGGCTTTACAAAAAGGCTATAACAAGGCAGTGCTGCATCCACATTTATTTGTAAATGTTTTGCAATGAAATCCTTTGTTTTTAACGCATATTGTTAAAGCAGAGTTTCACCCAAAAATGGAACTTCCACTTTAAGTGATGGTGACCCCCTGTCATGCCACATTTGGCATGTTATTTTTTTGGCGGAGAGCAGGTACCCAGTTTTTAAGGGCACCAAGCTCCCACTTTCTCCTCTGGCTCTGCGACACCGGAAGGAAGTTCACCTCTCCCCCATCCCTCCCTGCAATCTTCTGGGACACATCACAGGAGATTGAAATGAAGAGATTTTATGTAGTCTGTATTTTGGTTGGAAAATTACACTCAATACCCGTCTGGTAAAACATTGTTAGCAGGACAGGAAGTGAAGGGAAATCTCTCCAATGGAGCCCAGGTGACCTTATTGGGGTCGTAGCCTTACCCTACTCTATCTTAGCCTAGGTTCACATTGATGCAATTTGGCATGCGATTTGACATGTCAAATCACATGCCAAATCGGTGGCAATTGCCGGCAATGGCACCATTCGAATCGGTGCAATGCGTCATTTGCGGTGCCGCACTGATTCCTAAAAGTAGTTTCTGTACTACTTTTGGCGACTTCGGGGTGTGATTTGTATAGACATCTGTGCAGGAACCCACACAGATGGCTCTGAAATCGTCCCCGAAGTTGGACTGACATGCAGGAATGAAATTGTGCGAGTTCAGCTCTACTCACACGATTTCAATCCCGCTCTCAGTGTGAACCTAGGCTAAGGCTAATAAGAAAATTGGCCAAACACTTTAACTTTAGATAGTGTAATGCCACGTACACACAAGCGGACTTTACAGCAGACTTTGTCCGGCGGACTTTTCGACGGACTTTACGACAGACTTTCCGAATGAACGGACTTGCCTACACATGATCAACCAAATTCCGACAGATTCGTACGTGATGACGTACGACCGGACTAAAACAAGGAAGTTCATAGCCAGTATTTTTGCCTTTCGGACTAGCATACAGGCGAGCGGACTTTTCGACCGGACTCGAGTCCGTCGGAAAGATTTGAAACATGTTTCATTTCTAGGTCCGTCAAACTTTTGGGGAAAAAGTCAGCTGGAGCCCACACACGATCAAATTGTCCGACGGACTCCGGTCCACCGGACCAAGTATGCCGTAAAGTCCGGTCGTGTGTACGCGGCATTAGCTTCAGTAAGGAATGGGACTTGTATTCCAATTTTAGTTCTCCTACAACCAGAAACACATTACATTATAGACTGTTTGTCAGTACAGTTTAAACAAGATGGAATTCTCCTGTAAAGATGTCATCTTAGACTATCTACAGAAGTTCTTTTATTAAATACAGTAGCACCACAAGGATATTGTATATGTGCATACCATGAAAACCTGTTATAGCCAGTGGTGGCCCATCCATAGGGGCGCCTGGGTGCCGCCCCCCCCCCCCCTCCAGGCAGTCTCAAAAAAAAAAAAGTAAAAAAAAAAAAATTAAAGCTGGCCCTTTAAAAAAAAATACACAAAAAGGTCCTTAAGTGCACTGTGTTTGGATGCCGGATACAGTGCGACGCCAGACACAGTGCACTTATGGGAAGCGCCACGTCTATGCAATCACAAGATTGCATACGTGGCGCTTCATTCGTGGGTGTTTAGCCCGCCTTGCGGTGCTTTCTGAAGCGCCGAGTAGCTTCTGCCAGCTCTAGTATCTATTACTAGGGCCGGGCGGTTTGATTGACATCTGAGTATGATGTCACTTCCTGTTTCTCTCCAATTGCGCCCAGGAGAGAGAAGCAGGAAGTATGAGAACAACGGAGTTCTCCAGGAGACATCGCTTGAGAGGACAACACACAGCAAGGTAAGTAACCAGGGGAGGGGGGTTTGATGGTGACACACGCTGCAATCTGGTGACACACTCTGCAATTTGGTGACACATGCTGCAATCTGGTGACACACTCTGCAATCTGGTGACACATGCTGTAATCTGGTGACACACTCTGCAATCTGGTGACACACTCTGCAATCTGGTGACACATGCTGCAATCTGGCGACACATGCTGTAATTTGGTGACACATGCTGCAATTTGGTGACACATGCTGTAATTTGGTGACACACGCTGCAATTTGGTGACACGCTGTAATTTGGTGACACACGCTGTAATTTGGTGACACATGCTGAAATTTGGTGACACACGCTGCTGCAATTTGGTGACACAAGCTGCAATTTGGTGACACACGCTGCAATTTGGTGACACACGCTGTTGCAATTTGGTGACACATGCTGCAATTTGGTGACACACCATAACAACCATGGTGCCTGGATGATTAAAGCGCTAACACCAGGTGTTTGGAGTATCTTTATCTGCTGATTGTTAAACGTTCTAGAATACACATATTTCTATTGTTGTGTAGGATCTGGGGCTGTTGTCCCTCAATCTCTCTCTCCCTCTCCCTCCATCCCTTGTTCATCTCAGACACTAACCACACTACCTTAGAGCCACGCCCACTATTTAGCTGAAACCACGCCCATTTTCACCAAGTGGGAGGAGTCAAAAAGGAAGGGCGGGGCCTGGTGCCCCCCCATCCTAAAACTTCACCAGCCGCCACTGGTTATAGCGTACCTGTACATCTTCAAGCACAAACCTATATTGTGCTATTGAAAGGGGTTTGGTGCCAGGGGAATTGAATGTTTGTCTGCTATATTAAAAAATGTAGTTTAATATAAAGAATATAAAGCAAAAAACTGAGATGAACAGCACTGTCATGTGAAAATGTTCCCTGGCAGCTACATGATATATCTGACTTCAAGAATCAATGATCTTTGTATGAAGGTATTTTCTAGAGCATTGAGTCAGTCATATGGTTTCAAGCTGTGTGTTTCTATATAAATACCATACTTGCTTACAAAACCCCAGTTGCTTGAAGCATTACCTTTAACAAATTGAATATAACAAACAACAGTGAATATTCTATTTCTTAGAATAAGGAAAAATCATAGGGATGAATAAATGCTGTAAGTAATAACACTGATAATAAAAAACAGAAAAACATATGTGTCTAACCAGTTAACATTCTAGCATCTGAAAACTGAAGCTCAATGCTAATGTTACTATAAGACCTCATGCACACAGGACATTTTTAAAACTCCTAGAAGTCTTTCCTCCTGGCAGCTGCATTTCGGCAGAAAAAACGGCTGGTGCTTGTAAAAATGTAATGCATTTAGGCACATTTCAGGCATCAAGTGGGTGTTCATTTATTTTGGCTGTTGAACGCCTAGCGTTACTGCATGTTTAGATGCATTTAGAAGCATCAAGCATTTTTTCTGCCAAAACGCTGCTCCTGAATGCACTGCCAGTGTTTTTTTTTCCTGCTTCTAAATGCCTCTGCCTCTAAACTCCTCTAAAAGCCTATGTGTGCATGGACACATAGGCTAACATGCAGGGGCATTTAGAGGCAGGAAAAAAAATGCCAGATGGCCCTAGAAGCAGCCAAAAAATGTCTAATCTACAGGCCTAAATTATATTTAGCTTGGATATTATGTAAAAGGATCTGGGCCGGGTCATCTGTGATAACGACTTCACAATGTTCTTTTTTAGTAAAAGATCCTGTGCTGCTGCTACTCTATTTTACATATATGTAACGTTACCCCCAAAAGGGCCACTGGATTCTGGACCTTTTCCCCCACACAGCACCCACAGCTAGGCAAAAGGGATTTTCCACACTTTCTCCAATAGCTCAGTAATCAGTCTAGGGGATTTGGTTTTAAGGTTTATTGTTGAACGATAAATTTGGACAGGGATTAGGGATATATGAGATGCCTGAGGAACTTCAAACTTCAAAAAAACAGTGCGGACCTGCTAAAGTCTCTGGCTTCTATGAACTAACTCCAAACTGAGCTGAACACCAGTGGTGGTGCAACTGAAATAATGCACAAAAGTTCCAAAAGTTAAATTTGGAGATGCAGAACCTGGCTGTATTGCACTGCACCTGACTGCTCTTAACCCAAGTTAAAGATATTGGGGTGCTCCTGACTGTCTTGCACTTGCACTAAAGTTGTCCCCCTGAAACCAGACATGTGAGATATTGCATTTCACTGTCCTCTCTGTATCTTTGGGTGTGATGGCTGGTATGTACTCAGTCAGTCCCTTTAAGTAGCTCATTGAATCCAGAAAGCTGCTGCACTGGCCTTTCTGCTGAACAGGCTGATGCTGGTTCTGCTTGATGTCTGTTGCTAAGACTAGCTGAGACTGGACTGAATGAAGGCTTGAGGCTTCTCACTTTTCTCTATCTCTTGGTCTTTCTTCCAGATGACTGGACCCCAGGCTCTGCTCCAAGACTGCCAGGCTCCTGAGTATTTATGAGCTGTTTTCCCACCTTCTGGGCTCTGCCTCCCCAGGGATTGGTGAAAACTCTGCCTGTCATGTACCTTGTGGCAGAGCCTGACGTGTAGAGGGAGCCCTCTCCTACAGCCCGGCTCTGGGACCACTGATGTTGTGTCAAACACAGGAACAGATGCAGGGACATGGGTAATAGCTGTAGATCAGACAGCACTGGCTAATAGAACTGCTGCAGTCTCATTGGTGCCAACATTAGTGGCAGGTGAGCGCTTGTACATCTTGAGGCCTCATCTGTACTATGGTTAGTTCCTTCCTGACATTGACTGTTTTCTGCAGCCTCTGCTTCTACACCTCTCTCCAGAGCATTCCAGAAAACGGGGGTGTAACATAGCCTCAACAGTCAAAGCACTGCACAGCCTCCAAAATAAATTAGCCCAGGGGCATGCGCAGGCTCTTTGTGATGGGGAATGTGTGATCAGTGAGTTCTGGACCCGCGCCACCCTCAATCGTCCCTGTATAGCACCATCCACTCCTGATTGCCACAGCGGTAAGCCACATCAGCCCCTAAGACCTTCAGGCACCTCATGGTCAGAATCCAAGACCAGAGAATACACTATCTCCAGCATCGCGGCCTACTGTCACCATGGACCGCTATTTAACTAGGCCTCAATTCCCGGTCTCAATTTCGCAGGGGGACCCGTAAGACTATGTCCGCACCCTGATGGCGGAAGATAGCTCACAGCCAGCTCCCCCTTGCAGCAACCCTCATCCTCCCAAGCATTATTAACCCCTGAACTCCTGGAAATCAAACTCGAAGCTCTTGCACGGCAGCTCACCAGGGGCATAGCCCATGAAGTGGGGAAGATCCCCAAGGGGCAAAATAGATCAGCTTGGTGACTGTACGGCCACACTTGAGACAAAATTTGATGAGACAATTCACTATCTGCAAGCTTTAGAAGAGGAGAATGCATCCTCTAAAAACTCTATTTCTCAACTACAACTCCAGCAGGAAGATCTGGAAAACAGAGAGAGATGCCAAAACCTTAGGATCCATGGAGTATCAGTAAAGGTGTCTGACAATAATATCAAATCAATCCTCCTGGGCCTGTTCAATAATCTTGCACCAGACATAGTTGACATAGACTGGCATATGGACTGTGCCCACAGATCCCCGGTTCCTAAACCCCAGCGGTGGCTAGACCTTGTGATATTGTACTGAGATTCCACTACTATAAGAGCAAGGAAGCTTTTGCTCATTCTGGCTGCCCACAACAGGTCTCACATTAACTATAAGGTGGACAGAATCCAAATCTTTAGCAACCTTTCCCCGATCACTCTGGCTAAAAGGTGTGCCTTTCGGCCTATCTCTTCTTATCTCCAACAACACAAGATTTCTTACTACTGGGGGTTCCCGTTCCGTCATCTCCATCTCCATCATGAAAAATGGAGTCCAACATATCCTCTGGGACCTGCAAGAAGGGGACCCCTTCCTTAAGAATCTGAGCCTTTCAACACTACCAGCAGAAGATGGACAGCAAACTCCTACCACCCCCGGGCTCTTATGGCCCCTTTTTGGATCTGGACCCCAGTGAGAGGAAGAGGAGCTTCCTCTCACTGGGGTCCATGCCACAACACTCTCAGCGCCCCCTGCAACCAACCTGACCATCTGTGAGATGTCCTCCATGATCCTTCCTTTGGGGTCCTGACCCCCTGTTACCCATCACATGGGTTTGATTTGCTATCTTTCCCCTTCTCTCCAGATTCAAAGGGTTTTTTCTTGTATTTTTGCATTTTTATTTTTATTTTGTTTCCTCCCACTGAGGTGTCTTGAACTGTTTTGTTTTTGGCTAACCCATGGAGGGTATAAAAGGAGACTTTTGCTTGTTCAAGCTATATATGAAGTGGCTTGGAGGGGAACACTGCCTCACCCTCACTGGAGGCCGCCTTGCTCCCCCACATATCCTTTGACTGTGGTCAAGGACCCCTGAGACGCTATTGCCTCTCAGGCATTCAACTGTTATTCATGTTATACCTTTTTAGGCTGTTACGGCCTGCTTGTTACCACGCTACTGATTTCTTCTCAGATTTTTTTCATGGTCCCTTTTTGTTTTTCAATTTTTTTCTTTTTATTTTACATTTTCATTGTTATTATTTATCTTTTTCCTCTCAGGTTACAGTATACTGTATTAATAGATATAAGGCTATTGCTCTGTTTCCATACCATAGGGGTATCGTCCAATGCACTAAGGGTACTATGGCTTACTAGCTTAACCCAAATATGGCTTTGAAGATATTGTCCTATAACGTGAAGGGTTTGAACTACATAAAGAAACAATGGTTGGCTCTGAAGGTGTTAAGGAACTCCGGCGTGGACGTAATCCTGATTCAAAAGTAGGGATGAGCCGAACACCCCCCGGTTCGGTTCGCATTAGAACATGCAAACAGGCAAAAATTTTGTCCAACACGCAAATACCGTTAAAGTCTTTGGGACGCGAACGTGAAAAATCAAAAGTGCTAATTTTAAAGGCTTATATGCCAGTTATTGCCATAAAAAAATGCTTGGGGACCCGGGTCATGCCCCAGGGGACATGTATCAATGCAAAAAAAGTTTTAAAAACTCAAGGTTTTTCGGGAGTAGTGATTTTAATAATGATTAAAGTGAAAACAATAAAAATGAAATATTCCTTTAAATATCGTGCCTGGGGGGTTGTCCTTAGTATGCCTATAAAGTAGCGCATTTTTCCCATGTTTAGAACAATACCACAGCAAAATGACATTTCTAAAGGAAAAAAATGTCATTTAAAACTACTCGCAGCTGTAATGTATTGTCGGGTTCCGGCAATATAGATGAAAATCATTGAAAAAAATGGCATGGGTCCCCCCCAGTCCATTACCAGGCCCTTTGAGTCTGGTATGGATATTAAGGGGAACCCCGTGCCCAAATTTAAAAAAAAAATGGCATGGGGGTCCCCCAGGCCCCCAGGCACTATATACTCTGAACAGCAGTATATATACTATATGGCCTGCCCTATATACTCTGCAGAAAATTGGGCCTTAGGTGTTGGTGGTACCAGAACACTGTAAGCCCTCGTGGTTACTCTTGGTGGGTGCAGGAAGGAGCTCTGCTGTGAAATACTATATCAAAAATTGTAATTACATGCCCCTGTTAAACAGGGGCAGACAAATTGGGCCTTTAGGGGTGGTGGTAGTGGTACCAGAACACTGTAAGCCCTCACAGTTACTCTTGGTGGGCTCAGGAATGGGCCCTGCAGTAAAATATTATATCAAGAATTGTAATTACCTGCTCCTGTTAAACAGGGGCAGAAAAATTGGGCCTTGGGTGGTGGTGGTGGTGCCCTAAACCAAAAATATTGTTGGAAGCTAGCTTAATCAATATTGAGGAGGAATAGGATAGTCAGCATAGGCGGTCTTCAAGGGATCCCACATCCATAGCAAATGCAATCAGTTACATCAGCATCAGGTGCATGATAGCTGCTGAGACTGATTCATTTTTATGAATGTGAACCTATCAACTAAGTCTGTGGACAGGCACACTCTTTGATCCATTACAAACTCTCCAGCAGCACTGAATGTACATTCAGAAAGCACGCTGGATGCAGGACAGGCCAGTAGCTCAATTGCATATTGAGCACGTTCTGGCCAGTGGTCCATCCTCAAGACACAATAACCCAGTGGATGCTCTGTTGGAAATGTCTCCAAGTCTGCTCTTGCCCCTAGATATTCCTGCACCATATAATGCAGACACTGGCGATGGTTGCTTGAACCAATTAGACCTTGGCGCTGAGGACTGAAAAATTGTTTAAAGGCATAGGTCATCTGGCCACATTCTCCACAGCTCTTCTTCTGACTGAACGAAGCCTCAGCAACACGTTGTTCAGCACCAGGAAATTGTAACCTCCCAGGGTCTAGAAATGCATTGCACAAACCTTTTGTCAAGGCCTCCTGAAGATGTTTCATCCTCTGCTCCCTCTGCGAAAGCAGGATGAGTTCTGCAACCTTACCCTTGTAACGTGGATCTAGAAGGTTTGCCAGACAGTAATGATCCCTATCCTTGATACCACGAATCCTAGGGTCCTTTTGCAGGCTTTGCAGAATCAGGCAGGCCATGCAGAGTAAGTTTTCAGAGCCATTCGATTCTGAGTCCTCTGGGTCACTAAGGATCCATTGATCTGTAACTACCTCCTCCCAGCCACATACAACTCCTTGGGTTTCTGGCGACTGAAAACAATCCCTTGAAAACTGCTGCTGAGTGTTATCCTCTACAACCATGCTGACAAAATCCTCCTCCTCCTCCTCTTCTTCCTGTGTGTTTGGCGGTCTGCAGGAATGCTATCAGGATAAAGGGGGCCATGAGAGGTAAGGAAGTCCTCATCTTCCTCCCGCTGTTCTGCCTCAAGTGCCCTGTCCATCATTGCATGAAGTGATATATAGAAAGTGATCTCGTGCAGAAGTACAAATAATCATTCAAACACGTAAAGTGCAATGTGCAAACAATGGTTGAAGTGCAATCCTCAAATGGAGTGAAAAAAAATCTCAAAGTCTAAAAGTGTGTGGTAATAACTCCACAAAGAAACACAAAAAATGTGCAAAAATGTATACCAAGTGTTCATTTCATGTGTAAAATACTGCAATAAAGTGATAATAAATAAACATGTGTATAGGGCAATTCTCCAAAAAGAAATTGATCAGTGTTTTCCAATCTTCCAGGGAGAATAGATACTATGGGAGAAATGGGGATTCACAGAGTGATGGACATGGGCGGTGTAATATAGGTAAACCAACCAGTGACCTAAAAGTCCATAAATAACTTCATAGATTGTTTCTTGAAACAACAGTCTCACAGAACTCTCGCCTCATGTAGTAAAGTAAGTTGCATCAATGAGTGAGTAAAACTCTCCACCACATCCTATTAGGTCCTTTTCAGCTCACATACACTAGAAATGGGGCCATGGGTAGCTTCTCCAGCTGTGGGGATCCTCCACTGGACCATCCCAGAGAAAGAAAAGAACAAAGTGCCTCCAATAGTGTGGTAAGGTTAAAAGGATAAGGTGCATTTATTAATGTCAACAGGGTGGACTCTTACATTGATAACAATAAAACCAGGCAAGAAAAGCAAAAAATGGCATTCTCAGCGCCTTCTTACGTCAATTCCGGTGCACGTTTGATTCCAGCCACTCCCTATGCGTTACATCACATCACGTGACTTCATCTGGGGAACTGGATAGGCCGTACAGGCATTGTTTTTAGAACTCTCGCCTCATGTAGTAAAGTAAGTCGCATCAATGAGTGAGTAAAACTCTCCACCGCATCCTATTAGGTCCTTTTCAGCTCACATACACTAGAAATGGGGCCATGGGTAGCTTCTCCAGCTGTGGGGATCCTCCACTGGACCATCCCAGAGAAAGAAAAGAACAAAGTGCCTCCAATAGTGTGGTAAGGTTAAAAGGATAAGGTGCATTTATTAATGTCAACAGGGTGGACTCTTACATTGATAACAATAAAACCAGGCAAGAAAAGCAAAAAATGGCGTTCTCAGCGCCTTCTTACGTCAATTCCGGTGCACGTCTGATTCCAGCCACTCCCTATGCGTTACATCACATCACGTGACTTCATCTGGGGAACTGGATAGGCCGTACAGGCATTGTTTTTATGCACTAAAACCAGAAGTGTTAGAGTGGCCATTTTCTTGTGGTCCGCTCATTGTTTACATCGTGGCTATTTTGTTGGTTATCCATGCAGAGCACATGGCGGCCATTTTCTTGTGGTATGATGACTAAAACTGATCCAGAGGGCCATTTTAATATTATAGACCTCTACCATTTCAGACAAATGTAATGCTAATATGAGAGAGCTGAACCAGGCACTTTATAAATAGAGCGGAAATACGGCGTTATTTGGAATATTAATGAAGATGTTAAACATCTATGGACTAGCGGGTTCAGCAACAGTGAAAGAGGGAATAAAAACGAATAATAAAAATAAATAACTCTAAGGAATATAATAGGCCGGATAAAAATATAAATATATATATTTATATATATATTTTATATAAATATAAAAATAAGCATACAAATATATATAAAGAATATAATAAAAGGTAAAAAATACAAAGTACTGGTAGTACAAAAAATAAAATAAAAGCGTCTAAAACCTATGAACAAAATGGAAACAAACTCTATGTTCATTCCTCCAGGTGTAAGTGTTCGCATAGTGTGTATCTATTTGGACTCTTTTTGACTTATTGTCCTAACCTTGTGACTTCCTCTCCATGACTTATTATACTTTGCAATCCCCCAAAATTGTAACTGTGAAGGATCTTTATTATGCATTTGTGCAAAATGCCTTGATACGCTATGTTTGGGAAAACCATTTATAATGTTTTGAACATGCTCTTGTATTCTCACTTAAAGGGCTCTCTTAGTTCTGCCCCCATACTGCAAGTTACAGCTACACTGTAAAACATAAACCGCTCTCTCAGTGTGGCAGCCAATAAAGTCTCTGATAGTGAAAGATTGGCCAGTATTGATGGCTACAAATTCTGTTCTTTTTTTCTGGAATTTTTGTGCGTGTCGGCAGGCATAGCAATTCCTTCAGGGATAGAATCCCTTACCAGTAAAGAAAGTATATGCTGCTTTGGGGGGTGGTTCTACTACCGACTTTACAATCAATCGTAAATAAATAAAAGATAATGATGCGTTAAGGTGTGCTGAATGTACCCCTATTGTGACACAAAAAAAGTGTTGTGCATATATAGAAAAAGGTGTATAGAAGTGTATACCACACTAAATACTGTGAAATAAACGAAATAAACATAATCGCAAAAAACTGATAAATATTATGTGCATAAACAAACAATACAAGTTACACATATAATATCAATCCAATGAAACCACATCTGCTTTAGATATATATCATAGGTGCAAACGGATGCCAAAAAGTGCCAGTTGCCAAACAAACTGCAAAGTGCTTAGTGCCACACAATTCATATACATAATAATCCTTATTGAACTACATAAATATATAATGAGCATATCAATAAAAGTCCTGCACATAGATAATAAAAGTGCTTATGTGAGATCTTCAATGGTGGTATATTCAAACGTGCTTATATATCTCCATGTGTCACAGGTCATGCGATGGTGCAATATACGTGACCCCCCCCAAGGTAATGCGTTCACCTCAGGGTATGTGAATATGTTGCTAAACAAAGTCAGAGAACGCTTTTGAGCCACCCCGGGCTCTGTGCGGATCACAGGCTCCAGCACGGGAACAGTCAATGGATAAGAAGAAAGAACCATATAGTGTAATAACGTTTTAAAATATTTTTATTCCAAATTCAGATAAAACACTCCCCCGAATGGGGTACTCACATTCTCAGGGTGCGCCAGTGCACCACTCTAAAACAAGCATGTGGGTAGGAAAGCAGTGAGGATATGGCATGCGTCCCAACACCAACAGCTACCGCTGCCTCACACTTCGTCCTGGCCCCTCCCTTACGGGTCATTGACACAGGGCATATGTGTCATCATCAGGGGGAATGTGATTGGATGGTTACTCTATCATTTAAATACAGTGCCGGTGGCCATCTTGGGGTGGTCCGCGGACACTCTAGTGCTGGGCTACAGATAAAAACATTAAACATGTTCTGAGACAGCTTCTAGCTGGCCAAAACTATGTTAATCTATATATAAAATATATCTCAATATCCAGCTTATAAACGAAGAAAGGAGATGGTAAATCTAAAGATGAATAATACCAGTAGCTGATTATCCAGGTCAGAGGTTAATAGACGCTGCACCATATCCACCACTGATAC
Organism: Aquarana catesbeiana; assembly: GCF_042186555.1. Classification (NCBI taxonomy): domain Eukaryota; kingdom Metazoa; phylum Chordata; class Amphibia; order Anura; family Ranidae; genus Aquarana; species Aquarana catesbeiana. Next base: position 462,636,525 of record NC_133326.1, on the reverse strand, counting down.
ATGCTACATGATATTTAGGGATGAGCTTCGCGTTCGAGTCGAACCCATGTTCGACTTGAACATCGGCTGTTTGATCGTTCGCCGAATTGCAAACGATATGGGCCGTTCGCGCCAAATTCGTGTGGTGTGTCACGGCCCATAATTCACTGCGGCATCGCAGTGTATTGCTGGCTGATGATTGGCCAAGCATGCACTATGACCCGCATGCTTGGCCAATCACAGAGCCACCAGTAGAGAGAGCTGTAAGCAGGGTGGCTTTGGCCAATTATGGCTCAGGGGGTTAGAACACACCCCACACTATATAAGGCCGCCTCCACGGAGGCCCTGTGTAGTGTGTTCCGGCGTGCTTAGAGAGAGAGAGATAGTGTGATTTCATTTGAGTTAGCTAGATTAGGCAGGACAGTCAGTGAGTTAGCTGCACGTACAGGGTATTGTGTATATATATGCATCCCAGGTGTTGTATATATATATATATATATATATATATATATATATATATATATATACACTGTATTCAGTTTAGCTAGATCCGTTCCTGTTATCTTCCTACTGACAGGCAGGCTTGTCTTATTACAGTATATACAGCTACCTGAAGAAAATTGCTGGTGTTCTTTTGATCCTATTAGTACCACAGTCAGGCAGCTAGACTATTTACAGTTAGTGTAGTGCTTCCTCCTCACAGTGTTCAGTTAAAGCTACAAGTTAGTTTAGTGTGACCTCTGCACAGTGTTCAGCTAAAACTACAAGTTAGTGTAGTGCGTCCTCCTCACAGTGTTCAGCTAAAGCTACAAGTTAGTTTAGTGTGACCTCTGCACAGTGTTCAGCTAAAGCTACAAGTTAGGGTAGTGCATCCTCCTCACAGTGTTCAGCTAAAACTACAAGTTAGTGTAGTGCGTCCTTCTCACAGTGTTCAGCTAAAGCTACAAGTTAGTGTAGTGCGTCCTCTGAACAGTGTTCAGCTAAAACTAAAACTACAAGTTAGTGTAGTGCGACCTCTGCACAGTGTTCAGCTAAAGCTACAAGTTAGTGTAGTGCATCCTCTGAACAGTGTTCAGCTAAAACTACAAGTTAGTGTAGTGCGACCTCTGCACAGTGTTCAGCTAAAGCTACAAGTTAGTGTAGTGCGTCCTCTGAACAGTGTTCAACTAAAACTACAAGTTAGTGTAGTGCGACCTCTGCACAGTGTTCAGCTAAAGTTACAAGTTAGTGTAGTGCGTCCTCTGAACAGTATTCAGCTAAAATTTCAAGTTAGTGTAGTGTGACCTCTGCACAGTGATCAGCTAAAGCTACAAGTTAGTGTAGTGCGTCCTCCTCACAGTGTTCAGCTAAAACTACAAGTTAGTATAGTGCAACCTCTGCACAGCGTTCAGCTAAAGCTACAAGTTAGTGTAGTGCGTCCTCCTCACAGTGTTCAGCTAAAGCTACAAGTTAGTTTAGTGTGACCTCTGCACAGTGTTCAGCTAAAGCTACAAGTTAGGGTAGTGCGTCCTCCTCACAGTGTTCAGCTAAAGTTACAAGTTAGTGAAGTGCGTCCTCCTCACAGTGTTCAGCTAAAACTACAAGTTAGTGTAGTGTGTCCTCTGAACAGTGTTCAGCTAAAGCTACAAGTTAGTGTAGTCCGTCCTCGTCACAGTGTTCAGCTAAAACTACAAGTTAGGTTTTTGCGAGCTCTGCACAGTGTTCAGCTAAAGCTACCTGTAGAAGGTTGGTGGTGTTTTCCTGATCCTATCACTACCGCAGTCAGCTAAATAAGCTACAAGTTAGTTTTTTGCGAGCTCTGCACAGTGTTCACCTAAAGCTACCTGTAGAAGGTTGGTGGTGTTTTCCTGATCCTATCACTACCGCAGGCAGCTAAATAAGCTACAAGTTAGTTTTTTGCAAGCTCTGCACAGTGTTCAGCTAAAGCTACCTGTAGAAGGTTGGTGGTGTTTTCCTGATCCTATCACTACCACAGGCAGCTAAATAAGCTACAAGTTATTTGTTTGCGAGCTCTGCACAGTGTTCAACTAAAGCTACCTGTAGAAGGTTGGTGGTGTTTTCCTGATCCTATCACTACTGCAGGCAGCTAAATAAGCTACAAGTTAGTTTTTTTGCAAGCTCTGCACAGTGTTCACCTAAAGCTACCTGTAGAAGGTTGGTGGTGTTTTCCTGATCCTATCACTACCGCAGGCAGCTAAATAAGCTACAAGTTAGTTTTTGCGAGCTCTGCACAGAGTTCACCTAAAGCTACCTGTAGAAGGTTGGTGGTGTTTTCCTGATCCTATCACTACAGCAGGCAGCTAAATAAGCTACAAGTTAGTTTTTTGCTAGCTCTGCAAGTGTTCAGCTAAAACTACAAGTTAGTGTAGTGCGAGCTCTGCACAGTGTTCAGCTAAAGCTACCTGTAGAAGGTTGGTGGTGTTCTCATACTACAGGCAGGCAGTTGATTTTGCTAGCTGCAGTATCAGTATATATATATATATATATATATATATATATATATATATATATATATATATATATATATATCCCAGCTTAGTGCAGCTACAGGCCATTAGTATGTCTGGAAGGCCAACAAGGAGAGGCAGACAGTCACAAGCCAATAAAAGAGGGCAAGCAGGCTTTGTGTCTAGAGGCAACAGTGCTGGTCATGGAGATGGTGCATCCTCATCAGCATGTGGCCGTGGGACACGCTTGGAATTTTTTTTGGCAGCTGGCCATGTTGAGCCGCAACATGCGGAAGACTTGGTCGAGTGGATGACTAAGCCGTCATCCCACCCATGCTCAGGGTACTTTGTCTGGTAAAGCAGCTGCCAACACGGCCTCTTCCCTCGGCTCAATGGCATTAGTGACTCCTTCCCTAGCCCCACCCTCCTGAGGAGTCCCTCGAACTGTTTGACCACAGTTTTGGGTACATGCTCCAGGAGGATGCCCAGCGTTTAGAAGGCTCTGATGATGATACTGAGCTAGATGAAGGCAGTAACGTGAGCAGAGACAGAGGGGGTGCCCAAGAAGGACAGCAATCTGGCAGTCATGCTCCCCCTGCTGCAGCATACTGCCAGGTTTGCTCCAGTTATGAGGAGGGAGGGGATGATGAGGTCACTTATTCAACGTGGGTGCCTGATAGGAGAGAGGAGGAGGAGGCACATCACCAACGAGGCAGGATGCCCTCCAGGGGCCAGCCTAAAGGCAGCACACTGACTGCATCACACCCCAAAGCTCCGCATGTGCAGGGTGCTGCTGTCTCTGCGTGTTATTCCAGAAGTTCTTTGGTGTGGGCCTTTTTTGAGACGAGTGCATCAGATCGCACCACTGCTATTTGCAACATATGTCTCAAGCTTATCTCGCGTGGCCAAAACATCTCCCACTTGGGCACCACATGCTTGACCAGACATATGTTGACCTGCCATGCAGTTCGTTGGCAAGTGTATCAAAAAGACCCACACCAAAGAACAAAGAGGACCTCTCCTTGCTCCTCATCAGCTGAGATCTCCAACCCCACTATACCTTCAGTCCTCTCTGAGACCTGCACTGAGAGGAATGAAGGTGTAGAATTGGGTGTGTCACAGCCAAGTACTTGTGGGCAATCTGCTTTCAGTACACCGACGTCAGATTGTACCAGGCAAATTTCCCTGCCCCAGCTGCTGCACCACCGAAAGAAGTTCGCTCCCAGCCATCCACATGTCCAGCGGTTGAATGCTAGCTTGGCAAAATTGCTAGCACTTCAACTTCTGCCTTTTCGGTTGGTAGACTCTGCCCCCTTCCGTGAGTTTGTGGAATGTGCGGTTCCTCAGTGGCAGGTACCCAAACGCCACTTTTTCTCACGGAAGGTGATTCCGGCTCTCTACCGGCATGTGAAAGGCAATGTCTTGGCCTTGCTGGACAGGGCGGTCAGTGGTAAGGTGCATATTACCGCTGACTCATGGTCCAGCAGGCATGGACAGGGACGTTACCTAAGTTTCACCGCACATTGGGTGACTCTGCTGGCAGCTGGGAAGGATGCAGGACAAGGTACAGTAGTGTTGGAGGTTGTTCCATCACCACGCCTCCAAAATGCCACTACTAATGATTGTGACACACCTCTCTCCTCCACCCCCTCCTCTTCTTCTTCCTCCATGGCCTCTTCCTGTGCTTTGTCCTCGGAACCAGCGGTGCTCCGTAGCCGTTCAAGGAGCTACGCAAGTATGCAGGCCAAAAGATGCCATGCGGTGCTTGAGCTGGTGTGCTTGGGGGACAGGAGCCACACTGGGGCAGAGGTTCTGTCAGCTCTGCAGGGGTAGGTTCAGAGGTGGTTGACGCCACAACAACTTAAGGCAGGAATGGTTGTTTGCGACAATGGCACCAACCTCCTCTATGCCCTCCGACAGGGACAAATGACCCATGTGCCCTGTTTGGCTCACGTCCTTAATTTGGTGGTGCAGCGGTTCTTGAGCAGTTACCCGGGCTTACAGGATGTCCTGAGGCAGGCCAGGAAAGTCTGTGTGCATTTCCGCCGGTCATATAATGCCAGTGCTTGGCTGGCAGACCTCCAAAAGGAGTTTAACCTGCCCAAGAACCGCCTAGTCTGTGACATGCCCACCAGGTGGAACTCAACGTTTGCCATGCTGCAGCGGCTGCACACACAGCAGAGGGCCATCAATGAGCACCTGTGTGACTATGGCACCAGGACAGGTTCAGGGGAGCTTTTTTTTTCCCCATGCCAGTGGTCCATGATCAGGGATGCATGCACTGTCCTGTCACCATTTTAGGAGGCCACGAGGATGGTGAGCAGTAACAGTGCATGCATCAGTGACACTGTCCCCCTTGTCCACCTGTTGGAGCACACGCTGCATGGAATAATGGACAGGGCACTTGAGGCAGAACAGAGGCAGGAAGAGGAGGATTTCCTTAGCTCTCAAGGCCCCCTTTATCCAGACAGTGTTCCTGCGTGCCTGCCGATCACACAGGAAGAGGATGAGGATGAGGAGGAGGAGGAGGATTGTGTCAGTATGGAGGTGGAGCCTGGCACTCAGCATCAGCAGCAGTCTTTAAGGGATCAGTCCCAAGAAACACATGGACTTGTACGTGGCTGGGAGGAGGTGGCTGCGGACCATGTCATCCTTAGTGACCCAGAGGACTCCGGACCGAATGCCTCAGCAAACCTACATGGCCTCCCTGATCCTGCAAAGCCTGCGTAAGGATCCTCGTATTCGTGGTATCAAGGAGAAGGACCAATACTGGTGTGAAGTTATGAAATATATTAACCATATCTTTTTTGTATCCAGAGTTCCTCTTCAACATGAATTTATATTTCTGATACTTCTTATTATTCTTGTTTTTCTCTAAGATGTTTCTGAATTCTTTTGGTATTGCAACACAAGTGGCTGACCAGTTGACAATTAAATGTTCTGCCAATGACCTGACATAATTCTCGGAAAGGATGTAATATGGGAAGATGTTGACATAGAAAGTCCCTGTCTAAAAGTCAAATTAACCTTTCCCAAATAATTATTCTTCCCTTTTTGTCAAAATAATCCTTAATTAAAAATAAGTCAGGTCAAGATGGCCTAAAAACTGGCCAAAAGCTGTGTTGACATACTTGGTGAAATGCGTACTTGTGACGTGTAACTTTGGGCTTTTGCCCGCCATAGAATGTAATGCTAGGAGTTTCTATAAAAGTTTGAACCACTTTGTAATCTGCATCACATCACATCCCCTTGGAAGGTGTGATCCGCTGTATGCACAGTGCATATTCTGAAGTAAACATGCATGAGATGAATGCAGCTCTATTGGCGTTGATGTCCTTTATTTCAAGGTTCAACTTAACAGTTTGGTGACCCCAATTCATGTCTTCTTGTCTACATCTCCAACACTGGGTCTCCACCCTCTCCAGGACAGACAGCAGCAAAGAGGCCTCAGGTGAGAAAACTTTTATTTTCTCATGATAAATACTGTCTTTTCTGTGCGGTGTTGAGGGGCCAGATGGGGGAGTGCAGCCACTGAAGGTAAATACGTTTCTTATTTGATTTTGCCTGCATTTTGTCTCTGTATGATTACTGAGAATGTTGAAGGTACCTATTACAATTTAAAGCATGCTAAAGAATTATCATTTTAAGCGCTTGCCTTTTCTCCTTGTCTCCAGAAATGACAATGTATATATATATTTTGTGAAGGGATGTATAAGTGCAGGTACCACAATTTCTAAAGAGTAAATTGAAGTTGGTGGTGGTGTTGAATTTTTTTTATGTATGTTTTTTTTTTAACGTTTGTGGTCCTAAGGCAGATAGTTATTGCCTTCAGCGGATAGCCACAAATGAGGTGAATGACCTGCTGTGTGTTCTCTGGAATAGGGAGTCTAGATAGGGACTAGCCTATTGCCACTCAGAAAGGAGACGTCCTTCTGAGAGTAGAACGAGCAAGATATCTCAACTTATGTACTGGGCTGCTGGTACACAGCCATAAAGATAAACGGTGGAGCTCTCAGTCCCGGAGTTCCAAATTATTGTCATTCCTGAAGAGATTAATGAGAAATTGTGATAAATATGGGAAATTTGCTTGAAAAAAAATGTTTTACCTGTCATGAATACATTTGGGTTAACAAAAGATAGGGCAAAAACGTTATTGAAAATAGCAAAAGCAACAGGGCTAAGTATTGCCAAATTACAACCAAGTGTTCTTATCATCAGAATGATGGTGAGTGGAGACCCAGATGTCCTGAAACATCATGTAAAATGGTGTAAACTAACAAAAAAGGAGTATAAGAAGGACTCATCTAAATGGTGGCCGCCAGAAGGTCCCTTAATACACCTACTATTGATGCATTGTTTAATCTGCTTTTTAAAATGTCTGATTGTGGGGGGATTGAATGTTTAGCAGACTGGGAAGAAGTATCCAGGAAGGATATAAACCCCCCCTATAAAATGTGCTCAGAGAAAGCTGCTTTACATGTCGAAGATGGCCAGGGTAATTATACCGCAAGAATAGGAAAAGTTTATGTCCCCTAGAAACCCAATGAAATTAGGGCAATTATTGCTGATCTGCCCAACTTAGAGAAATGTCCAAAGAAATGGTATAAAAAGTTATGTGATGTGAATAGAGAAAACGCAACAGGCTACATATATTGATATGTGGATCTTGATTGATTGTGTTGTGCCAGAAAAGTATGTGGATGTATGGAATGTATTTGCTAGATATGCGAGCATTGATGGATGTTGTGCAGAAGAAAGGTGAGGATGTGTTAGATTACTGGAATAGATTCAAGGATGCTATTCAGAAGCATACTGATTGGATTCCAGATGATGAAAGTGATATGAAGCGACCGGAGTTGGTGAATGTATTGGTGGGTGGAATGTTGCCTGAGATTAGGGAAGAAATAGAGCTTCGTACAGTGGGATGGAGAAAGAAACCTGCCCCTGAATTAGTTGAGATTGCTCAAATAGCTTATGAAGTGTTACAAAAAAGGAAAGACAAGGTAGAAAAGAAAGAGAAAGCAAAAATGATGAATATACAACTACCAGAGGTTAAGTAAAAAGTCCCAGAGCCCAAGGGGATACCAGTATCTACAGTACAGGTAACACCTCAGGGTGTACCGGTAGTGGCCCCCCTTACCCACTTTCGGGAGTGGTATATATCTCTAATTATGGGGCGCCACAGCAAAAGCGTGGCAATTGGAGACAAAATAAGGGACAACGCATAAACCCTAGAATCCAGTCCCGATACCAACAAATCATCCCAAATAGAGTAAGACCCCTGACCCTGCAACCTCGTACCTCCCCCACTTGCTTCAAGTGCGGATTGAGTGGACATATGGTGCGGGACTGTAGGGGGCGCTAGGATAGGGTGGGATGTGGTGACAATATAGATGACCCATTTTATCAAGCTGTAATTGAAGTTGATTCTGTTGATGAGCCAATGGTTGAAATAAATGTAAACGGTATTGATTTGTGTGGTCTCATAGACACAGGGGCTTCACTGTCCCTTTTGAATGTCTTTAACCCCAACTTACTCTCCAATGAAAGGGTTTCTTTGGTTGGAATAAGTAATAATATAATCTCGGCAAGGGTTACGCAATCGGTACCGGTGACATTGGGAGAGCATTCAATGGAACACTCATTTGTATTGTCTCCGCATTCCCCCTGTAATTTATTAGGATGAGATTTACTTTCAAAAATGGGAGTAACCATTGCTTTATCACCGGGTAAAACTGTCATTGACATACCTCATAGGTTAAAAGAGGAAGCAACTGATCTGTTGTTCATGCCTTTATTAGTAGCTGATATGGAGGGAGGAATTCCAGAAGAGGTCAAACAAAAAATTGACCCCTCCATATGGGTAACAGGAGCAAACACTCCTGGCCTTATGAAAGTTGCCCCTGTGCGGTTAAATAGAGACCCTACACTACCAGTACCTAGACTACCTCAATACCCCTTATCTCCTGAATCAATTGAAGGTATTAAGCCAGTAATAGAGGAGTTACTACAGGAGTGTGTTCTTAATCTTTGTAGGAGTTCTGCTAACACTCCTATCTATCCAGTTCCCAAACCTATAAAAGCAGGAGAAAGAAGCTATCGCTAAAACTAATGAGTATTGAATTTTACAGAATCTGAGAGATTAATAAGGATAGAGATAAAAATAAATAATAATGAATGTATAACAAGTTCCTGTACCGGGAAAGTAACACTGCATATGGAAAGTATTAAGGTGCAGGTCTTACCTGTTCAGATTAGAAGGGAAAGATGACCTAAGTCTAGCAGAACTAAGATGTATGTTAGAAATGCCCCAAGAGTGGGGGCTCGAGTTCAGCAGAACTTGCTGTCTTGAATTTGGGACAAAATACATAACCAATGATTGATGTGTCAGTTAATGGTTTATCTATCCTGTGTTAAATAGATAAAGACGATTCAAAGAGTTTGTTAAATATATGTGATGACAATTTTTGCACTTCGAATCAGCAGGTAATTTTGGTTGGGGTAAGTAATGATGTAATTACTGAGTCACTGAGCCTCTATAAGTAAGAATAGGAGGTCAGTGTCATAAATGTTCTTTTGTTTTATCGCCATACTCCCCTGACAGTCTACTAGACAGAGGTATAGTAATAAATATAGGAGTAACTATAGTTTTAACCACTGAAAGAATAGGAGTAAAACATACTTGAAGTAAAGGGAGACTTTAGATTTGCTCCTTATGCCAGCAATTTATTAACCCCAAGTAGAAGGGGCTATTGTAAATATTTATAGTGACTCAGCCTATGCTGCAGGCATAGTGCAAAGTTTTGCACAACTCTGGCAAGAGAAGGGTTATCTGACAGCGGCAGGAACTCCAATACAGCATAAAGAGTTAATTGTTAGATTATTGGCAGCGGTCCAGCTGCCTCTTAAAGTTGCAGTAATTGAATGTAAAGCACATACCAAAGCAGATGATAGTATATCACTTGGGAATGCTTTGGCTGATAGGTATGCTAAAGATGCTATACTTTCTTATGAGCCAACTACAGAGCTTCCAATATTCCTGCTCACAGATCTTCAAGTGGATCTGAACATCCTATCAGCCCTGCAGGCAAGCTCGCCTCATACATCCTCTTGGATCACAAAGGGAGCTGTTTGTGGGACAGATGGTCTATGGAGATTAAAAAACAAACTGGTTGCACCTCCGACATTGTTTCCTTCTTTGTTTGCTTTGAGCCATGGGCCTTGCCATGTCTCAACAGGAGGGATGTGTCGGGTGGTAGCCAGAGATTGGTGGGCTCCAGGTTTTTCTGCATATGCTGCTAAACAGGTTACTGAATGTTCTATATGTCAAATGCATAACATTGGGAAGTCAGTGCGCACTCCCATGAGGCATATTCCACATACTGAGGAGCCATTTCAAATTGTGCAAATTGACTTCTCAGATATGCCCCCTTGTGGTCGATTTAAGTATCTTTTGGTTTGCAATCAATTTTTGAACTGGCCAGAGGCTTGGCCCACGTCCAAAAATGATGCCAGAACTGTGGTAAAATGTCTAACGAGGGAATTGATCCCAAGGTTTGCTATAGGGTCAATAATTTCCTCAGATAGAGGGACACATTTTGAGAACAAACTTATGGCAGAAGTAGTGAATATTTTGGGTATGAAACAGCAATTGCATACTCCTTACAGACCTCAGGCTAGTGGGATGGTGGAACGCAGCAATCAAACCCTGAAGAGGTATTTAGCCAAAATAACTGTTAATGGACAAAGCACATGGGTAGAAGCGTTACCTATAGCCTTGGCAACCATTAGGACTACCCCTAAAGAGAAACATGGGCTGTCACCTTTTGACTAGGGATGAGCTTCGAGTTCCAGTCGAACTCATGTTCGACTCGAACATTGGCTGTTCACAAGTTCGCTGAACAGCAAACAATCGAATGCCGCGGAACACCCTTTAAAAGTCTATGGGAGAAATCAAAAGTGCTAATTTTAAAGGCTTATATGCAAGTTATTGTCATAAAAAGTGTTTGGGGACCTGGGTCCTGCCCCAGGGGACATGGATCAATGCAAAAAAAGTTTAAAAAACGGCCGTTTTTTCAGGAGCAGTGATTTTAATAATGCTTAAAGTCAAACAATAAAAGTGTAATATTCCTGTGGGCAGGGGGCTTATGGTAAGTACCCCCTTACCATTTCACAAAGGGGGGGCCAGGATCTGGGGGTCCCCTTGTTAAAGGGGGCTTCCAGATTCCAATAAGCCCCCCGCCCGCAGATCCCCACAACCACCGGCCAGGGTTGTGGGGATGAGGCCCTTGTCCTCATCAACATGGGGACAAGGTGTTTTGGGGGGCTACCCCAAAGCACCCTCCCAATGTTGAGGGCATGTGGCCTGGAACAGTTCAGGAGGGGGGCCGCACTCTCGTCCCCCCCTCTTTTCCTGAGGCCTGCCAGGTTGCTTGCTCGGATAAGGGTCTGGTATGGATTTTTGGGGGGACCCCACGCCGTTTTTTTTTTTTTTTGGCGCGGGGTTCCCCTTAAAATCCATACCAGACCTGAAGGGTCTGATATGAAATTTAGGGGGAACCCCACGTCATTTTTTTTTTATTTTGGCCGGGGTTCCCCTTAATATCCATACCAGACCTGAAGGGCCTGGTATGGAATTTAGGGGGACTCCCACATCTTTTTTTTTTTTTATTTTGGTTCGGGGTTCCCCTGTGGGGAATTCCCATGCCGTTTTTATCAATGAACTTCTATGTGTATTGTCGGCAATGCAATAGCCGCGAGTAGTTTTAAATGGGTTTTTTCCTTCGAAATGTCATTTTGTTGTCAGACTGTTCTTAACACAGGAAACATGCGCCCCTTTACAGGCATACTATAGACACCCCCCAGCTACGAAATTTAAAGGGATATTACACTTTTATTGGTTGACTTTAAGCATTATTAAAATCACTGCTCCTGAAAAAACAGCCGTTTTTAAAACTTTTTTTTGCATTGATCCATGTCCCCTGGGGCAGGACCCAGGTCCCCAAACACTTTTTATGACAATAACTTGCATATAAGCCTTTAAAATTAGCACTTTTGATTATTTATGTTCGTGTCCCATAGACTTTAACGGGTGTTCGCGTGTTCGAACGAACTTTTTTCCTGTTCGCATGTTCTGATGCGAACCGAACAGGGGGGTGTTTGGCTCATCCCTACTTTTGACTTTGTTTGGGCAACCGCCTAAAAGTCTACATTCGTCTCTTGTGCAGCCAGAGACAGTGACTTTAATAAATGGTCAAGATTTCATGATAGAATATGTTCGCAAATTGGCAAACGTGTTTTCTGATACTTTTTCCAAAGCCAAAGCAGGACAACCTGTGGACACGAGTGAAGGAACTCATGGACTAAAGTCAGGAGATTGGGTGTATATCAAGATTCACACACCCCGGACTACTTTGTCCCCTAAGTGGAAAGGACCATTTCAGGTCATTCTTGTGTCTCCTACTGCAGTGAAGCTGAAAGACTATAAGTATTGGGTGCATGGTTCACACTGTTAGAAGTCTGTGGTTCCAATAGAGAATATAAGCTGGTCTGCTACTGGCAAGAATTGTTCTGTACCTTTACCTTCCAGGTCTCCTCCACTGACTCGTGCACGAGCAAGAAAACTGCAGAATGAATCTCCTAGGGCCTAAGATGAATGTGAAGCTCTGGAGTGTTATCCTCTGCGGTGGAGTGGTGGTATGGATTACAGTCATGGCATATGAATGGACATACAAGAAAGAAAAGGTTAAGATACAAGACACTTTTCTTTTTAATGCTACTTTAATGGAAGAAATGTCACAACTTGAACTGGTTTCAGATGCTGATCTAAGAGCACGGAGGGAAGCCGCACATGAATATCATGCCAAACTAGCAGAGCCTTTCCATAACTCTTTTGTATCTATGCACCTGCAAGCTGCCAAGAAACTGAATATCACTAATTGCTGGATATGCACACATGCACCTATTTCTCATAAGACTATGCCTTTGTTAGGAACACCTAGCACTTTAGCGGAAATAGAGGACAGTGCACACTTTGGTGAAGTCAGTAGAACAATGATTGACAGAGCTATTTCACTTCTACTGTTCACAAATGCTCCGTTGAGAAAACCAGCAGTCTGCATTAACTTTACTCGAACTTATACACTTGAGTTGCTTTCCCAGGGTTACCAGAGTACTACCCGACCGATTGGGACAATATGAAGCTATTGATGTGCCTGCAAGGATATAATTTCAATAAAGCTTGTACTGCCCCAGCAGGTTATTATTTCATATGTGGAAAGAAAGCATATTCTTGGGTTCCTTTGAATTCTAATGGGGTTTGCTACTTTGGTAGAGTCATAACTGCTACTTGGTATATGGAGGATAATGACTTTCAAGAAACACAGCTCCACAAAATACCTGAATACTTTCTTAAAAAAGACTTTGTGCACCTTGTTAAAAGGGATCTCGCTGATCAGTCAGCTCCAGGAGAAGATGAAACCCCAGGAGGACAAGAAGAAGAAGAAGACTCTGAAATTAATGTGAAAAATGACAATTCTCCTGATAGGCCTACATTTTATCCTAAGTCAGATGATAACTTCACAAATATTGACTCACATGACAGAGAGATTAAACCTATTGTTTTCTATTCCTTGGGTAAATAGATGTTGTATTAAAAAGGCTTTCAGTTTCATCATTGATTTGGCAGACCTGATGGATAACATTACTGCCTTGCATGATAGAAACTTTATAGCCCTTGCTATAGAATTGAAGATGATCAAAAAAGAGGTTTTGCAGCACCGGCTGGTGCTGGATTATCTCACGGCCAGTCAAGGAGGAATATGCACCATAGTGGGAACTACTTGTTGTAACTACATTGGAAATGATACTAATGCCCCGTACACACGGTCGGACATTGATCGGACATTCCGACAACAAAATCCTAGGATTTTTTCCGATGGATGTTGGCTCAAACTTGTTTTGCGCACACACGTTCACACAAAGTTGTCGGAATTTCCGATCGCCAACAACGCGGTGACGTCAACCACATCCGACGAGACTAGAAAAGGCCAGTTCAGAACCAAGCGCGGCACCCTTTGGGCTCCTTTTGTTAATCTCGTGTTAGTAAAAGTTTGATGAGAGACGATTCGCGCTTTTTCAGACTCGTGGCTTTCAGATCGTTTTCTGCGGTTCAGTTTGTGCTTGTGGGTTTGTATCTGCTCTTAAGTGCGTGCAAGCAAGCTACGCGTGACTTTGTTATTGTGTTCTTGTTCGTTCGTTACTGTTTTTCAGGTCGCTCTTCACAGGCCTTGCTGTTCTTCAGTGCGTTCTGTTACTTCGTTCTGAGCAGCTGACCGTTTTCTAGCCATGTTGCATATACGTACTCCTCGTAGAGTTCATGCTGTGCGGGGGCTTGGTGTTGGGGTCCTGACCTTGACACAAGTCCAATCCATGAACAGGGTGGGGAGGAGTTCATGGACCAAGAATCGGTTGCTTCAGAGTGACCAGTTCTCTCATATGCCTTTGTTCCATGAGATCCATGAGAATAATCCTGATGATTTCAGGAACTTTCTCAGGATGATGGACCCCGTATTTCATGTCTGCTGGCTTTGCTGACCCCCTATATCAGCAGGCAGGATACCTGCATGAGGCAAGCCATCACTGCAGAGCAGAGGCTCGTCGCTACCCTGCGGTACTTAGCAATGGGGAGAAGCCTGCAGGACTTGAAGTTCTCAACAGGCATCTCCCCCCAGGCTCTGGGGATCATTATCCCAGAGACCTGTTCTGCCATCATCCAGGTCCTGCAGAAGGAGTATATGAAAGTAAGATTTTTATCCTTTAATATCACATTTTCTTGTATTGAATGTTTGCTAATATATTGTATTTCTTTCCTCATTCCCTAATTACCATGGTTGCAATATGCCGTGAATGTCCCCTTTGTCCTCATGCATGCTGGCTTTTTTTTTGTGGTGTCCCCAAATCATTTTTATTAACCCTCCCTCCCCCCAACCACTAAGTCAACTGATCCCAATTCTCTATCTATCCTCAATCATCTATCTGCTGACTTTGCCAAACCCATACACACTATACCCATCTCTTTTGTGGTCAGATTTATGGATGAATTCCCCAAAGCATGTAGTGCAAGGGCCTGCCTGTATACTTTCAAATGGTACTGTTTAAAGTTTGTGTATCCTATTATTATCTTGATAGGTAATAGCAGAATGTCCAAATGTGCTCAAATGTGTACAGTGTGTATTTATATCTTTGTATTATGACACTTCTTACTTGTCCAGTGGGCTGCCAATAGTGTAACTAAGGAGGGGCTGTTCAAAGTAATACCCATTATTTAGGCATTCATCTCTCAATGAATTGGAGAGGGTTACCTGTCCAAGATTCCCCCCCCCCTATAATGTTAGAAATGGCCCATGAGAGGGGGGAGGGGGGATATGATAGGTGTACCTTATACTTTGGTGTTGTAAAATTCCCCTTAATAAATGTTATCTGGATGTTGGCCAAGAATGTTTGTGTCTAATCTGCTTTCCATGTTTATGTGCAAAAATACTAAGTTTGTTTTGTTTTCCTCAACAGTTTCCTTCAACGCCACAGGAATGGTAGACTGTGGCCTCCCACTTTGCCCAGCGGTGGGACTTTCCTAAATGCGGAGGGGCAATTGATGGGAAACACGTCCACATCATCCCACCCCCCAACTCGGGGTTGTACTATTATAATTACAAGGGGTTCAATAGTATTGTGATGTTGGCGGTGGTGTCGGCTAATTACGAGTCCCTGTATGTGGACGTGGGGAAGAATGGCTGGATGTCCGATGGTGGAGTCATCACCCAGACGGAGTTTTACAGGCATCTCCAGAATGGCAGCTTGGACTTGCCACCTCCAGAAGACAATATGGAAGGACTCCCATTCGTCTTCGTTGCGGATGAAGCATTTGCACTGGGGGACCATCTTATGCGGCCATTCCCGATGAGGACCCTCACCCCGGAACAGAGGGTTTTTAATTACCGGCTGGCCAGAGCCAGAAGAGTGGTGGAGAACACATTTGGAATCATGGCCAGCCGGTTCCGCCTATTTCTGACACCCATCCATATGGCGGAGTATAAACTTAATCATATAATCCTGGCGTGCTGTGTTCTACATAACTTTTTACGCCAACATTCTGCCAACTATGCTGGCTCAGTTGGGCCTGAGGCCGGAATTCTAAATGAAACTACCCTGACGGCGCTTGAAAGTGGCCGTCCTGGCTTGCCCTCCCTGAGTGCCCGTGATGTCCGGTTAAGATACCTTGAGTTCTTTGCGGGTAGGGGGGCCATCAATATGTCAGACAATTTGTGAAGCCTTTATCAAATAAAAACAAAAAAAAATAAATCTTTGGTGACATTTACTGCTTGTGTTTGTTTTAGATGACCCTGACAGAAATGTGGGTAGTCCTGAAAATGGCGTGATTGTGTAACCTTATCCAAAGCACTGTTGGGTGTTATTTACTAAAGGCAAAGACACTTTGCACTACAAGTGCACTTGAAACTGCACTGAAACTGCACTTGTAGTACAAAGAGGATTTGCCCTTAGGAAATAACCCCCATTTTCACAGAAAGCAGCAATTACATCACCACAAAAGTGTTGTAGCATTGATACAATATTTTACACATTCTTGATTCACAATCTTTTTAATACCTGCACAATCACATATGCATTTAGAAAAGGTTTTTAAAACAAACCAACATGTTTGTTGTATAACATTTTTTGGGGTGGCATTATCAAAAATAGAAATGTCCATTTAAGATAAAACAGGCATGTTTAAAACCAACAAGAAAGACACAAATCTTGAACTTAGAAAGTTCACATTTGGTAGAACTTGAAGGCAATATCAGACATGAGTATTTAGGAACTGTGTTTGATATTGCGTTCAGATGGGGTGAAGTCACCCCAGGAAAAGCCAAATTTGCAAGATGCACACAATTTTGTCAATGTCAACATGTGCTAGCTTGTCATCACGGGGGATCAAGGGACATGTTTTGGGGGAGAAACCCCTTCCTCTCAGCTACTTTATTATTGAGGAAGGGTTTGCATCCCCAAAACGCGTCCATTGATCTCCCGTGATGGCAGATAGCACATGTTGACACACTGTGTGCATCCTCCAAATTTAGCTTTTCTAAAAATCGCTAAAACATTTTTAAGATTGTAGCACACAAAAAATAAAGGGATTTGGAGGGGTTTTAAACTCGCCCCAAAACATCAATGATGTTTTTAGTTTTTTGAATAACATCATTGATGTTTTTCTTGAGGTTTTCCAATTCTAAATTACACCCCATGATCTCCCCGATCAGGATCTGTGCACTTTCTGATGTGAAAGGATCTGGATCCACAACATCACGATCACCTAAAAAGAGAGAAACCAAACAAAAACAGGTATCAAAAATATGCTGTCATCCATCTCTTACCTGAGCCTGTGGTCGCAGACACTCACCTGTTGTGGTGACTAGTTCCACCACATCTTCTTCCTCCTCCTGCTCTGCTTGGGTTGGGGGTATTTCCCCTTCTTCCCGAGGTGGGGGGTCTCTGTTCTCCTCGGATGAGGGGTGTCCTCCGAGTCTTTTCGACCCTATGTAAAAGAAAAATGGTATACTTAGCACACAGATATTTGATGGCAGAACTATAAATAGGAAACATTGCTTGGAAGTGGGGTACAATTGTCTATTTTGGCCGAGTTCCAAAATGTAGCATTTTCAGTGTCCTTTGTCAAGCTGGAATACTTTTTACCTGTTTGGTACAAGCTTTACAGATGGAGTCACCCCTATAGTATACACTGGAGCACCTGTGTGGGCCCGCTAATAAAAATGGTGTTCTGGGGTCCCACACTAGTGCTCCAGTGTCCAGATGTGAAAACAGCTGCTCAGTGTCCTCTCCTTACACAGAATCTAGTTTGCATTTCATTCTAGTAACAAACACATCTACACAACCAAATTAGTTTCATACAAGTAGGGCGTCAAAAATGTGGCCAAATGCATATGGTTAAAACAATGGTGTTTTATAGGCCGAAAGAAAAATGTTTGATACGAACGAATAATGTGCCCATGAACATGAAAGTTGCCATTTTAAAATGTACACTTTAAAGAAAAGCACATGGAGCAGCACGAACGTAATAAACACAAAAAGAATAGGAACACAGCACAACTACTTACTTTTTTGCAGTACTCTCCAGATCTTTCTGTACTGCTCGTGTTCTAGTAATTTGAGGTCTGGCCACCGCTTCCTGAGCTGATCTTTCAATCGTCTTACCCTAAAATTTCAGTGCAGACTTTTGACCACTTTCGCCATTATCTTGGCCTTTTGGACATTGGGGTTGGGGTAAGGTCCATACTTCCCGTCATAGTCGTCCTTCTTCAGGATGTCCACCATCTCCAACATCTCCCCAAAGGACATATTTGATGCCTTAAATCTTCTCCTTCTGGATCGGGACGTCTCTGGATCCGGGCTCTCCTCCTCCTCCTCGTTGCTGTAATTAGCACGCACCTGCTATGTATCCGCCATGTGCTCTCCCCCACTGCGCAGAACGAAAAGGGGTGGGGAATAGACTAGAAAGAACGTCAGGGGTGGGCGGAGTTACACGCATGCGCAGTGTGTATAAAGCGTAACACGCGTGCGTATTACGTACGATCTGTGAGCGGAGGAAGGAGCATCGGAGGCGCCGATCGTGATAACGAAGGTAAGATCTAAACTTGGGCCTATACTGCTTCGAAATTGAAGCCTATATTGTAACAAGAATAAATAATGATATTTGAAGCGCTTCACAATGTGCATAAAAATGAATATATATGAATAAATATAAATAAATAAATACTCAAATAAATCCAGCGGTGAATAAAAATTCCTAAAAAATCCAGCAATCAAAATAGTGTAAAATTAAAAAATTAGTGCCACCAAATGTGTAAAAAAATCCACATAAAAATCAACATAAAAATAAATATATAGGGATGTATTCAGAAGGTTCAATTATACAAGTGTAGAATCCGATTGGTATAAAGCTTTGAGCCGGTCCCACTAGCAAAGCTGTTTAAAAACACTTGTTTAATTAAGGTGCTCATTGACATTTATAGTAACAATGTTTCTTTTGCTTCTGTTCACAACCAATGTGAGAATCATAGAAAGATCTCATTTGACAAGCAGATAAGAGAAAAAATCAATCATTGTGCAATAGTTAGGATACCAAGGTACACAGGCAAACTTCAATCCACTCACGTGTGCCTTGTAATGATAAGGCATATGCAGGTTTTACTATAGCAGTCAGCCGCCTTAGACAGGAGCAGATTCACTGCAGTACACTGTGTGATACTGCTGATCTGCACAGAGCGTCCTTGGTGCCAAGGACTCTCTGTGCAGATCAGCAGTATCACACAGCGTACTACAGTGAATCTGCTCCTGTCTAAGGCGGCTGACTGCTATAGTAAAACCTGCATATGCCTTATCATTACAAGGCACACATGAGTGGATTGAAGTTTGCCTGTGTACCTTGGTATCCTAACTATTGCACAATGATTGGTTTTTTCTCTTATCTGCTTGTCAAATGAGATCTGTCTATGATTCTCACATTGGTTGTGAACAGAAGCAAAAGAAACATTGTTACTATAAATGTCAATGAGCACCTTAACTAAGCAAGTGTTTTTAAACAGCTTTGCTAGTGGGACCGGATCAAAGCTTTATACCAATCGGATTCTACACTTGTATAATTGAACCTTCTGAATACATCCCTATATATTTATTTTTATGTTGAATTTTATGTGGATTTTTTTACACATTTGGTGGCACTAATTTTTTAATTTTACACTATTTTGATTGCTGGATTTTTTAGGAATTTTTATTCACCGCTGGATTTATTTGAGTATTTATTTATTTATATTTATCCATATATATTCATTTTTATGCACATTGTGAAGCGCTTCAAATATCATTATTTATTCTTTTTAAGTGACTCTGAAAACACTCTCTTTTGATAGCAGCCTCACTTGGTTTTATGTGTAATTATCAGCTATTTAGCATCACAGCGCTTTGTGTTTTATATATTCTATATTGTAACAAGATTAGGAGAGTTTGGCCTGAACTTAGGGTTTTTCTTGTGTTGTGTCTTGCAGAGAAAATGGATGGCTTCAATGACCACAACTTCCTCCCCCTGTTCATAGACAAGTACAGGGAGCTGCCCTGTCTGTGGCAGGTGAGACATACCCATTATAATCATAAACAAAAGAGGCAGGCAGCGCTGGAGACACTGCTGGAGTTGGTGAAGCCGGTGGTCCCCACAGCAACTATCCCCTATTTAAAAGCCAAAATTGGTGGCCTGAGGAGCACTTATCTTAGGGAGCGCAAGAAGGTCATGGATTCCCAGAGGTCCGGAGCTGCAGCAGATGACATTTATGTCCCCAGGCTGTGTTACTATGAGAGACTGCGATTTCTGTCAGACCACACTGAAGTCAGGGAATCCCTCTCCACTCTTCCTTCCACTCTTACTTCCACCCCAGCTGAGGCTTCCGATGTTCAACCTGGGCCTTCCAGCCAGGAAGAAGTGGAGGAGCCCAGCTGGAGTCAGGTATAGCATTCTTCTACAGATTTCTGATCAATAAAGAAATGATCTTTACTAGATGTTATTATTGATCACTAATTGCTGATTGAAAAAAGAGTTTGACATATCAATAGACAGTAGTGGGCACCCAAAATTGGGACAAGAATGAAAAATGCTGGGCTCAGAATGATAGTCTGTTAATTTTGTTCACATTCAATTTGCAACAGTCAGGAGGTGAAAATTGTGTGTGATTGATGACTAAAAAACTAAAACTATGTCCCTTTTTCATACACAGGAAGACCTCAGCCAGGAGGAGGCTGTGGAATGTGGCACCCAGGAGGAGGCGGGGGTTAGTGTCAGCCAGGAGGAGGCGGGGCTAAGTGTCAGCCCGGAGAAGCCTGGGACCAGTCGAGCCTGACCGAATCGCAGGTTCCTCCCCTCCGCCTTCCATACAAAAGACCCAGGAAGGGGAGTCACGTTCAGGATTCTGCACTCAGGCTTATTCAGGAGGCTTCTGCGTCCCTCAGAGCCTTACCCACTCCTGAAGAGGCCTTTGCCTGCATGGCTGCCACAAAACTGCAAGGCATGCAGGAGGGTCAACGCCTCATGTGTGAGCAACTTATTTATAAAGTCCTAACTAAGGGGGTGAGTGGCAAAATCACACCCAAGACCGACGTGATTGAGTTGGACCATCCTCCTCCTCCTCCTGCTGCCACAACTCCACCACCAGAGCCACAGCGTGGAAGGAAGCATGGAAGGAAGACCAGAGAGTGATGGCCCTGGGTTCAGTCTGGTCTGACAAAAGCTGCAGTCTCTTGTATGACCACAGCCTGGGGACACAGATGTCATCTGCTGCTTTCCGGATCTCTGGGACTTCTGGACCAGACTGCACTCCCTTACATATGGACTCCTCAGGCCACCAATTTTGCTTGAAAATAGTTGATGTGTGCCCTGGGGGTCCAAGGCTTCACCCATTTCTGCTGTTTCTTCAGCATTGCCTCCCTCTTTGTTTAGCTGTGAGCCCTTAATAAATGAATTTTTTGGGAAAATTATACTCTCCTATGTGTGTTTTCATCCAAAAAGGACAGTTGGTTGGTGAGGATTTTCGAAAGTACAATGTGAAATTAACAAGAGACAACAACACCAAACAATCTCCTACAGATTAAATAGAACAACATATCAATGGTGTTGTGGTAACTTGACACACAAAACACACACAAAAATATTCTGGAGTAAAAATTAAAATACAATAAAACAAAGATCAGCCTTGAAAAAAAGACAAACCGGGGGGCAGGAGGCGGAGCCTAGCGGAGCAGACATGCATTGTTAGAGCTCCACACCGCTGAGGAGAGAAGAGAAGGACAAAGCGGAGCCTGCAGACTCAAAAGGTATCCATTTGAACCTTTTTGCCCCAGGGAACAAACTGTGAAAGTTTGGGCAGGAAATATGGTACTGGGAGGAAACCGTGGCAGAAATAAAAATCACCTCACAAAGAGCTCACAGGCACTCACTGCAGCTGAAGCAGCTCCAGTCACCTCACAAGATACAGCATCAGGGCGCTCTCACAGACAGAAAATGTCACAGCAAGACTCTCCATTTGAGTAAGATACAGAACAAATCCTCTCACAAACTTCTCCACAAGCCTCCTCAGTATCCCCAGTAATATTATTACAATTTGAAAAGATGCTTCATAAGGCTTTAAAACAAACCTCAGACCAAATAACAAAAAGCCTAACCAAAGAAATAAGAGAGCTGGGAAACCGCACCACAGCCTTAGAAATAAAAATGGATGAAATTGAAATTACAACCCAAGAAAATATAACAGAATTGGAACAATTAAAAAAAGAGAATTTAATACTTCAAACTAAGCTCGAAGATTACGAAAATAGAGCCAGACGTTCAAACTTGCGCATAAGGGGAATACCTGAAACTGTGACAGACCTGCAATCTACTATTACTGCTCTATTACAAGAACTAAAGCCAGATATCCCTATTGAACGTTTAGAACTGGACAGAGTACACAGAGCCCTCACAGCCAAAAAGAAAGATGGACCCCCACGTGATATAATCACAAAATTTCATTATTACAGAACGAAAGAACAAATACTAATTGCTGCAAGAGAAAAAAAGGAACTTAATTTTCAAGGACACAATTATCAAATTTTTGCTGACCTATCCCAACTTACTATTACTAAAAGACGATCCATGAAACCCCAACTAATGGAACTGCAACGCCACAACATTATGTATCAATGGGGCTTCCCCTTTTCAGTCAGGTTTAACTACCAAGGTACAATTTACAGAAGCAGATCAGCAGATGAATTACAACAAACCCTTTTAAAATTAAATCTGACAGAACCCACAAGCAGCAACACTCCCACACGCAGAAGAATGGCATCTTCACCTTCAGGCAGCACCCAGAAAATTTCAGAACAAAATGGGAATCATCATTCTCACAAAAGAGGTCGTTATGCTACATCATCCATGGACCAAGAAGATTCAATGGACTGACATCCTAATTCCTGATATCTCTTCATTTATTATACTAAGAGATGGTTCTCTATAAAAAACCTGTATTTATAACTGAATGTAACTGCATTCTGATAGTCACACACTGTGTGGGATCATGTTACATTCCAGTTATATTTCTTATTACTTCTGATTCATATAGCCTTAGAATATATAAGTGAAATAAGGAAATTCTTGTTCAGTTATATATTATCAGGTAATAACAATAGATTTATTACTTTTTAGGACAAATATGTTCAATAATCCAGAAGTAATGGAAGCTTTTTCTTTCTTTTCTTAAAACAAATATATTATTACCTAACTAGTTCCTAGAATTATGTTTTTGTTTATTCTAATCTGAAGCAATACAACCTCAATTTTATGAGTTAACATATCTAAACAGTTACATATGAATAAAATATGTAATTGTTTACTCTAAAAGGGTTAAAATCCCAAAATAATTCAAACTATCTTCATCAATACCAAAGTTATTAACAGTACCTTTCTAACTGAATTATTTAGCCTAGGGCAAGACTAACCATATACAACCACCCTGGAATAAATAATTTGAACAAAAACTATATTCTGCACTCCAATTAATGAAACATCATTTTGATGTTTTTTGACATAGCACTTCTCTCCTGTAAGCGGAAGATCCGTGTACCCCCCATTAGCCCTCCTCATTCTCCCAACCATATTATGTGGGAGTGTGACGAAGGCACTTATTCCCCTGAGAGAGATATTTATTCTCTTTCACGGGTAAATTGTGATTACTTGCAAAAAATAATTTATACAATGTATCATCTAATCTCATATGTTTTTTGTTTACTCTTTACTCCAGAATTCACTGGTTTCTTTTCTATCTATTCATCTCTTCAGTCCACACAGGTTGATCTGCGCAGTCAGCTCTGCATAACAAAAAGTAAGTCAAAACTATTTGATCTGTTGCCATGGCACCACTGAATATACTTTCCCTGAATGTTCAGGGAATAAATGTCCCTCAAAAAAGGACCAAAGCCTTCCGTACTTTCCATAACAAGAAGGCTCACATAGTATGCCTCCAAGAAACACACTTCACCAAAGATTCTACTCCAAAATATATTTCTCCTTTTTATCAACAAATTTACACGGCTTCTGCTTGTACCAAGCAAAGGGGAACTCTAATTGCATTTCACCGATCCACACCATTCACCTTATCATCAGAAATTAAAGACCCAGAAGGTAGATACCTGATACTCATGGGTTATATAATGGATACAGCAATCACGGTGATTTCCTACTACGCTCCTAACAAACAACCTACACCATTCCTCTCACATATATTACAAGTGATTAATACACACAAAATAGGAACAGTGATAATGTGTGGGGATTCGAACCAGGTCCTCCTCCCATTTCTAGATAAATCACCTTTTACACCATCCAAAATAACCTCTAGATTACCTTTTTCTCAACTTCTTTCCAAATACAATCTGGTAGATTCATGGAGAGAAAGTAACCCAATGAAAAAGAAATTCACTTATTTCTCGCACCCTCATCAAACCTTCACCAGAATAGATCATATTTTTCTAACAATAGGAATGATACCAGAAATTATTGCATCAGATATAATTCCGATTCCGTGGTCTGACCATAATGCAGTATACACTACTATAGCCTCAGCCATACCAAAAGCGCATGACCCAACGTGGTACTTACCGGACATAATGCTCAAACACCCACTACATCAGATGGCCATTGAACAAGCTTTAAAGGAATACATATCAATTAATAATACAACAGACATCTCCCCAATAACACTGTGGGAAGCTCATAAGCCTGTCTTGCGTGGTACAATACAAAGACAAATGGCACTATTTAAACGGGAACGCAAAAATCTAGCAAAAAAACTAGAACTCAATTTTAATGCAGCCTACATATCATTTCAAGATAATCCATCTCAGAGTACAAAATCTCATCTGGAAAAATCTAGATTGGAATACGATCTATTTCTCACTGAGTCAGTTGATAAATCCCTCAAACGCTCCAAACACAATTTCTACATGAATACAAACAAACCAGGTACATATTTGGCTCGGGCATTAAATTCAACTAACAAATCTTTCAAACCAATACATTTGAAATTATCAAAAAATGTTTACATTTGTAATCCAGTTAAAATAGTCCATAAATTTCACTCACATCTCGCAACTTTATACAAGACAAACAATGAATTTAATCCTACAGAGGCTGAATCCTTCTTCTCAAGAATAACCTTACCTGAGTTATCTCAGAATCAAAAAAGCAGTTTGGATGAGCCTATAACTATAGATGAAGTTGCTAACGCCATAAAAGACCTAAAACTTAACAAAAGACCAGGCCCAGACGGCTACTCGGCTTTATACTATAAAACATTCTCAGAAATACTCTCTCCCATTCTCACTGAAACTTTTAACAAACTTCTAGATGGACATTCTTTTCGGCAAGAAACACTAATGGCAATTGTTTGTATGATCCCAAAACCCCTTTCTGATGATACTTCCTGTGTGAATTATCGGCCTATCTCTCTGTTAAACCTCGATATTAAATTATTAGCAAAAATAATAGCAAAACACCTCAATAGCATTATAGGAAAATGAATACATAGAGATCAAGTAGGCTTCATGCCAAATAGACAGGCAGGCGATAATATACGCAGGGCAGTGTTATTGGCACATATTGCTAAAAAACGGAAAATTCCTTTATGTTTTCTATCTCTCGATATTAAGAGGGCATTTGACACAGTATCCTGGCAATATATGCAATATTCATTACAAAAATGGGGTTTTGGACCCCACTTTTTAACATGGATCAAAGCATTATATAATAAACCCAAAGCCTATATAAAATATGCTGGATACAAATCTGAAGCCTTTAATATCGAAAGAGGTACCCGACAGGGTTGCCCATTATCTCCCTTATTATTTGCCCTTATACTCGAACCCATGGCCCAATACATCAGAACAAACCAAACTATAACTGGCATTGAAGTAGGAGGTATTACACACAAATTATGTATATTTGCAGACGATATATTACTTTTTCTATCATCACCACAGGTCTCTGGTCCTAACTTAATACCAGCTCTTGATGGATTTGCAGCCCTATCCGGCCTTATGATTAATCCTAAGAAATGCCTAGTGCTTAATATTTCACTCACAAACATGGAATTGATCCCGGCTAGGGCTGCACTCCCATTCACATGGGCAGAAAAATCAATCCCATATCTTGGAATTCATTTAACAGCATCTCATTCTGACTTATTCTCAACCAATTATCCTCCTGTATTAAGACAGATCACAAATCTAATAAAACAATGGTCGTAACTTCCTTTATCCTGGATGGGGAAGATTAATGCAATCAAAATGACTATTCTACCCAAATTGCTTTATCTATTCAGAGTCCTCCCTATTCCAATTCCTTCCTATTTTTTGAGAATAGTACAAAAAAGAGCAACTTCGTTTATATGGGGCTCTTCTAAACCACGTATACCTATACACACACTACATCTTCCCAAAAATAAAGGAGGCCTGGGATACCCTAATTTTACTAACTACTACAGAGCAGCACATTTGGCCAGTCTGTCCAAATACCATGCAAAACAGGAAATCCCATTATGGGTATTTATAGAGGCTTCAGAAAATGACCCTCTATTAATATCAAATTTATTATGGCTTGATCCTAAAGACCGCTTTAAAATTCATAATCCCATAACTAAACACTTCTTATCTCTCTGGGATAAACTAAAAACCAAATATCAGTTACAATCTCCACACAATCCTCTCCTTTCTTTTATCAGAAATCCGGCCTTTTATCCGGCATGGATCTACCCAAATTCTTTTAAAGCTTGGACAACATCAGGCATTCAGACACTAAATGACTTCATAGCATCTAAATCATTCCTTTCATTCCCATCGCTTAGAGAAAAATATGATCTACCAAACTCTGAGATATTTAGATATCTCCAAATCAAAAATTTCTATACACCATTCCTAAAGGGGGATACACCATTATCCCAATTATCCATTTTTGAATCAATCTGTACAAAAGATCCATTTGCTAAAGGTACAATTTCATCACTTTATAATCAATTATATGGAGTAGCAAATCTTAATAGACCCTCTTACGTTCAGAGGTGGGAGGAGGACCTGGGACGAACTTTAGAAGACACGGACTGGTCTAACATATGGCTCACATCTAAGTCATCTTCACCCAACATCTTAGCACTGGAGACAAATTATAAAGTCCTAACTCGCTGGTACCTTGTACCCGCTAGAGTGGCAAAATATTCACCTAATACCTCAGCTCTTTGTTTTCGAGGATGCCCAGAATTAGGCACATATTTACACATATGGTGGACGTGCCCAGTAATCCAAACCTTCTGGAAGGAAGTCTTCGTGATTGCATCTAAAATATTTAAAAAAATAATACAACCAGATCCATATTTAACTTTACTTAATCTAAAACCGGAATGGTTAACACTCTCTCAATTCAAACTAATGATCCAACTAATAACGGCTGCAAAACAAACAGTGGCCAAGGCATGGAAATCTCCTACATTGGTACTAGCAGAAATAATTCACAGAATGAATAATACAATGTCCCATGCTAAGATGGTAGCCATCGATCAAAATCAAATTCCAAAATTTGAAAAACTTTGGCATCCTTGGATAAAACAACAGTTCCTGTCAATCTTCAATGACTCTGTCTTGTTGCCATGGTAACAGATTAAATGACTTACAGAGACACCCATTCTAAGGCTTCAAAGAGAACTAAAAAGAATAATAAACTGACGAGCGGGACAACCTTGTGGACCATTACCTCTACCTTTCAACCCTTTTTCTTCTTTCTCTTTCCTTTTCTCCACCTTACGATTAAAGCTCATTATCAGAATTTATTTGACCTATATACACTCTACTTGTAAACAATATGTATAGTAGGTATAAATCATTTAAATACCTACAAAAGTAACTAAGGAAATTATATATATCTTTAATTTAGGTTTACGTGAACCCAATGTTTAATATTTGAAATTTCATGATATTTACCTATATAAACCCTACTGTAAAACAATGAGCTTACTTTATAGATCCTTGTAAACTTACTTTATGTATCTTTATAACATTGTATACTCAATAAACTTCTTTTGACAAGGAAAAAAAGACAAACCAAAAAAAAATAATCTGCCTTAAAACCAAAAAAAAAAAAACAACACAAAAATAATGTTGTCAGATGTGACAAATCAAAATATATTGAGGGAATCCCGATAAATAGTAAAGAAATAAGTTTGTGAGAAGTCTGTGTGAATATGAGCAGCAAAACTACGTCATTCTTCTCACATTATAAAGAAGAAGAGAGTGCGCTGTATTAAACCATTTTTAACATTGCACCGTGACGAAAGTGTTGTATCCATTGCGAACGCTAATTTTACCCGACCGAGCTGTTCCGTCTCGGAATTTCTTCTGAGCATGAGTGGCACTTTGTGCGTCGGAACAGGCAACACACGGTCGGAATTGACGCGATCGGATTTTGTTGTCGGAAAATTTTATAGCCTGCTCTCAAACTTTGTGTGTCGGAAAATCCGATGGAAAATGTCCGATGGAGCCCACACACGGTCGGAATGTCCGACAACACTCTCCGATCGGACATTTTCCATCGGAAAATCCGACCATGTGTACGGGGCATAAGACTGAAGATGCCATCATTTCGCATGTAGAAAAGGTATAACAAATTAAGGTTAAATTTCACAAAGAACATACCGAAACTGCTTTGGTTGAGGGTAGCTGGGAAAGCTGGCTTTCCTGGCTCAATCCTCTCAACTGGTTTTCTGGTATTGAAGGGAGGTTTTCTAGAATTTTACATGGTATTCTATATATTGTAGGAATTATAGTCTTCATAATCCTAATAGTTAAATGCGTACCTATGTTATGCAAATGTTGTTTGAAAATAATCACACGTGCTGGTACTAATATTGGTTCTTCTGAGCCCTTAAGGACTCGAGTCAGAACTGCTCATGAGATGGTGGTCCGGATGCACTCGACACCTCACTAAACACGGCCTACATTACGGTCCTCCCTAAGCCAAACAAAGACACAAGCTCGGTCAGCAACTATAGACCAATATCTCTCATTAACAATGATTTGAAGATCCTGACTAAGATCCTTGCAGACCGCCTGGCCTCCTTCATTAGCTTATACATTAATAAAGACCAAGTGGGCTTCATACCGGGGAGGCAGGGTCCCGATCAAATCCGAAGAGCGATTGATATAGTATCTCTTATTAATTCCAACTGCGATGGGGGCCCATCCAGACAGGGTTGTTTGCTCTCTCTGGACCTACAAAAAGCATTTGACGCTGTCCAATGGTCCTATATATTCCATTTGCTTCAAAAATGGGGATTTGGGGATTCTTTTCTCAATATCATTCACACACTGTACTCAACTCCCTCTGCTCAGGTTCGTCTGCAGGGGTTTTACTCAGACTCCTTCCCCATATCTAGAGGTACAAGACAGGGGTGCCCACTCTCCCCGTTGTTCTTTGCCATAGCGATCGAGTCCCTGGCAATAGCCATCAGAAACAATCCGAACATTCAAGGTATTCAAAGTGGTTCCCGATGTCATAAATGCGCATTATTTGCGGATGACATCTTACTATTTGTATCTTCCCCGCTAACTTCGTTTCCTAATATATGTCGTCTCCTAGATGACTTTGGACAGATCTCGGGCCTCAGGGTCAATTACAACAAATCCCAGGTGCTAAATATTAATATTCCAGAACCTCTGCTGGCCAGACTCAGGGACAGCTTTCGGTTCTCATGGAGTGACTCATCCATCCCTTACTTAGGGATACAGCTGACACCTAAGACCGAACTCCTGTATCAGGCTAATTTTCCTCCTCTCTACAAAAAACTGGAGGAGGACCTCTTACGTTGGTCCAGGCTGTCCCTGACCTGGCTAGGCAGAATCAACACGATCAAGATGACCCTACTCCCCCGCATCCTATACTATTTTAGAGCTCTTCCAATACCGATCGATAATAACCGCCTAAAACGTTTCCAGGTCAACATTGTTAAATACATATGGGGTAAAGGGGGTCACAGATTCTCCAAAGCGATCCTGTTTAGACCTAGGTCAGAAGGCGGCATGGGATTACCGAACTTAATCTGGTACTTACAAGCAGCACAATTAGCCCAGCTATCTACAGTCTACTCTAGATAGGAACAACCTGACTGGGTCCACATAGAGAGACAAGCGGTCCCCCTCCACACCCTAGACTTCCTCCTCTGGAGCCCAAGAAAACTCAGACCCTCCATTCTTTCCCCAACGTTGTCACATTCCTTTGCATTATGGGACAGATTGAAAAGCAACAACAGATTAACATCTCCCATGGCACCATTACTGCACTTATTCAACAATCCCGAATCCCCCCCAAGTCTCAACATTTCTGACTTTAAATGGTGGCTCGACAAAGTGATGTACAGAATAGGACACTTCCTTAGACCATTAGGCCCACTCTCTAAAGCTTTCTGTGTCAGCAACCTAGATATGCCACAGTCTGAACTCTTTAGATTATCCCAAATATCAAGCTACTTACACAATAAGTGTAGATCACTTCCGAATGGACCCCAAATGACTCCTTATGGACTATGGTGTGGCCAAGCCTACGAGCAGAGGGGGGGCATTTCGGTGATTTACAGGGCCTTATCCTCTGCGCAATCCAAGGCACCTTACATGCTAGCCTGGGAGGAGGATCTATCTCAAAGCTGGCAACTGGAAACCTGGCATAGGAACTTTTCCCAATCTTACAAAGGCATTCTAAACTCTGGGCTCGTGGAAGCTAGCCTGAAAGTGCTAACTAGATGGTACTTGGTTCCCTCCAAATTAGCTTGCTTTTATCCTTCAGCGTCCCCCCTCTGTTTTCAGGGATGTGGCCTTAAGGGCGATATGTTCCATACATGGTGGACATGCCCCAGAATCAGACAATTCTGGCATAAGATTTTCACTTGGATTAGTAGGATTGCCGAAAGGCCTATTCAAATGTACCCTCTAGTGGCACTCCTCAATTTCCCAGTAAGAGAAGTTTCCAGGATCACACAACGCCTCATCTTCTTTATCATTCTAGGAGCCAAGTTCACCCTAGCTAAAGCCTGGAAAAAAACAACAGTCTCCACACTCCTACCCAAAAGAAAGATTTCCTGGATTATGAACCAAGAAAAAATGGCAAGTGTGATCCTGGAACACTCAGCCAAATTCCAACAAATTTGGGAACCCTGGGCAACGTACATTGGGGTCACGCTTTGACTCTTACCCAGAGCTGTTACACTTCAACATGTCTCTTCCCCCCCAGTCGACTCCTGTGCATCTCTCTCAACCCTCATCTCCTCTACTCCTTCTCCCTCCACCCCCCTTTTCTTTTCTCTCTACTTTTCTCCTCCCTCTCTCACCTCACTTACCCTCTTTATTGATGGTATTGGGCTTTGGTCTGTAATCGAATGGTCATAACCTGGGCCTCGGACGGGAATCCTCCTGAGTTGGTCCCCGTTCCTGAACAGCCATATCAGCGCCCTGATCCCCGGTTTTCTATTTCATTTGTTTCTATGTTTACTTACTTAGTTACTAATGTTAAACAGTTTATGAAGTTGCTCATTAAAAATCAGTAGAAATAGAAACAGTTCATTCATATACTGCGGTGAGCATGGATTTGACAGCCTTGGTCAATCTCACCGCCCTTCCTCCTAGATATTTGACACTTTACATTCTCTAGTTGAAGGGATGATGAGGGTGGGGGAGTCCTGCCACAGTGTGTACCCAATTGGGGTGGCGGACCTCTCCCTCCCAATATCGCATATTCAATACTTTATATCTGATTTATAGTTCTCCTATGTTCACCTTGTTCAAAGCTCATGACTGACTTTGTTCATTTTATACTACACTGTTCTGTTCACCAAAGTCTCATTAAGTTGTACATAATGTGACCGTGATGGTCATCTGTATTTTGTTGTCTCAAGATGAAGTAATGACATGTAATGTTTTCCCTACGTCCCTTTTCCCTTCACTTTTGAAAATAAAAAATATTGAAACAGAGATGGTGGTCCGTATACCTGGAGATCAACCTAAAGACACAGAAGAAGCTTAAAAGGGATACCGAAAGAATTCTAAACAAAGGAGGGGCTGTGAAAATATGAAATATATTAACCATATCTTTTGTTGTATCCAGAGTTCCTCTTCAACATGAATTTGTATTTTTGATACTTCTTATTATTCTTGTTTTTCTCTAAGATGTTTCTGAATTCTTTT
This sequence comes from Aquarana catesbeiana, assembly GCF_042186555.1. Lineage (NCBI taxonomy): Eukaryota > Metazoa > Chordata > Amphibia > Anura > Ranidae > Aquarana > Aquarana catesbeiana. The sequence goes on along the minus strand of NC_133326.1, from coordinate 462,604,732 downwards.
GGTATTGCAACACAAGTGGCTGACCAGTTGACAATTAAATGTTCTGCCAATGACCTGACACAATTCTCGGAAAGGATGTAATATGGGAAGATGTTGACATAGAAAGTCCCTGTCTAAAAGTCAAATTAACCTTTCCCAAATAATTATTCTTCCCTTTTTGTCAAAATAATCCTTAATTAAAAATAAGTCAGGTCAAGATGACCTAAAAACTGGCCAAAAGCTGTGTTGACATACTTGGTGAAATGCGTACTTGTGACGAGTAACTTTGGGCTTTTGCCCGCCATAGAATGTAATGCTAGGAGTTTCTATAAAAGTTTGAACCACTTTGTAATCTGTATCACATCACATCCCCTTGGAAGGTGTGATCTGCTGTATGTACAGTGCATATTCTGAAGTAAACATGCATGAGACGAATGCAGCTCTATTGGCGTTGATGTCCTTTATTTCAAGGTTCAACTTAACACTGGCTGGCAACCCTTCTTGATCCACGTTACAAGGGTAAGGTTGCGGACCTTATCTTGCCATCGCAGAGGGAGCAGAGGATGAAACATCTTCGGGAGGCCTTGCAGAAAGGTCTGTGCAACGCGTTCCCAGAGACTGGGAGGTTACAAACTCCTGTTTCTGGACAACATGTTGCTGAGGCTTCGGTCAGTCAAAGAAGGAGCGGTGGAGAAGGTGGCCGTCTGACTGATGCGTTCAGACAATTTTTTAGTCCGCAGCCCCAAGGTATGATCGGTTCCAGCAACCATCGCCAGCGTCTGTTTTACATGGTGCAGGAATACCTAGGGGCAAGATCTGACTTGGACACCTTTCCCACCGAAAATCCTCTGGGTTACTGGGTCTTGAGGATGGATCACTGGCCAGAGCTTGCACAGTATGCAATTGAGCTACTGGCCTGTCCTGCATCCAGCCTTCTTTCAGAACGCACATTCAGTGCTGCTGGAGGCTTTGTAACCGATCACAGGGTGCGTCTGTCCACCGACTCGGTCAATCGACTGACCTTCATAAAAATGAATCAGTCTTGGATCACCACCAGCTACCAAGCACCTGATGCTGATGTAACTGAACAATTTTTTTTGAAATCTCAGATCCCTTCAAAGACTGCCTATGCTGATGCTGAGTGACTATCCTGAGCAATTATCCTCTTCATCCTCAATGACCACATTGATAGCTTGTAAGAACATTTTTGGTTCTGGCGCCACCACCAGTGCCTAAGACCCAATTTTTCAGCCCCTGTTTAACAGGGGCGTGTAATTACAATTTTTGATGCAATACTTTGCAGCAGGGCTCGTTTCTGCGTTCCAACTAGAGTATCTGTGAGGGGTTGCAGTGTTGTGGCACCAGCACCAGTGCCTAAGGCCCAATTTTTCAGCCCCTGTTTAACAGGGGCGTGTAATTACAATTTTTGATGCAATACTTTGCAGCAGGGCTCATTCCTGCGTTCCTTCTAGAGTATCTGTGAGGGGTTGCAGTGTTGTGGCACTAGTGCCTAAGGCCCAATTTTTCAGCCCCTGTTTAACAGGGATGTGTAATTACAATTTTTGATGCAATACTTTGCAGCAGGGCTCGTTTCTGCGTTCCAACTAGAGTATCTGTGAGGGGTTGCAGTGTTGTGGCACCAGCACCAGTGCCTAAGGCCCAATTTTTCAGCCCCTGTCTAACAGGGGCGTGTAATTAAAATTTTTGATGCAATACTTTGCAGCAGGGCTCGTTCCTGCATTCCAACTAGAGTATCTGTGAGGGGTTGCAGTGTTGTGGCTCCAACACCAGTGCCTAAGGCCCAATTTTTCAGCCCCTGTTTAACAGGGGCGTGTAATTGCAATTTTTGATGCAATACTTTGCAGCAGGGCTCGTTTCTGTATTCCAACTAGAGTATCTGTGAGGGTTGCAGTGTTGTGGCACCAGTGCCTAAAGCCCAATTTTTCAGCCCCTGTTAAACAGGGGTGTGTAATTACAATGTTTGATGCAATACTTTGCAGCAGGGCTCGTTCCTGCGTTCCAACTAGAGTATCTGTGAGGGGTTGCAGTGTTGTGGCACCAGTGGCTAAGGCCCAATTTTTCAGCCCGTTTAACAGGGGCATGTAATTACAATTTTTGAGGCAATACTTTGTAGCAGAGCTCATTCCTGCGTTCCAACTAGAGTATCTGTGAGGGGTTGCAGTGTTGTGGCACCAGCACCAGTGCCTAAGGCCCAATTTTTCAGCCCATGTTCAACAGGGGCATGTAATTACAATTCTTGATCTAATATTTCACAGCAGGGCCCGTTTCTGCACCCACCAAGAGCGAGTGAGGACTTACAGTGTTGTGGCACCAGCACCACCACCACCACCACCACCAAAGGCCTAATTTTTCTGCCCCTGTTCAACAGGGGCATGTAATTACAAGTCTTGATCTAATATTTCACGGCAGGGCCCTGTGAGGGCTTACAGTGTTGTGGCTACAACAACACCCAAGGCCCAAATTTCTGCTGAGTATATAGGGCAGGCCCCTACTTTCAAACATCCAACTTAAAACGACTCCTACTAGCAAACGGAAGGAGACAACAGGAAGTGAGATGAAATCTACCCCTAGGAAGGGAAATTCTCTCCTGTAAGAGTTAATATGGGAAAAACATTTCTCCTTTCCATTGATGCTTTATCACCAATCCTTTTTTCACAAAAAAACCCAAATTTTCAAAAAACATTTGTCATTGGGACAAAAAGTGAGGTGAAATCTTCTGAAGGGGAGCACAGACAGCAAAACAAATGTCACAGGGGTGATAACCCTTCCCTATGTTTTCCAAAAAGCTTAAAATATTTTTTTTGGCTGGAGCTAAACACGTTAAAAATGTACCAGTTCAAAATTACAAACAGATTCTACTTAACAACAAACCTACAGTCCCTGTCTTGTTTGCACCGCCTGTATACTGCTGTTCAGAGTACAGAGCCTGTATACTGCTGTTTCCTTTTTTAATTTGGGTGCGGGGTTCATCTTAATATCCATACAAGACCCAAAGGGCCTGGTAATGGCCTGGGGGGTACCCATGTCATTTGTCTTACTGATTTTCATCCATATTGCCAGGACCCGACATTACATTAAAGCCGCAAGCAGTTTTAAATTACTTTTTTTCCTTTAAAAATGACATTTTGTGCAGGGACTGTTCTAAGCACGGGAAACATGTGCCACTTTACAGGCATGCTATAGACACCCCCCAGGTACGATATTTAAAGGAATATTTCACTTTTTTTTTTAACTTTAAGCATCATTAAAATCACTGCTCCCCAAAAAAACGGCCATTTTTAAAAGTTATTTTGGATTGATACATGTCCCCTGGGGCAGGACCCGGGTCCCCAAACCCTTTTTAGGACAATACCAAGCAAATTAGCCTTTAAAATGAGCACTTTTGATTTCGAACGTTCGAGTCCCATAGACGTCAATGGGGTTCTAACGTGCAAAGTTTCGGTCAGTTCGCAGGTTCTGGTGCGAACCGAACTGGGGGGTGTTCGGCTCATCCCTAATGATATTCAATTGCGTATATATATCAAAGGAATACAAATTCATTGCTAACAACATATTAATCTAGCTACCTACGTAAGTGCAAATTAATCTCTCTCTATATATACATCTAAGTGAGTGCTAGTAAATAAATCCCTCTCTCCACACATCATGTCCACCAATGTCATCATGTGTATGGGGAAGGATGAATAAATCGCCCAATCTTTATTGAATAAAATAAAACTAAAATTATATATACATATAATAAATACATATATATATAATATATATATATATATATATATATATATATATATATATATATATATATATATATATATATATATATATATATATATATATATATATATATATATATATATTAATATAAATATATCTTAATGAAAACAAAATAGAATAAAACACAATAAAAAAAATGATAGAGCAACCATCCAATCACATTCCCCCTGATGATGACACGTATGCCCTGTGTCGAAGACGCGTAAGGGAGGGGCCAGGACGAAGTGTTAGGCAGCGGTAGCTGTCGGTGTTGGGACGGACGCCATATCCTTACTGCTTTCCTACCCACATGCTTGTTTTAGAGTGGTGCACCAGCGCACCCTGAGAATGTGAGTACCCCATTCAGGGGAGTGTTTTATCTGACTTTGGAATAAAAATATTTTAAAATGTTATTACACTAAATGGTTCTTTCTTCTTATCTATTGACTGTTCCCGTGCTGGAGCCTGTGATCCTTTGATCCACAAAGAGCCCGGGGTGGCTCAAAAGCATTCTCTGACTTTGTTTAGCAACTTAGTCACATACTCTGAGGTGACCTTGGGGGGTCACCTATATTGCACCATCGCATGACCTGTGGCACGTGGAGATATATAAGCACGTTTGAATATACCACCATTGAAGATCTCACATAAGCACTTTTATTATCTATGTGCAGGACTTTTATTTATATGCTCATTATATATTTATGTAGTTCAATAAGGACTATTATGTATATGAATTGTGTGGCACTAAGCACTTTGCAGTTTGTTTGGCAACTGGCACTTTTTGGTATCCGTTTGCACCTATGATATATATCTAAAGCAAATGTGGTTTCATTGGATTGATATTATATGTGTAACTTGTATTGTTTGTTTATGCACATAATATTTATCAGTTTTTTGCGATTATGTTTATTTCATTTATTTCACAGTATTTAGTGTGGTATACACTTCTATACACCTTTTTCTATATATGCACAACACTTTTTTTGTGTCACAATAGGGGTACATTCAGCACACCTCATTATCTTTTATTTATTTGCTATCTACATGCAATACGAGATGTGTTTCATGCATGCGGCTGAGTAGTGCTTATACTTAGCACTAGGTCCAGTGTGGCTAGTAGGATTTTTTCTCTTATTTAGGTCTCTTTTGTAGACAATGTTAGGTCAGTCTGGGAGTATCTTCTTTAGGTCTTTGTCATTTTTCAGAATGTTGCTGAATCAATTTAGCTGATGTTGGACATTATAGTCCAATATCAGACATGGTGCTTCTTGTTCAAATACTCTTTTTGGCTTATTCTGTAACATCTCTGTCCTATCCATTTCACTCACATGTTGTATCTGTTTCTCTATCCAAGAGTCAACATATCCTTTTGTTACAAATCTAGCTCCAATTTGTTTGGTTTGAATCTTATAATCGTCTTCTTTCGTGCAGTTCCTCTTTAGTCTTATTAATTGCCCCTTAGGGATTTTGTAAAGCCAGGGTTTGTAATGGCAGCTATCGATTGACAAATAGCTGTTGGTGTCCACATTCTTGAAAAATGCTTTAGTCACAACTTTATCTCCTTCTAGACAAATATTCAAGTCCAGGTCCAAGTCCAGTCATCTATTTTCCACACCAAGCGAATATTTTTTTTCATTATCATTCAATTTGTTAAGAAAGTCTTCAAGTGTGTCCCTGTTGCCATTCCAAACAATAATTAGGTCATCAATGTACCTTTTATATAACGTGAGTTAGGCAGGGGTGTCCTCCTAAACTGATTTCTCCTCCCATTGTGCCATAAAAGCAGTCGCCACTCCCGGTGCAAATTTAGCACCCATTGCAATTCCTATGGCCTGTTTATAATAATTTTGGTCATGCCAGAAATAATTACATTTCAGGCAAAAATCAAGGCACTTAATCAAGTATTTTCTTTGTTTGCAAATAAGTCTGCTATGGTTTCTGAGGAGCCACTTAGTCGCTGAACACACGTCATGATGAACGATCGTATATAATAACGCTACATCAGCCGTAGCTAGTAAAGTTCTTCCTTCTAAAACTGGTACTGTCTCTAATAATTGTAACAAATGCTTGGTGTCCTTGAGATAAGCTTGAGTGTGCTGAACTGCTGGTTGTATAAAATGATCTATATACTGTCCCACCCTTGACGTCAGAGAATCTATCCCATTCACAATGGGTCTACCAGTGGGGATGGGCTGAACACCCCTCTGTTCGGTTTGCAGCAGAACATGTGAACAGGCAAAAAATTTGTTCGAACACCATTAAAATCCATGGGACACGAATGTGAAAAATCAAAAGTGCTAATTTTAAGGGTTAATATGCAAGTTATTGTCATAAAAAGTGTTTGAGGACCTGGGTCCTGCCCCAGTTGACATGTATCAATGCAAAAAAAGTTTTAAAAACAGCCGTTTTTTAGGGAGCAGTGATTTTAATAATCCTTAAAGTGAAACAATTAAAGTGAAATATTCCTTTAAATTTCATACCTGGGGGGTGTCTATAGTATGCCTGTTAAGTGGCGCATGTTTCTCATGTTTACAACAGTCCGAGAGCAAAATTACATTTCTAAAGTAAAAAAAAAGTAATTTAAAAGTACTAGCGGTAGCGCCGGCAGCTATAATGAATTGTCGGGTCTCTGCAATACTCATAAAAGTCATTGAAAAAAACGGCCTGGGGTTCCCCCACAGTGCATTACCAGGCCCTTTGGGTCTGGTATAATTATTAAGGGGAACCCCGAACCAAAATTAAAAAAAAAAATGCGTGGGGGTCCCCCCAAATTTCATACCAGGCTCTTATCCGAGCACGCAACCTGGCAGGCCGTAGGAAAAGAGGGGGGACGAGAGAGCACCCCCCCTCTTCTTCTTTCCCCGCTTCTTCTATCTTCTTCTGGTCTTTATTCGGCTTTCCTTCCTCCATCTTGTTCTTCTCCCACTTCTTCCTCTTCTTCCTCCAATCCTTTGCTTCTTCCTTCGGTCTTCTCGTTCGCATCTTCCTCCGGCGTCTTCTTCCCTGCTTCGTTCTCCGGACGATCCGCATCCATGGGAGGTTCCCTCTGTGTGATGCTTCTGTTCTTCTGACAGTTCTTATATAACTGAGGGTGGGGCCACCCAGTGATCCCGCCCCCTCTGACGCACGGGGACTTTGCGGGGACTTCCCTATGGTTTTCCCCGTGGTGTCAGAGAGGGGCGGGGTCACCTATTACATAACAGGGTGACCCCGCCCCCTCTGACATCACAGGGAAATCCATAGGGAAGTCCCCGTGCATCAGATGGGGCGGGGTTACCGGGTGGCCCTGTCCTCAGTTATATAAGAACTGTCAGAAGAACAGAAGCTTCACACAGCGGGAACCTCCCATGGATGTGGATCTTCAGAAGAATGAAGCGGAGAAGAAGATGCCAGAGGAAGATGCAGATGAGAAGACCGAAGGAAGAAGCAGAGAATCGGAAATCGGAGGAAGAAGAGGAAGAAGCAGGGGAAGAACAAGATGGAGGAAGAAAACTAAATGAAGACCAGAAGAAGTTGGAAGAAGAAGCGGGGAAAGAAGACATTAATAAAGGAATTGTCAAAAATCATCTCTTGTCTTTTTTAACATTTTTGACACTTTTTTGTGAAATGGTAGGGGTACATTTGTACCCCATTACCATTTCACACAAGGAGGGCCGGGATCTGGGGGTCCCCTTGTTAAAGGGGGCTTCCATATTCCAATAAGCCCCCCACCCGCAGACCCCCACAACCACTGGGCAAGGGTTGTTGGGGATGAGGCCCTTGTCCCCTTCAACATGGGGACATCCTCCCCATGTTGAGGGCATGTGGCCTGGTATGGTTCAGGAGGGGGGGTCGATCTCTTGTCCCCTCCTCTTTTCCTGTGGCCTGCCAGGTTGCATGCTCAGATAAGGGTCTGGTATGGATTTTTAGGGACCCCCACACCATTTTCTTTTTGAGCGGGGTTCCCCTTAATATCCATACCAGACCTGAAGGGCCTGGTATGGAATTTGGGGGGACCCCCACGCCATTTTTTTTTTAACTTTTGGTTCGAGGTTCCCCTTGATATTCATACCAGACCCAAAGGGCCTGGTAATGCACTGTGGGGGAATCCCAGGCCGTTTTTTTCAATGACTTTTATGAGTATTGCAGAGACCCGATAATTCATTATAGCTGCCGGCGCTACTGCTAGTACTTTTAAATGACTTTCTTTTCCTTTAGAAATGTCATTTTGCTCTTGAACTGTTGTAAACACGGGAAACATGCACCACTTTACAGGCATACTATAGACACCCCCCAGGTACGAAATTTAAAGGAATATTTCACTTTTATTGTTTCACTTTAAGCATTATTAAAATCACTGCTCCCGAAAAAACGGCCGTTTTTAAAACTTTTTTTGCATTGATACATGTCCCCTGGGGCAGGACCCAGGTCCCCAAACACTTTTTATGACAATAGCTTGCATATTAACCTTTAAAATTAGCACTTTTGATCTCCCATAGACTTTTAAAGGGTGTTCCGCGGCTTTTGAATTTGCCGCGAACACCCCAAATTGTTTGCTATTCTGCAAACGGGCGAACAGCCAATGTTCGAGTCGAACTCATGTTCGACCTGAACAGACAGCCAGTCCCTACCTACCAGGTGGATTTTCTTTACATTTTATGGATTTTTGGGACAGTATATGTAACTGGAATTCTACATGACTCGGGTATGAGGTATTTGATTCTTTTGTGTTCAGGATGTCTTTCTTTATTCCCAAGTTGACCAAAAGATCTAGTTCCTTCTTATATTTAATTGTTGGGTTGTTCAATAGTTTGATGTATGTCTCTTCATCTTGTAGTTGTCTATTGAGTTCTCCCTTATATTGTTCTTTAGATTGTATCACCACCGCTCCCCCTTTGTCCGCTGGTTGTATTACGATATCATTTCTTTCAGTTAATGATTTAATACCTTTCTTTATGTGTATCAATCTGAAATTTTTTTCAATTTAAGGGATTCCAGATCCTGTAGGACTAACTTCTTGAACACATCGATGTGCTGGTTATCTGATACTTGTGGATTGTACAGAGAGTTATTACGTAACGTACTATGGACCAGTGCAGGAGAGATATCTCTTACTGCATTTGATGGCCTAAAGGGATTATTCATAATATATTTTTTGATGTTGATTTTTCTTATATATTTTTGTATTCTTATATAGGTGTTAAATTTATTGAGATTTTTAACTGGAGCATGTTTCAATCCCTTATCTAGCACAGCCAATTTGTCAGCAGTCATAGATATGCCACTCAGGTTCACAACATTCTCTCCAACTACTCTCTTTTTCACTTGGAGTCTCTTTCCCGCTCTGTGGCCTCTCTTCGTTCTGGACTGTTTCTTGTTCTGTCTTCTTAGGGTCATCTCCTGGGTGATCGATATGGATCTTGCAGTTGTCTCTGGGGAGAGTGATCTCTCCTTTCTCTGTCTAAAAAAGGCCACTGAGTGTCATATTCGAGTTGATTCTGATACTGGCATTGGTCGTTGTAATATTGGTCATGGTAATCTCTAATTAGATCAAATCTATTATAAGTAGATATGGGGGTTCTATCCTGTCCGCCATAATAATCTTGTTGATAGGGGGGTCCTCTGTTCTCCCTCTGATTTCTCTTATTATGTTGCCAGTTACTGTAGGGTTTCTTAAATGGCTTCTTGAATGTTTTCTTTTACGGTTTCTTTGGAGTTTGATATTCATAATTACCATTATTCTGCTGATCATTTGGAGGTCTTGTTGTTTCTATATATGTATCTCTATCATCCCATCTTGGTGGATTGTATACATGTGATGTAGTGGGATCTTGTATTCTGACCTCTCTTTCCGGTGTAGAGTAAGTTGAGCTAGATTGTGTTTGTTCTATCTTGCTCTGCCATTTAAAGACTTAATCCGTTTTGTAATCTGTCATATCATGTTGATATTTCTTCATTTTCCGTTGTTGTACTTCCAGATCTTTAGCAATCAAGTCTCTATTCAATTGTGTGGCGAGTTTCTTGAAGTCTGTGGACCCCTTGTGTGGCTCTAATTTTAGCTTTATTTCTTCAATTTGTTGTTCTATTAGTTTGGTCTTCTTTAGTTTTCTACTCAGTAGGAACTTTAGACCTTCTACACTTTTGGTGTTAAAGAATTCAAACCATTCCTCTATTACTTTATCTAGCACAACCAATTCAAACTAAGAGAGCCCTTAAAGTGAGAATACAAGAGCATGTTCAAAACATTATAAACGGTTTTCCTAAGCATAACGTATCGAGGCATTTTGCACAAATGCATAATAAAAATCCTTCACAGTTACAATTTTGGGGGATTGAAAAGTATAATAAGTCATGGAGAGGCAGTCACAAGGTTAGGACAATAAGTCAAAAAGAGTCCAAATGGATACACACTATGCAAACACTTACGGACAAGGAAAGATTACTACTGTGCTTGTGAGGGTCTGTTTGGGTTTGAGAAAAGTAGTATTGTGAACTATAGCAAAGCTGAAAGAGATGGTGTTGCATGTCCCGCTGCCCAGAAAATGACCCCGGGGTGGTCAGGTAAGGCTATATGGAGAGTGATGGATAAAGGGCGCGTGATCAATTGCTCACATCAAAATGTATAAAATTTATTCATATGAAAATAGAAGCCAATAAAGGCAAATAAAAGCAATAAAATAATGCCAATATTACGTATCAATACAAACAGGTAACAAACTATAAAAAACATGGAAATTTAAAGATAAAAATGGGTTAAAAGTATCATGAGCCCATATTGAGGCGGGTGTTTAGAGTTGGCTGACGCGTTTCGAGGATAACCTCTTCATCAGAGCCTTTGAGAACCAGGGCACAGTCTCTATGGGCCAGTAGGCCAAAATCTGTACATCAACATAATGGCTATTTGGAAAAGATGGCCTGAAATGGGAAATATGATTTTCTGTGTTCCATACCAGTCCCTGTATAAGCGTTCTAGGTGGAGCAGAAATCAGAAAAAAAATAAAACCTATATAAATATGTGTGCATATATACACATAACCAAGCACACACGTATGTACAGACAATATAAATATAAAAATTATATATATAAATATATAGAGAGACAGAATTTCAGCTAAAAATACAGTATGGAGCACATGGCAAGAAAGTGCAACACAGGAAACGCATGGTGAGTAATAATGCATAAATCAATAAGTGGATATAAATACATAGATCAATAGATGGATATAATAGACGGGAAACACATATGTGTACAGAGAATTGGTAAAAGGTACAATATCTATCGGAATTTGGTAGGGGATTCGGTGTCCAAAAATAACATAGATGAGTGGTCAATGGTAGACCTTGAAGTAACAAACAAGAAAGTCATAATATATATGTATATATATATAGATAAGTAAATATGTATGACCTAAGGGTGTTGTTTTTTAAAACGACATATATGTTGGTAAGTGGAAAAGGTAAGTAGGGAGATGGCGAACTGGTAACTTGTCATGTGAAAACACACCTACCTATGTGGTAGTAGATGGTGTGTGTGTTCTCCTTTAAATTTGTAGAGAAGGGATTGTAGGATGGTGTGGACCTGAAGGAGGGGGGAGGGAGAGAGGAAGCGCTGTATTAAATGTGTAAAATGGAAGCTCTGGGAGCAGTGAGAAGAATAAAAACAAGAATGACATTCGTGATGAAATAGGCATGGTATTTGAAATGGGGAAAATGGAAATGAATAAAGAAAATAAAAGTATAATTAAAATTAAAAATAAAAATATAAATATAAAAATAAAAATAAAGATAGAAATAAATCTAAAAATGAAAATAATAATAAAAAAAGAATCCCCTACCAAATTCCGATAGATATTGTACCTTTTACCAATTCTCTGTACACATATGTGTTTCCCGTCTATTATATCCATCTATTGATCTATGTATTTATATCCACTTATTGATTTATGCATTTTTACTCACCATGCGTTTCCTGTGTTGCACTTTCTTGCCATGTGCTCCATATTGTATTTTTAGCTGAAATTCTGTCTCTCTATATATTTATATATATGATTTTTATATATATATTGTCTGTACATACGTGTGTGCTTGGTTATGTGTATATATTAGGGGTGTTGAAATTATGCATCGGGATTCGACTGTCCACGATACAGCATCGATTCTGTAGCCTTAAGAAATCGATTATTGAGGATGACGTCATCCTCGCGCCGTGCCGCCGCACCATGCCCTGCCTCCAAGTGGAGCTGAAAGCCGAAGTTTCTGCGCCGTTTTGATCCGCCTCCCACTGACGTCACCCCCCTGTGTCGCGAGGAGAGGAGGCCTTCCATTCATCCCCTTCTCTTTCCCCTCATCGTCCCACCCCCTCACCAGCCAATAGATAGTGATCCCAGGCGGCGTCATGGTGGTGGAATGCAGAAGTGAGGAGCCACGCTGTGTGCACGTTGGAAACATGGAGCGCCGGTGCCGGAGCTTGTGGTGGCTGGAGCTGTCCCTGCTGCTAAGAGTGGTGGCCGCGGCCAGCTTCTGGAGCACGGAGCTCCGAGGAGGAGAGTGGAGCCATCAGTGCTTTTGGTCCCGGAAGGTTTCAGAGCGGTGATGGAGGAGGATGAGGCAGAGCTGGAGGAGAGCCAGAAGAGCAGTAGAGCCAGGTGAGGGGGCCATGGGGAGGACACAGAACTAAAGACTGACATGGTAAGGGAGGTGCCAGACTGTATGCAATAAAACCAAAAATGGTGTGCAGTGCTTTGCAGTGACAAATGTACAAAAGAGTGTTATTAAGTACGTAGTGAACAAATATAGTCATAACCTGTGATCTGATTGAAAGAAATCTTCTGTATATTCAAAGTAATTCCAGTGCTGAGTGTTCTCTGCTGTGTTCAAATCATTCCTGATTTCTGGTGAATGATTTGAACACAGCAGAGAACACTCAGCACTGGAATTACTTTGAATACACAAAAGATTTCTTTTAATCAGATCACAGATTATATATTTCAGGACTATATTTATTCACTACGTAAGACTCTTTTGTGCATTTATTATCACCACAAAGCACTGCACACCATTTTTTGTTTTATTGCCCTATCTGCATGCTCACTGTGTAGAGGTGGGGGGGGGGGCTGCGGCGGGGAAGAGCAGAGGACTGTGTGGATGCTGGTCGAGAAGGATGGGAATTGGTCCGTGGTGACACTGGGCAGGGGAGCGCTATGGTAATAGTATTATATGGTGACAGGTTAGTGGTGAGGGGGGGCGGGGTATTGGTCATTTTAGATAAGACATTCTGGCACCTCCCTTACCATGTTCAGCAGGTCTGCAGTCTCTGATCATCTCCTGTACCATGTCTGCAGTCTCTGACCATCTCCTGTATCATGTCTGCAGTCTCTGACCATCTCCTGTATCATGTCTGCAGTCTCTGACCATCTCCTGTATCATGTCTGCAGTCTCTGACCATCTCCTGTATCATGTCTGCAGTCTCTGATCATCTCCTGTAGTATGTCTGCAGTCTCTGATCATCTCCTGTATTATGTCTGCAGTCTCTGATCATCTCCTGTATCATGTCTGCAGTCTCTGATCATCTCCTGTATCATGTCTGCAGTCTCTGATCATCTCCTGTATTATGTCTGCAGTCTCTGATCATCTCCTGTATCATGTCTGCAGTCTCTAAACATCTCCTGTATCATGTCTGCAGTCTCTGACCATCTTCTGTAGTAATTTGGGGGCAATCTGGAGCTCCTCTTTAAGTTGTCTGCTGTGTTTACACTTTGCTACATGCAGGGAGTGTTGTCTTTTTTTTAAGAACAGATAAAATTTTAAAAATGGAGTTCTTCTGACTACTTAAATTTTTTGGATGAAAACCGCGCGCAGTAATCGTGATGCATTGTGAATCGTGGACCTGATAATCGTAATCGAATCGAATCGTGAGGCCAGTGAAGATGCGCACCCCTAGTATATATATGCACACATATTTATATATGTATATATATATATATATATATATATATAGATATTTTTTCTGATTTCTGCTCCACCTAGAACGCTTATACATGGACTGGTATGGAACACAGAAAATCATATTTCCCATTTCAGGCCATTTTTTCCAACTAGCCATTATGTTGATGTACAGATTTTGGCCTACTGGCCCATAGAGACTGCGCCCTGGTTCTCAAAAGCTCTGATGAAGAGTTTATCCTCGAAACGCGTCAGCCAACTCTAAACACCCGCCTCAATATGGGCTCATGATACTTTTAACCCAATTTTATCTTTAAATTTCCATGTTTTTTATAGTTTGTTACCTGTTTGTATTGATACATAGTATTGGCATTATTTTTATTGCTTTTATTTGCCTTTATTGGCTTCTATTTTCATATGAATACATTTTATACGTTTTGATGTGAGCAATTGATCACGCGCCCTTTATCCATCACTCTCCATATATGCAAACACTTACACCTGGAGGAATGAACATAGAGTTCGACCTCAACTGTTTTCTCAGCATTTTTTAAATATGGTGTATTTGTATCCATTTTGTTCATAGGTTTTAGACGCTTTTATTTTATTTTTTGTACTACCAGTACTTTGTATTTTTTACCTTTTATTATATTCTTTATATATATTTGTATGCCTATTTTTATACACATTTTGTATATGTTTTTAATATGTAGGTATGTGCTCTTTTCCTCTGTTGCACAACTGAGGTATCCTGATATCCAATAGAGTGCATCCGGACTATTATATTCCTTAGAGCTATTTCTTTTTATTATCCATTTTTATTCCCACTTTCACTGTTGCTAAAGCAGCTAGTCCATAGATGTTTATCATCTTCATTAATATTCCAAATAACGCAGTATTTCCTCTCTAATATTGGCCCTCTGGATCGGTTTTAGTCAAGATACCACAAGAAAATGGCCGCCATGCACTCTGCATGGATAACCAACAAAATGGCCGTGATGTAAACAATGAGTGGACCACAAGAAAATGGCCGCTCCAACACTTCTGGTTTTATCGCATATTAACAATGCCTGTACGGCCAATCCGGTTCCCCAGATGAAGTCACGTGACGTAACGCATAGGGAGTAGCTGGAATCAGATGTGCACCGGAAGTGACGTAAGAAGGCGCTGAGAACGCCGTTATTTACTGTTCTTGCCTGTTTTTATTGTTATCAATGTAAAAGTCCACCTTGTTAACATTAATAAACGCACCTTATCCTTTTAACCTTACTACACTGGAGGCACTTTGTTCTTCTCTTTTCCTCATTGTTGCTATATTATTATACTGGAGTGCATTGGGATGGTCCAGTGGAGGATCCCTACAGCTGGAGAAGCTACCCATGGCCTCATTACTAGTGTATGTGAGCTGAAAAGGACCTAATAGGATGCGGTGGAGAGTTTTACTCACTCATTGATGTGACTTACTTTACTACACGAGACGAGAGTTCTGTGAGACTGTTGTTTCAGGAAACAATCTATGAAGTTATTTATGGACTTTTAGGTCACTGGCTGGTTTACCTATATTACACTGCCCGTGTCCACCACTCTATGAATCCCCATTTCTCCCATAGTATCTATTTCTTTTTGGAGAATTGCCCTACATGTTTATTTATTATCACTGTATTGCAGTATTTTACACATGAACTGAACACTTGGTATACATTTTTGCACATTTTTTGTGTTTCTTTGTGGAGTTATTACCATGCACTTTTAGACTTTGAGACTTTTTTCACTCCATTTGAGGATTGCACTTCAACCATTGTTTGCACATTGCACTTTACGCGTTTGAATGATTATTTGTACTTCTGCACAAGATCACTTTATATATATCACTTCTATTTTTGTGTACTGTGAACACTATTAGGTCTTGCTGCAGATTTATTTATTCATTTGTATTTTTCATCATTTGTTTGTGTTTAGACACTATTACTTTCAGTAGCGCGAAGGACAATTTTACACATTTTACTCACATCATTCAATAAAGCATGTGCTCCAACAGGAAGACTAGAGGTACAGTGTCCCTGATGCATGCATTGTTGCTGTTCACCATCCTTGTGGCCTCCTCAAATGGTGACAGGACAGTGCATGCATCCTTGATCAGTATATACAAAAAAACGGGGAAAGCCCAAAGAAATTCATCAGAGAGGACTGGCCGGTGAAATGCTAAATATCATTTATTGATTATCCAAAAACATGTAAAGAAGGTAATGATAATAGAAAACTACACCCATCTCCAACACATAATTAAAATGAGACCTAACGTCTGGATAAGACACAGGTGGCCACCATACCCAATTCACACACTTCATACCCGTCTCACACAAAGACAAGCATAAATCAATCCTAGAGTCAGATCTGGGAATAAAATTGATCAAACAAAAAATAATGTAAATAGAAAATTGAAAAAATACTTTTCATATGACAGATATGTTGAAATGTTCAATTAAATACTCCCATGAGGATATAGAAAAAGTGCTTGTGCTTCTGGAGATATATAGGAGTCTCCTCGAATGTATAGGCTAGTGATACCGTGGTTCAGAGCCCGCTTGATAAGAGTCATGAGAGCGATGTTAGTGGGGATCAGAGACAGAGGGCAAATATGCATGGAGGTACCCTGACACAGGGAAAAGAAACGGGATATGCTATCAGTAATACTCCCATTCAGGTAGTTGGAGCTAGATACCACTCACCGTTTGACGTCTTGTGTATTGAAAGTCATTGCCCTAGAGATCTAGTCTCCGTATCGATAACCCACCATCTTGCAAACTGCATAGGAAGCCCAGTCCGGAATGTCAGCTTGAGGTAGTTCCATCCGGAAGTAGTGGAAGCTGATAAAGTCCAATGTTCCGAGGCTTCAGGAGTCACAGGGCTGTGCAGGAAACCACGGACCAGAGCAACACTATAAGTAATTCACGCCAACTGGTGGTAGAGAATGGTGGCTCGAGGTGAACTGAAGGTGAATCAGGGTATATGGTGGAAATCACGGTGTCCTCACCACGGACACCGTGATGGCGTTATGCTTACGCGTTTCGCTTGAACTCAAGCTTCCTCAGAGCATGCTCAGTCTTTCAAAGTCCATACTTAAGTAATAAAGTAATTAAGAGGTAATCAGCTACTATCAGGGACATCACCAGAGCAATATAGCCTAATCAAGACATCATTGACACACAGTGCAGACACACAATAACATACTGGGGCGATCCAAAGTTAATAAGTACACATCCAAAGTTAATAAGTACACATATAGATGAAAATATAAATTAAATTTAATAAACTAGAATGGTAAAAGTTGACGTAGTAGTGTGAGGGGGCTGGAACCATACTTAACTGGCCACCCACACCCCCTTAAAAATAGGTCTGAAGTAGTCATGACCCCGGTATCCACATACAGGCAAAAACAGCGCCGTTAAAGTACAGCAACTCTGCTTCAAATACACAGGGTCAGGTTAGCCCCCCCTGAAAACAGGAGAAAAGAGAAAAAAGGAAGAGAAAAATGACAAAAATAATAATACCTGAGTTATTGCTCTAGGAAGATGGATAAATTGCACTCATTATTCAACCCAGAGGGTTGCATACTATTTAAAGTAAAAATCCACATCTTCTCTTTTTGGTATAATATCCTGTCAAAATCCCCTCTACGGGGTGGGAGGTTGAGTCTGTAGATACCTTTGCACTTACGACCCTTCGGTTCACCTCCATGTATTTTCAAAAAATGCAGGGATAGGGGACGGTCATCATCTTTGTTAATGATACTCTGGACATGTTCACCAATCCTGACTTTCAGCTGTCTCTTTGTTTTTCCCACGTAAATCAGTTCACAAGGACAGGTGAGCATGTATATAATACGTGTTGTTAAGCAGTTTATAAAATTGTTGATTTTGAAATGTTTGCTGCCATCGGAACTGGTGAACATGTCTATTTTTTCTACATATCTGCACATATGGCATCTGCCACATGGGTACATGCCCTTAAGCGGGAGAAGGCTAGTAAGCCAATCCCGCCTCTCAGGTCTGCGATATTCAGAATGAACCAAACTATCCCTAAGGTCAGTGGCTCTTTTTGCTGTAAGTAGGGGCCGGTCACCAGCAATATTACCAAGAATAGGGGCCTCAGCTAGAATATGCCAGTGACGGCTAAGTACATTTCTAATCTGTTCCCACTGTGCCCCAAACTTGGTAATAATTCTTATTGGAGCCTGGTTGGAGTTGTTTTGTTGTTTTTCCCCAGTGGCATTGGAAAGAAGAGATGACCTATCTGTTTGAAAAGCCCTTCTTTTGGCTTTTCTAATGCAGACATGGGAATAACCCCGATCCCGGAATCTCCCATAAAGTTCATGTGCCTCGATTTCAAAATCCGATTCTTCCGAGCAGTTTCTCCTAGAATGGAGAAACTGACCTACCGGGATTCCCTGTATCAGTGATCTAGGATGGTGACTAGAGGCCAACAATAACGTGTTTGCTGCCGTTTCTTTTCTGAATGTCTTAGTGTAAAGTCTACCCTCCTTGATAGAGAGAGTAAGGTCCAGAAAGGGCAAGGAGGCAGGATCAAAGGAATAAGTTAATCTGATGTTCCTATCATTATTATTTAGCACCTCAATGAAAGAAACCAAGTCTTGGGGTGATCCCCCCATACCATAATCACGTCATCGATGTACCTCAGCCACAGGTGACAGTGGTCGAGGTACATCGATGAGGGGTATACACATTCCATCTCCCACAGCCCTAAATGCAAACATGCATATGAAGGGGCCCAAGGGGCACCCATCGAGGTACCCATAATCTGCCAATAGTATTTTCCAAGGAATTGAAAGCAATTGTGTTCCAGCATGAATTGCAGGAGATCCACAATAAATTCATTTTGTGTGGCTAGCAAGGGGAACTTATGATCCAGGAAGTAGTATACCGTTTTTAAACCCCAGTAATGTGGAATCGATGTATAAAGGGATTCAACATTGATTCCAACAAGAATAGCTTCTGGTGGCACCGAGACCCTATCCAGTTTCCTAAGCACATCACTGGTGTCCTGTACAAAGGAGGGGAGTTCACATACCAGTTCTTTAATCAAAGCATCCACAAATTTTCCAACCCTCTCTAGGGGACCCTTTATAGCCGATACGATCGGCCTTCCCGGGGGGTTGGTGATGGACTTGTGGAGCTTGGAAATGGTATAAAAAGTGGGGGTGTTGAACTCATTAACACTGAGATATTTACATTCCTTATGCATGATAAGGTGTTCCTCTAGGGCCATATTGAGTTTGAAATTAAGACTGGCCACAATTTTGGAAAAAGGGTTTGAGAAAAGCTTCTGGTATGTGGTTTCGTCATGAAGAAGACACATTGTTTCTTCTTCATACAGGCTCTGAGAGAGCAAAACAGTGTTGCCCCCTTTATCACTACCTTTTATAATTATGTCATTGGCCTCCTCTAGCTCCTTAAGTGCTTTCCTCTCTGCTTTCGTAAGGTTATCCAATCCTTTATATTTCCAATCTATCTTGGACAGGTCGTTTTTGACCTGGTCCAAGAATAGATGGATTCGCTTGTGCTTGGATAGGGGGGGCATTTTGAGGGACTTGATGGGTAATTTAGATGGATGTGGATCCATGTATGATGATCTGGTAATTTCAGTTTCCGAATCAGAGTCTTGATTCTCATCAAGCAAAGCTATTACTGCTTCAAGAGATTCACGCTCTTCTTTACTTTGCTAATCTGTTTCTACAGCATGTTTTTTTCCCCGTTCCGAATGCCAGTATCTAAAAATTACTTTCCGCAAGAAGAGGCTAACGTCTTTATATACTTCAAACTCACCCATGGTAGCCGTGGGTGAAAAAGACAGCCCCTTCTGTAACAGTGATATATGATGCTGATTAAGAGGAAAGTCAGTTAGGTTAACCACCTTCATATCTAAACATGACCTATCGGTGATATGTGTATTAGGTTTGTCTATTGTATCTACTAGACTCTCCGTGACCCTGATCTGAGTTCCCTTTGGTTTCCTTTTATATCTTTCTCTCTTCCTTGGCCTCCTACGTTGGTTTGAGGGGGAAGTCTGCCATTAGATATCGTTTTTATTTTGCTCTTTCTGGAACCCCAATCGTCTAGACTGCCCCCCTCCTGTTCTAAAAAAGAAACCGCCTTTTCCTGATATCCCGATTCACTGTCAGAAGATGATTGTCTAGAGTGGGCAGTATTTGATCTATTTCTCCTGTTTCCTCTACGGGACCTACTTCTTCCTCTGGGGATGGTAGGGTAAAAAATGTCCCCACTTTCCCAGTCTAATAGGTTCTGTTTAAGTTTTTCTTGTTTAGTAGACTTTAAATTTTCCTGTGTTTTTTCGAACTCCTTTTTAAGGAGGTCATTACTTTTAATGAACACCGGGTCTGACTTGTATGGTTCCAATAGCTGCACACTGCTATCTATTTCTTTCTTAATTTCATCTAGTTGTAGCTGTTCCTTATTAGGGATGAGCCGAACACCCCCCTGTTTGGTTCGCACCAGAACTTGCGAACAGGCAAAAAATTTGTTCGAACACACGAACACCGTTAAAGTCTATGGGACACGAACATGAATAATCAAAAGTGCTAATTTTAAAGGCTTATATGCAAGTTATTGTCATAAAAAGTGTTTGGGGACCTGGGTCCTGCCCCAGGGGACATGGATCAATGCAAAAAAAGTTTTAAAAACTGACCTTTTTTCAGGAGCAGTGATTTTAATAATTCTTAAAGTGAAACAATAAAAGTGTAATATCCCTTTAAATTTCGTACCTGGGGGGTGTCTATAGTATGCCTGTAAAGGGGCGCATGTTTCCCGTGTTTAGAACAGTCTGACAGCAAAAGGACATTTCAAAGGAAAAAAAGTCATTTAAAACTACTCGCGGCTATTAATGAATTGCCGGTCCGACAATACACATAAAAGTTCATTGATAAAAACGGCATGGGAATTCTCCACAGGGGAACCCCGAACCAAAATAAAAAAAAAATGACGTGGGGGTCTCCCTAAATTCCATACCAGGCCCTTCAGGTCTGGTATGGATATCAAGGGGAACCCCATGCCAAAATTTAAAAAAAAATGGCGTGGGGTCCCCCTAAAAATCCATACCAGACCCTTATCCGAGCACGCAACCTGGCAGGCCGCAGGAAAAGAGGGGGGACAAGAGAGCGCCCCCCCTCCTGAACCGTACCAGGCCACATGCCCTTAACATTGGGAGTGTGCTTTGGGGTAGCCCCCAAAATCCCTTGTCCCCATGTTGATGAGGACAAGGGCCTCATCCCCACAACCCTGGCTGGTGGTTGTGGGGGTCTGCGGATGGGGGGCTTATCAGAATCTGGAAGCCCCCTTTAACAAGGGGACCCCCAGATCCTTGCCCTCCCCCGTGTGAAATGGTAAGGCGGTACTTGTACCCCTACCATTTCACAAAATAACTGTCAAAAATGTTAAAAATGACAAGAGACAGTTTTTGACAATTCCTTTATTTAAATGCTTCTTCTTTCTTCTATCTTCTATCTTCCTTCGGTTTCTTCCTCCATCTTCTTCTTCTGGTTCGTCTGGTTCTTCTGGTTATTCCTCCGGTGTTCTCATCCGGCATCTTCCTCAGTGGCTTAGGCGTCTTCTTCCCTTCTTCTCCGGGCCGCTCTGCATCCATGATGGCATGGAGGGAGGCTCCTGCTGTGTGACGCTTCTCTCTTCATCTTATTCTCTTCATTTTCTTGTCCTCATCTTCTTTTTGGGCCGCTCCGCATCCATGATGGCATGGAGGGAGGCTCCCGCTGTGTGACGCTTCTCCTCTTCGTCACACAGCAGGAGCCTCCCTCCATGCCATCATGGATGCAGAGCGGCCCAGAGAAGAAGGGAAGAAGACGCCTAAGCCACTGAGGAAGATGCCGGATGAGAACACCGGAGGAATAACCAGAAGAACCAGATGAACCAGAAGAAGAAGATGGAGGAAGAAACCGAAGGAAGATAGAAGATAGAAGAAAGAAGAAGCATTTAAATAAAGGAATTGTCAAAAACTGTCTCTTGTCATTTTTAACATTCTTGACACTTTTTTAGTGAAATTGTAGGGGTACAAGTACCCCCTTACCATTTCACACAGGGGGGAGGGCCGGGATCTGGGGGTCCCCTTGTTAAAGGGGGCTTCCAGATTCCAATAAGCCCCCCGCCTGCAGACCCCCGCAACCACCGGCCAGGGTTGTGGGGATGAGGCCCTTGTCCTCATCAACATGGGAACAAGGTGTTTTGGGGGCTACCCCAATGCAGCCTCCCAATGTTGAGGGCATGTGGCCTGGTATGGTTCAGGAGGGGGGGGCGCTCTCTTGTCCCCCCTCTTTTCCTGCGGCCTGCCAGGTTGCGTGCTCGGATAAGGGTCTGGTATGGATTTTGAGGGGGACCCATGCAATTTTTTTTTTTATTTTGGTCGGGGTTCCCCTTAATATCTATACCAGACCTGGGACCCCCACGTCATTTTTTAAAAAAAATTTTGAATCGGGGTTCCCCTGTGGGGAATTCCCATGCCGTTTTTATCAATTAACTTTTATGTGTATTGTCGGACTGGCAATTCATTAATAGCCGCAAGTAAAATTTAATTTGAATTACTTTTTTTCCTTTGAAATGTCATTTTGCTTTCAGCAGGTCTAAACACGGGAAACATGTGCCCCTTTACAGGCATACTATAGACACCCCCCCGGTATGAAATTTAAAGGGATATAACACTTTTATTGTTTCACTTTAAGCATTATTAAAATCACTGCTCCCGAAAAAACGTCCGTTTTTAAAACTTTTTTTTGCATTGATCCTTGTCCCCTGGGGCAGGACCCAGGTCCCCAAACACTTTTTATCACATTACTATGAATATAAGCCTTTAAAATTAGCACTTTTGATTTCTCCCATAGACTTTTAAAGGGTGTTCCGTAGCATTCGAATTTGCCGCGAACACCCCAAATTGTTTGCTGTCTGGCGAACTTGCAAACAGCCGATGTTCGAGTCGAACATGAGTTCGACTCGAACTCGAAGCTCATCCCTATTCCTCATCTACTATCATATGTAGAATCGCAAGACCACGTTCCAAGCAGCTTTGTTTCCAAAGCTCAAGGAATTGTGGTGTATGTAAATGGCCAGCCGGGGTGACCTTTTTCCTCTGACCCCTAGGGATGATTTTATGCTCAATATGTGATTTTAGTGATGAAATATCCCACTTTCTATTGAGAAATTTTATGGTTAACTTTTTTTTTTTTAAACATTTTATTTTATTGAAAAGTAAAAAATATTTGCTTACAAAGCAACAGCAAAGAACAATTGCTTGTCAGATATGTTACAATAGTAGGTAGACATTTTAAGCACAAGATGGAATTACATTAATTTTTGTGCAATTATCAACAGTATGCCATTACTTATGAAATATAGTCTAAGGAACCAAATTGAAAGTTAACTGAGTTTCCTCAATCTGTATGTTAGTTATGGTGTAAACATTTGAACCCATATCATATCTCAAGAAGGGGTAATTACCTCCTCTTAGTAACTAAACAACATACATTGCAGTAAACTACAGAGTACAATTGGTTTATCATCTTATGTAAACATCACCTTCTTCTTAATATTAACTGTTATAAAAATAGAGAGGGGAGGAGAAAAGAAAAGAAAAAAAAAAAAAATATAAGAGGGGGGGGGGGGAAGTGTGGATGGGAGGTAAAGAGGAGTCAGACCAGACTTTGTGCCAGGATTGTAGTGAAATCTTGCGAGTACTTAAAGGTGAACCAAGGTTGCCAGGTTCTATGAAATCGTTCAATGTGGCCCCTGTCCTGCGCTAGCATGTCCTCCATCTCGCAAATATCGCCAACTTTATTCAGCCATTCTGCTGTGGAAGGAACTTTCACTGAATTCCAATATAGCGGGATCAAAGATTTAGCCGCGTTTAGAAGGTGCTTAGTCAGAGAGTGCTTGTACCGCTTGAATGAAAAGTTCGTTACGTGTAAAAGGCAGCAAGCAGCCGTGAGATTTATTCTTGTTTCGGTGATTTTTTTAATCAAATTTTTTATTGTAGACCAGAAATTTGCGATAGGAGGACAGTGCCACCATATATGTGCCAATGTGCCCAACTCACCCTGACACCTCCAACATAATTCTGACCTCTGAGAGTTCCATTTATGCAATTTGTCTGGTGTGTTGTACCAATGCATTAGTAGTTTATAGCTCGTCTCTTGTGATTTAGTGTTTATAGAACCTTTGTGAGCGAAAATACATGCATACCTCCATTGTTCATCCGAGATGTCCTCTCCAAGCTCCTCTGACCACCTCCTCCTGTGACCGCCATCATCAAAGCTCTTGGGGTGTTGCAACCAAGCATATGCAAATGAAATGGCTCTGTTTAGAGGAGTCTTACTATGGCAGACCGACTCCAGATCCGTGAGAGGTCTAATGAATTCCCCTCTTTGACTATGGTTGGTTAGATAGCTTCTTAATTGAAAATAAGACCATTGCCTTAGATGTGGTAGGTTATTTTCCACCTTCAATACCGTCCAATCTTTAAATCTGTCATCCGTAAAACAGTCACCCGTCAGTAATGGAGATGCGTCCTGAGTTATGGGTTTGAACAATTTGTTTCCGAGACCAGGGATAAAATCTGGGTTATCTGTTAGTGGAGTCAGTGGACTTACGTCAGAAGTAATACAATGGCGATTGGTGAGTGAGTGTATAATCTCTAGCGTGACGCCAGTTATAGGGTGTTTGCGGATATTCAGCGGGTATCTAACCCAGGGGATCCATGGGTAGTATTGTAACGTAAGGGCGTTCAACTCTCCCTCCAGGGGTACCCAGTCCTTCATGTGGCCATGGCAATGCCAATCTATCACTCTGGCTAAATGTGAAGCGTAATAGTAATGTTTAAAGTTAGGGAGGTTAATCCCCCCTAAATCTTTGGGTCTTGTCAACCAGGGTAACCTAATCCTAGGTTTTTTTTGGTTCCACAGGAATCTCAGAATTATAGAGTTTAATGCACGAAAAAAGGTATGAGGGATTCTAACTGGTATGGTGCGCATTAGGTATAGAAACCTGGGTAGAATAATCATTTTTATAATAGCAGCCCGCCCAAACCAAGATAGAAAATCTAAGTGCCAGTCTTTAAGATTTTTTTCACAGCTCTTCAGGAGTGGTGGAAAATTCTTTTCAAACGTGTTCTGGAGTCGAGGAGTAAGCCAGACTCCTAAATATTTAAGTGTATTGGGGACCCACCTAAACTGTGAATTGGCGGTGGTTAGGCGGAGCAAATTATCTGGTAGCGTAATGTTGAGGGCTTCAGATTTAGAGTAATTTATTTTTAAATTTGAAATATAACTGTATGTACTAAATTCTTTAAGTAAGTTAGGTATGGAGACAGTGGGGTTCGTGAGAAAAAATAAAAGGTCATCCGCATAAGCTGCCACCTTGAACTCCCTGTCCCCAATCCGGAATCCAGCTATTGTGGTATTTTGTTTAATCGTTCTTATGAATGGTTCCAGGGTTAGTATGAATAGCAGGGGTGACAGCGGGCACCCCTGTCTAGTCCCATTCGTAATGTGTACAGGTTTAGAGAGGGTACCATTAATCTTTAATTGTGCTTTAGGGTTTTGGTATAAAGCTGATATCCAGGAGAGCATGTGCGTACCCAGTCCCACATGTTGGCACACTGCCTTCATGAAGTCCCACGCTACTCTATCGAAGGCCTTCTCCGCATCCGTGGACAGGAGAAGGCCCTCGATATCCCTCGCTTTTGCTGCATGTATAAGAAGGAGCGCTTTAGTGACATTATCTTTTGCGTCTCTTCCGGGGACGAAACCCACCTGATCCAAATCAATCAGCTCTGGCAATAGTGGGCTCAGTCTCGTAGCGAGTATTTTGGCGAATAGCTTAACATCCAGGTTTAGCAGGGAAATGGGTCTATAACTTGGGCATTCTAATGGGTCTTTTCCTGGTTTCGGTATCACTGTAATGTGGGCCGAGAGAAAATCTGGGGTCACCTCTCTAGGCGAGGACAGAGAGTTCAAAGCAGCCGCCAGGGGATTCTTAAGGATGCTCAAGAAGGTTTTATAATAAATGGCTGAATAACCGTCCGGTCCTGGGCTCTTGCTATTTTTTAAATGTTTAATGGCCTGTGTAATTTCTAGTGGTGTGATTGGGTCCTCTAGTAGGACGGCGTCTGACTCCTGAAGAGCTGGGAGACCGCTCCTGAGTATGTAGTCTTTTATGATTTGGATTCTATCGTCAGTCATGTTTTGTTCCCTGTGTTGTGGTGGAAGATTATAAAGTTTTGTGTAATATTTCTGAAAATGATCGGCAATTGCTTCTGTTGTTATGTCAATTTTACCTTGTGTCCCTCTGATGCCGGGAATGTTATTAGAGGTTGTGTGTTCCCTTATCGCTCTTGCTAAAAGTTTTCCTGTTTTATTTCCTGCTTCGTAGTATAGTTTCTTTCTAAAGAATAGAGTTCTTTTGGCTCTAGAATCCAATATTTGTTGAAGAGTCTTTCTAGCTTCTAGTAGTTGTGTGGCTGTGGTTGTAGATAGAGACTGTTTATGCAAGGTCTCTAGGGTGTTGATTTGTGTGATCAATTTTTTAATAGTAAGTTCTTTTTCTCTTTTACGTTTGGATCCCATTCTTATCAACTCACCCCTAATCGTACATTTGTGGGCCTCCCAAATCATAAGAGGGTCTGCGTCTGGGGTATTGTTTAAGTTGAAAAACTCAGTCAGTGTGGAAGTTAGAGTGGGGAGAAACGACGGGTCCGTCAGGAGTGATGCATTTAATCTCCATGTCGGTTGTTTCTGTGGAGGATTTAATAAATCCAGCGACAGAGAAATAGGTGCATGGTCAGAAATCGTTTGGTTTCCTATGTGTGCACCCTCCACTAACTGAAGATCTCTCTGTGAAATAAATAGGTAGTCTAGTCTCGCATATCTAGCATGTGGGATAGAAAAAAAGGTAAAATCTCTATCCTCAGGATGGAGAAAGCGCCATGTATCAACCAACTGTAAGGATTGGAGCATTGCCTTTAGTTTTTTGAGAATTCTGTAGGTGATACATGTTTTCCCGTTGGACGTGTCTGCTAGAGGGTTAAGTGGGACATTAAAATCCCCTCCGAGGATCAGGCAGCCGGAGGCAAATCCCTGCAGCTCCTTTACCATTCGTTGGCAAAACGTGACATGGGCCTTATTCGGGAAATACACGTTCGCCAGAGTTACTGGGGTGCCTCCTAGAGATCCCTTTAAAAAAATAAACCTACCTTCGGGGTCAGAGAGTTGTTCAGTTAGTTCAAAAGGTGTGTTTTTGCTTAATAAAATTGATACTCCCTTGGATCTGGAATCGTTATTTGTAGCATGGAATGCCCTTGTAAAGTGGGAATTCGTAAGTTTAGGGACACGATACGTCCTAAAATGAGTTTCCTGCAAGTAAACAATTTGCGGCTTACCTTTTTGGAGTTCCCTTAGAAGGGAAGTACGTTTCTCAGGGACATTCAGTCCTCTTACGTTGTGTGAGATGATCAGAGGATTTTTCCCTAGCGATGAGTAGGCCATGGCGGCAGGTCAGGAGGAGGTGGCTTCGAGGACAATCTGCAAGGAGACAGCTACAAAAACCTGGTTTAAACACTTTGTTATTATCACAGACTCTCAATCTCAGTCCCAGTTGGTATGGGTCTGAGTAAGATAGAACAAAAGGTTGAGCACCAGAACAAAAAAAAAAAAAAAAAAAAAAAAAAAAAAAAAAAAAAGGGAGAGAGAAAGATAAACGATAAGTAAATAAGGAAAGGGAAGAGAAGATTGAAGGAGCAAATAAAGTACTGGGGGGTCCCTCACCAGGGCGCGCTTTGTCGCCCCAGAGGGGGAGCCCACTGGATATGATAGTGACCCCCGAGACCTGCAGACAGGTCACTGGATCACTTTGTGGGGGAAGAGGGAGTCGTCAACGACCAAGCGGGGGCACACCAACTAAATTAGTAAATGTGTAAAATTAGATTTGAGAGAGAACTCTATTGAGTCACACACAGCCTTAAGAAAATTAGCTGAAAAAAAAAGCAATAAAACTGAACCATCGTACACCCAACCCAGGTATCAGTCAAAAATTCGGGGTGAGGTGGTGGGATATCTTATAAGGCTAGGGCTGAGACCTAACATAAAATTCAAAACTAAAGCTAAAGTTCTTTAAGGACTTGTAGAAAGAGACCAAATGGTGCACTAATGGTATCATCGTCCTCTTTGTAAGAACCATGTTTCTGCCCTGTGAGAACAGCTGAACTTCAATTGTGACTTAAGATGAACATGTGGAATAAGAGCAGCTGTGAAACTGTGGGGCCTCACATTCGTGCCAAGGGTCTTGAGATTCAAGGGTAGGTGAACAAATTGGGTCTGCTCAAAGCAGATGTAAACGAGAGTTATCAAGAAGTATCTGTAAAGCACCCGTGAACAACATAACTGTGCAAACTTTAGTAAACACTGACAACAGATTGGGATATAGGCGTCACTTCATTCATCCTCCTGGAATCTGGCTTCCTCTGCTGATCTTCTCGGGGTTCCCATTTTGGAGTTTCCAGGTCTGCTGTATTTGGATTTCTTGGACAGTCTCTTGTCAGGTGTAGAGAGAGGTGAGCTCGGTGGGCTTCTTTCAATAGGTGTCCGGAGAAAATCAGCGTACCACTCTGGTAGGTCGATCTGATCCAAATCTAGAGCGCGGCAGAACTCTGGGAGGTCAGCGGGGGTGCGTAGGGTGTGTTGGTGGCCATTGTAGGAGACCAGTAGGGCAAAAGGGAATCGCCAAGAGTATCTGAGATCTTTTTCCCTTATTTTCTCCAGCAGAGGGCGCAAGGCGCGTCTGTTTTGTAAAGTGATCTGGGACAAGTCTTGAAATAGCATGATCGTTGCTCCATTGAAGACAATTCTCTCATTTCTCCTTGCTTTCCTCATTATTTCGTCTTTTAACACAAAACTTTGTAGGCAGCATATTATATCCCTTGGAGGGGCTGTGTCTGGACCTTTCGGTCTGAGGGCTCTATGAGCTCTGACAAAGTCAATCTCTGTGTCCTCAGGTCTCTCTAATAAACTGTTAAACACCCTTTGCAGTGCTGGGGCTATTTGGGCCTGTTCCACTGATTCAGGTATCCCTCTCACCCTGACATTGCACCTTCTGCCTCGGTTGTCGAGGTCTTCGATATGTCTGTTCATGTTTATTAGGTGCTGGGATTGTGTCAGTGAGGCCTTTTCAAGTCTGCCTATAGCCTTATCCCTGTGTCTTCCCGCGGCCTCTGCCGCCGCCATCTTCTCATTAATAACCAGCATGCTGGTCTTAAGGTCCGTGATGGCAGCAGAGAAAGTGGCTTTGATGTCAGCCGCTATCAGGGACATATCAGCGAACGTTAAGGGGTGATCCGGTCTGTGCTTACCCCTGCCTGAATCCTCCGGAGCCGACTGGGAGTCCTCGCTGTACTCCTCCTCGTTGTGCGCCGGCGCCATCTTGGATCTCGTTTTGCTGTCGGTGAGCTGTTTAGCTTTAAAGATGTCCGGAATCGTAGAAGCCGAGTGAGGCACCGATCCACGTCTCGGGCGGGATTTAGGTGTGTAGTGTAGCTTCTTACCCGGCATCTGGTGGCTCTGGGTCGGGTATTTAGGTTGCGGATGGCTGTGTGTGCTGCGGAGCTCAGTTAGTGTGCGACCATCCTCGCCGCGCGCCAAGCCACGCCCCCTATGGTTAACTTTTTATGGTTCTTTAATAATTTTTTCAGGCAATCATCACCGCTATGGTTGGAAATAGTTGAGTCGCAGGAAAATGCTGATTGTATCTCAAGGTCAATATCTTCATCTAAGAGATAAGCCATACTAAAATGTGTGATGTATATGTATGTGTTTAAAATCACTGAGGAGCAGATATTATCAAAAATTCATATGTAGTTTGGTCCGTACAAAATCACTGATACAGGGAATACCGGTAGGACAGTTTCTCCATTCTAGGAGAAACTGCTCGGAAGAATCGGATTTTGAAATCGAGGCACATGAACTTTATGGGAGATTCCGGGATCGGGGTTATTCCCATGCCTGCATTAGAAAAGCCAAAAGAAGGGCTTTTCAAACAGATAGGTCGTCTCTTCTTTCCAATGCCACTGGGGAAAAACAACAAAACAACTCCAACCAGGCTCCAATAAGAATTATTACCAAGTTTGGGGCACAGTGGGAACAGATTAGAAAAGTACTTAGCCGTCACTGGCATATTCTAGCTGAGGCCCCTATTCTTGGTAATATTGCTGGTGACCGGCCCCTACTTACAGCAAAAAGAGCCACTAACCTTAGGGATAGTTTGGTTCATTCTGAATATCGCAGACCTGAGAGGCGGGATTGGCTTACTAGCCTTCTCCCGCTTAAGGGCATGTACTCATGTGGCAAATGCCATATCTGCAGATATGTAGAAAAAACAGACATGTTCACCAGTTCCGATGGCAGCAAACATTTCAAAATCATCAATTTTATAAACTGCTTAACAACACGTGTTATATACATGCTCACCTGTCCTTGTGGACTGATTTACGTGGGAAAAACAAAGAGACAGCTGAAAGTCAGGATTGGTGAACATGTCCAGAGTATCATTAACAAAGATGATGACCGTCCCCTATCCCTGCATTTTTTGAAAATACATGGAGGTGAACCGAAGGGTCTTAAGTGCAAAGGTATCTACAGACTCAACCTCCCACCCAGTAGAGGGGATTTTGACAGGATATTATACCAAAAAGAGAAGATGTGGATTCTTACTTTAAATAGTATGCAACCCTCTGGGTTGAATAATGAGTGCAATTTATCCGTCTTCCTAGAGCAATAACTCAGGTATTATTATTTTTGTCACTTTTCTCTTCCTTTTTTCTCTTTTCTCCTGTTTTCAGGGGGGGCTAGCCTGACCCTGTGTATTTGAAGAAGAGTTGCTGTACTTTAACGGCGCTGTTTTTGCCTGTATGTGGATACCGGGGTCATGACTACTATTTTTAAGGGGGTGTGGGTGGCCAGTTAAGTATTGTTCCAGCCCATCACACTACTACGTCAACTTTTACCATTCTCGTTTATTAAATCTAATTTGTATTTTCATCTATATGTGTACTTATTAACTTTGGATCGCCCCGGTATGTTATTGTGTGTCTGCACTGTGTGTCAATGATGTCTTGCTTAGGCTATAGTGCTCTGGTGATGTCCCTGACGGTAGCTGATTACCTCTTAGTTACTTTATTACTTAAGTATCGACTTTGAACCACTGTGCATGCTCTGAGGAAGCTTGAGTTCAAGCGAACTGCGTAAACATAACGCCATCACGGTGTCCGTGGTGAGGACACGGTGATTTCCACCATATACCCTGATTCACCTTCAGTTCACCTCGAGCCGCCATTCTCTACCACCAGTTGGCGTGAATTACTTACAGTGTTGCTCTGGTCCGTGGTTTCCTGCACAGCCCTGTGACTCCTGAAGCCTCGGAACATTGGACTTTATCAGCTTCCACTACTTCCGGATGGAACTACCTCAAGCTGACATTCCGGACCGGGCTTCTTATACAGTTTGCAAGATGGTGGGTTATCGATACGGAGACTAGATCTCTAGGGCAATGACTTTCAATACACAAGATGTCAAACGGTGAGCGGTATCTAGCTCCAACTACCTGAATGGGAGTATTACTAATAGCATAAAATAAAGAAAAAAACTGCGCTTGGAAAAGAAAAAAAGAAAAACAAGCTGCGGTCATAAGTGTGGCCCACCAAAAATAAATCAAAAAAGGAAAAACCGCGCTATAAAATGATATAAACAATAGTCCAATTGTGAAGTCTCAAAAAAATGAAATGAAATAAATGGTCCCAGTTACAGTCTAGACAAAGAGGATAAGTATGTGATATGAAATTCTTTCAAGGGAAACAATGATGGCGGACACAGTTAGCAGAACACACCAATATATATTGCGCTTACCAGAAGTAAGCTGTAAAAGGGCGAGTGGCTTAAACCCAGCCTGGGCCTTTAAATATACGCTCCAGATGAAACAGGAAGGGCGCCCTCGTCCCGTAGATCCATAAATAATGGTCCAAAAAAATATAACAAAAATATATAGCGTAATATTGTTTACATAAACACCACGCCAAACCAAAAAAGAAGTGACACTCAATTGACCTTAAATCATGTGTAATCATATAAAATCCTATGCTAAATAGCTAGGACAATGTAGTGAGTATCATACAAACATGCAAAAATAGAATCAAAAAATCAAATATAGGTTACAAATTATAAGTGGGTAAAGGTTGCAACGACTCCCAAAATCTGCTTACCAGATATAATTGGACAGTCGATGTGTATACATCACCCCAAAATTATATGAAAGATTGTGAGAAAAAAAAAAAAAAAACTCCCACCAGGTGCTGAGAAAACTAATAGTACGAGCTGCTTACCAGAAGACAGACCCTCATATGCAGATATAGTGAAATCAGGAACCAAACACCAAAGGAGCAGACATTAAACGGACCTTAGGGAATGTCCCCTTACCAGACAAGTAAAGCAGAAAGGCAGATGTATTGCGGTCTCAGCCAGACTCCCGAGCGGAACGGTGTAACCACGTCTTGCCCTCTCAGTCCGGACTCAGCAGCACATATGTAATGAAGAGCCAATAGTGTAATACTGCGTATAGTAGGTTTATTGTAAAAAAGGATAACACTTACATAAATACGAGATTTAAAAGCGAAAGTAAAATCGAAGCCGACCGGCCTCCGGACACACTCCCGTCCTCAATCGAACGACGTGGTGACGTCAGCACGCCCCTCCCAGACGCGTTTCGTCATACGTTTGACGTTCTCAATGGGGAACAGGCAGCGTGCTGAGCCACCACGTTATAAGCCCAACTCAAGCCTCGCTCTGAGCCTCGTTAGGGAAAAATACAGCGCCATCTTAAGTATGGGCATCATCCTTTATAGACACACATACAGCGCCATCTTGAGTATGGGTATCATCAACAATTAGCATACAGAGCGGAGTCATATAGGCATCCCACTAAAAAAGGTACTCCCACCTCTAGTTACATAAGGACAGCTTAAATTAGCATATGATTAAACTGAAAATATAAAATCTAAGGACCACAGAAGAGGAAACAACACATTTATCTCCCTCTCTAACAGTGAGCGTCTAAAATAAACCCATGTATACTATGCGAAATATAATAACTCTAAACCTTATTAGGGCAAGTGAACATAGGGCTAGGCATACATGATGAAGCCATAGACATAACAAAAATAAAGTATACATAAATGAAGATTAATATAAAGGGGAACCAATATTACCAATTTTGTGACAAGAACAAATTAGGTCCCATACTCATAATACATGAGGTAAATAACACCCATAAGAGCGAAAATATAATATAACATATAGGTGGGTAATTAAAATAAAATTAGAAATAAAAATGAAAGTAGGATATAAAATAAAATTAAAATTTGAATATATTTAGATAATCCTATGTTTCAAAAGGCAGGAGACGCCATAAATTAGAAACAAAGCTAAAAACTAAAGCAGCCTCATGGACACAGTCAATGCTTGCCTTAACGATGTAAGTCCCCAATTCCAATATATACTATTCCCCCTCAATTGGATGGTCATATAAATAGCACATCAGGAATTGTCTATAAATGCGTTAACATCCACATCTATATTCAGTCCGTGTGGCGTGTAACATTTTATTCTATGGACCCAAGACATCTCTAGTTTTGAAATGTCTCGTACCATAGAGCTGACACTGAGGGTGTCTTTGAGTTATATAGAGATGATGAGAATGATTTGGGGGGGCTCTTTACAAGATTAAAGAACCTCTTGATTTCAGAAACCCATACTCAATGGGATATAGCCTACCTTGAGACCTATATAAAAAATTTGATGGTTCCAAGGAGTTTAAGGTGGGAGGTTTCCCCCCAAAATGGCGAAACGGAATTGGAGGAGTGGTTCAAATATTTCAACCAGGCGGGTTTATCACTCCTCCTATTCCTGATCGACAGGAAAACTGCCAAACTATCTAAAATTGACACTGAGATTAAGACTATTAAAGATAAACTCAGTGCCAATAAAGAGAGTGATGAGTATAGAGAAAGATCTCAGAGCTTGTTGAAAGTTCTTGAGAAAGAGGATAGGGATCAAAAGTTCAAGAAAAAGAAAAAATATAATCGAGATCTAAACGATTACTGTAACAATATGGTTTTTGATTGGCAAAAAAGAATGCTTGATGACTTGGCTGCTCAAACTAGTACTGAAATGGAGGTGTCCACCCAGGGTCAGGGGGTAAATTCAGGAGTTCCCCCTAGACAGTCTCAACCTGTAAAGAACGTCAAAAAGGGCCCCCCTGTGAAGAATCAGAGAGGCCCCCAGAGATACCAATCTCCCCAAAGACCGGTAGGGACTACCAAGTCCAATAGCATTCCCCCACAGCAACCTTATAATCCAGGGCCCCCTAGATCCAACTATGGCCAAAGGGGTGGAGGGACCCGTCACTCTACACCACCCCCATATACGGGGAACCACCCTAATGGCGGTAGAGGGCGTAACCTACCCAATTCCAATAGAGGTAGGGGTTATGGCTCAGGATATCAAGAATGGTGGGAACCCAGTCAAAGTTACGTTCCACCCCAGAGACCAACCTATCAGGAACCCTATGTCTCAGATTGGGACTATAATCTTCCCACACAGAAAAGGTTTTTTCCCATGAGTGATATGAACCCATACGAAGAGGGGCCAGATCCTCAGGGGCCGTTTGTACGCCAACAGGACAGTCAGGTTTCCTCTATGTCCTATCCCCCTCAAAATTCGATGGCGCCCAAATTTACTGGTCCAACCTCTGGTGGCCCCAGGACTTGGGGTTTTTCCAGACCGGGCCAAGGCCTAAAAAGGCCAGTGGAAAGAAACGAGGAACTAGAGGGGGGAGGCGACTGCGAACAAAAAAGAGCCAGGGTATAATTGGGCAGGGTATCTTTAACTTGAGCACCAAGGAATTATCCCATTCTGAAAAAGTGGTTTTAGATAAGGGCCTTAAATTTGCCCCCCCAAGGAGCCTCAACCGTTTCCAAACCTATATGGATGTACACAAGTTTGTTCGTAAACTTAACATCAAACGATATATGGTAGGAAATCCCATCATAAGAAATTTCCAATTCCCTGACCAGTTCACCCATTCAAGTTTGGCAAATGCATCGCTGTTCAATCCCCCAGGAACACTTGCTCCTACATTGAAAGTGTTCAGGGATGTAGTTCTTAGGGATTTAGAAAAGATAGAAATCAAAAAAGCAAAAAATTCAAAAATCATACAAGAGGGCCTGGAGACTTTGTGTAAAAATAAGGATCTAGTTATCCGCCCAGCGGATAAGGGGGGAGGGATAGTGGTTCTGGACCAGAAGGATTATATGGCCGAAATGGCTAGGATCCTTGGGGATGCTGACACCTACACTCCCCTCCCTTCCGATCCTAAAAATGGCTATGTGAGGGAGCTCCGCAAGATCATCTCTAGGGGCTCCGCATTGGGAATCCTTAAGGAAAAGGAAAGCTTATTTCTAATTCCCAAAGCTCCCAAGACTCCCATCATTTATTATTTACCAAAGGTTCATAAAAATCCTGTCTGCCCCCCGGGATGTCCCATTGTGAGTGGGATCGATTCTGTTACGTCCCAGGTGGGCATATATATTGATTTCTTTTTACAGCCCCTTGTGCAGAGAATGCCCTCCTACATTAAGGATACACGCCATGTGTTAAACCTTCTCTCCAATATTTCCATGAAACCTGGTATGTGGATGGGGAGTGCTGATGTCACTTCCCTATATACCATTATCCCCCACGATATGGGTTTAGAGGCAGTCAATGGTGCTCTGGTTAGGGATTCTGGCCTACATACTGATCAGATTTCCTTTATCATGGAGCTGCTTGGCTTTGCAGCCTCCCACAATTATTTTTGGTTTTCAGATCGTTTTTATCGCCAAAGCCGTGGTGTCGCTATGGGGGCTAAATATGCCCCCAGTTTGGCGAATCTTTTCATGGCCAAGTGGGAGGAGGATGTCATCTATGCCCACCGGAGTCCCCATCTTGTCCTGTGGGCAAGATATATAGATGACATCCTCCTCCTATGGGATGGTGATGGCCAGGAGCTCCATGAGTTCCTGTCCTCCCTTAACGCCAATAATCGAGGTATCCATCTGAACTTTGAGTTGAGCCAAACCCAGATCCATTTTTTGGATCTTACTTTGAATATAAAGGGTAATTGTCTGTCCACATCTACTTTCTTTAAGGAAAGTGACCGCAACTCATATATTCCATTGGGAAGCTGTCACCACAGACCTTGGCTTAATGGAATTCCCAAAAGCCAGTATATGAGAATTCGCAGAAATTGTTCAGACTCCGCTACTTTTCTAACACAAAGTAATACCCTTACTGAGAGATTCCTCGAAAAGGGATATACCAGAGATAATCTTTTGCCTATTTTGGAAAATGTACGGGGTATGGATAGAGAACTCTTATTACAGGACAGATCACGGCCTAGTAATTCAAATCAAAATCTGGGAGTTCCCTTTATTACCACCTATTCCCTTCAACACAAGGAGGTTAAACAACTAATTTCTAAGCACTGGCATATTATCACTAACGATAGGGTTTTGAGGGAAGTGCTACCATCGAAACCCACAACTGTTTTCAGAGGGGCACCCACCTTTAGAAATAAACTGGCCCCCAGTGTCTTGGATCCTCCAACTGTAAGAACCACTTTTTTTGACCAGTTGACCGGTTTCTATAAATGTAACAGATGTCGTGTATGTTCTTTCAATTCCTGTTCGAACAGGAGAACCCAGACTTTTGTATCTACAGCAACCGGCCAATCCCATTCCATTACCCCATTTATTACGTGTTCTACTCTTGGGGTGGTTTACATGTTGCAATGCCCTTGTGGCTTGCAATATGTGGGACGGACTAAACGCCCCCTTCAGGTGAGGCTCAATGAGCATATCACTAATATCCTGACAGGGTTCAAAAACCATTCAGTTTCAAAGCATTACCGTTTGGCACATGACAGAGATCCCTCCAATACTCTTTTTGTTGGCATTGATCGGTATAGACCGTATTGGCGAGGGAGCTCTATGGTACGAGACATTTCAAAACTAGAGATGTCTTGGGTCCATAGAATAAAATGTTACATGCCACACGGACTGAATATAGATGTGGATGTTAACACATTTATAGACAATTCCTGATGTGCTATTTAAATGACCATCCAATTGAGGGGGAATAGTATATATTGGAATTGGGGACTTACATCGTTAAGGCAAGCATTGACTGTGTCCATGAGGCTGCTTTAGTTTTTAGCTTTGTTTCTAATTTATGGCGTCTCCTGCCTTTTGAAACATAGGATTATCTAAATATATTCAAATTTTAATTATATTTTATATCCTACTTTCATTTTTATTTCTAATTTTATTTTAATTACCCACCTATATGTTATATTATATTTTCGCTCTTATGGGTGTTATTTACTTCATGTATTATGAGTATGGGACCTAATTTGTTCTTGTCACAAAATTGGTAATATTGGTTCCCCTTTATATTAATCTTCATTTATGTATACTTTATTTTTGTTATGTCTATGGCTTCATCATGTATGCCTAGCCCTATGTTCACTTGCCCTAATAAGGTTTAGCGTTATTATATTTCGCATAGTATACATGGGTTTATTTTAGACGCTCACTGTTAGAGAGGGAGATAAATGTGTTGTTTCCTCTGCTGTGGTCCTAAGATTTTATATTTTCAGTTTAATCATATGCTAATTTAAGCTGTCCTTATGTAACTAGAGGTGGGAGTACCTTTTTTAATGGGATGCCTATATGACTCCGCTCTGTATGCTAATTGTTGATGATACCCATACTCAAGATGGCGCTGTATGTGTGTCTATAAAGGATGATGCCCATACTTAAGATGGCGCTGTATGTTTCCCTAACGGGACTCAGAGCGAGGCTTGAGTTGGGCTTATAACGTGGTGGCTCAGCACGCTGCCTGTTCCCCATTGAGAACGTCAAACGTATGACGAAACGCGTCTGGGAGGGGCGTGCTGACGTCACCACGTCGTTCGATTGAGGACGGGAGTGTGTCCGGAGGCCGGCTGGCTTCGATTTTACTTTCGCTTTTAAATCTCGTATTTATGTAAGTGTTATCCTTTTTTACAATAAACCTACTATACGCAGTATTACACTATTGGCTCTTCATTACATATGTGCTGCTGAGTCCGGACTGAGAGGGCAAGACGTGGTTACACCGTTCCGCTCGGGAGTCTGGCTGAGACCGCAATACATCTGCCTTTCTGCTTTACTTGTCTGGTAAGGGGACATTCCCTAAGGTCCGTTTAATGTCTGCTCCTTTGGTGTTTGGTTCCTGATTTCACTATATCTGCATATGAGGGTCTGTCTTCTGGTAAGCAGCTCGTACTATTAGTTTTCTCAGCACCTGGTGGGAGTTTTTTTTTTTTTTTCTCACAATCTTTCATATAATTTTGGGGTGATGTATACACATCGACTGTCCAATTATATCTGGTAAGCAGATTTTGGGAGTCGTTGCAACCTTTACCCACTTATAATTTGTAACCTATATTTGATTTTTTGATTCTATTTTTGCATGTTTGTATGATACTCACTACATTGTCCTAGCTATTTAGCATAGGATTTTATATGATTGCACATGATTTAAGGTCAATTGAGTGTCACTTCTTTTTTGGTTTGGCGTGGTGTTTATGTAAACAATATTACGCTATATATTTTTGTTATATTTTTTTGGACCATTATTTATGGATCTACGGGACGAGGGCGCCCTTCCTGTTTCATCTGGAGCGTATATTTAAAGGCCCAGGCTGGGTTTAAGCCACTCGCCCTTTTACAGCTTACTTCTGGTAAGCGCAATATATATTGGTGTGTTCTGCTAACTGTGTCCGCCATCATTGTTTCCCTTGGAAGAATTTCATATCACATACTTATCCTCTTTGTCTAGACTGTAACTGGGACCATTTATTTCATTTCATTTTTTTGAGACTTCACAATTGGACTATTGTTTATATCATTTTATAGCGCGGTTTTTCCTTTTTTGATTTATTTTTGGTGGGCCACACTTATGACCGCAGCTTGTTTTTCTTTTTTTCTTTTCCAAGCGCAGTTTTTTTCTTTATTTTATGCTATTAGTAATACTCCCATTCAGGTAGTTGGAGCTAGATACCGCTCACCGTTTGACATCTTGTGTATTGAAAGTCATTGCCCTAGAGATCTAGTCTCCGTATCGATAACCCACCATCTTGCAAACTGTATAAGAAGCCCAGTCCGGAATGTCAGCTTGAGGTAGTTCCATCCGGAAGTAGTGGAAGCTGATAAAGTCCAATGTTCCGAGGCTTCAGGAGTCACAGGGCTGTGCAGGAAACCACGGACCAGAGCAACACTGTAAGTAATTCACGCCAACTGGTGGTAGAGAATGGCGGCTCGAGGTGAACTGAAGGTGAATCAGGGTATATGGTGGAAATCACCGTGTCCTCACCACGGACACCGTGATGGCGTTATGTTTACGCAGTTCACTTGAACTCAAGCTTCCTCAGAGCATGCACAGTGGTTCAAAGTCCATACTTAAGTAATAAAGTAACTAAGAGGTAATCAGCTACCGTCAGGGACATCACCAGAGCACTTCTGGTAAGCGCAATATATATTGGTGTGTTCTGCTAACTGTGTCCGCCATCATTGTTTCCCTTGGAAGAATTTCATATCACATACTTATCCTCTTTGTCTGGACTGTAACTGGGACCATTTATTTCATTTCATTTTTTTGAGACTTCACAATTGGACTATTGTTTATATAATTTTATAGCGCGGTTTTTCCTTTTTTGATTACTAATAGCATATCCCGTTTGTTTTCCCTGTGTCAAGTTACCTCCATGCATATTTGCCCTCTGTCTCTGATCCCCACTAACATCGCTCTCATGACTCTTATCAAGCGGGCTCTGAACCAAGGTATCACTAGCCTATACATTTGAGGAGACTCCTATATATCTCCAGAAGTACAAGCACTTTTTCTATATCCTCATGGGAGTATTTCATTGAACATTTCAACATATCTGTCATATGAAAAGTATTTTTTCAATTTTCTATTTACATTATTTTTTTGTTTGACCGATTTTATTCCCAGATCTGACTCTAGGATTGATTTATGCTTGTCTGTGTGTGAGACGGGTATGAAGTGTCTGAATTGGGTATGGTGGCCACCTGTGTCTTATCCAGACGTTAGGTCTCATTTTAATTATGTGTTGGAGATGGGTGTAGTTTTCTATTATCATTACCTTCTTTACATGTTTTTGGATAATCAATAAATGATATTTAGCATTTCACCGGCCAGTCCGCTCTGATAAATTTCTTTGGGCTTTCCCTGGTTTTTTGTATGTATGTTACTAAATTCAGATTACTACCACCTCTATAAGTTTTACTTATTATTTAATATACCTCAGGCTGACGGTGTAAGCAGATTTCCAAATCGGGTGGGCTAATCAAGGCCAATTTGCTAACCCCATCAGATCTGTGCTAAATTGGATGAGCCCTAGGTCCAACTCTTCTCTCTTTTGTCTGCATCCTTGATCAGTAGCCACTGGCCCTGTCCTGGTGCCATACACGCACAGTTATTCATTGATGGCCCTCTGTTGTGTGTGCAGCCACTGCTGCATTGTCAACGTTGAGTTCCACCTGGTGGGCATGTCACAAAAGAGGCAGTTGGTGGGCAGGTTGCATTCCCTTTGAATGTCAGCCAGCCCAGTACTTGCACTGTATGACCGGATAGCACCGCATGGCATCTTTTAGCTTGACTGCTTGCAAAGCCCCTTGAATGCTTATGGAGCACCGAGAGGACAAATCTGCAGAAGAGGCCATAGAGGAAGAAGAAGAGGAGGGGGTGGAGGAGAGAGCTGTGGCAGAATCACCACTAGCATTTTGGAGACATGGTGGCGGAACAAACTCCAACAACACTGAACCCTGTCCTGCATCCTTCCCAGCTGCCAGCAGAGTTATCCAGTGTGCCGTGAAGGAAAGGTAACGTCCCTGCCCATGCCTGCTGGACCATGAGTCAGCAGTAATATGAATCTTACTGCTGACCGCCCTGTCCAATGAGGCCAAAACATTGCCTTCTACATGCTAGTAGAGAGCCGGAATGGCCTTCCGTAAAAAGAAATGGCGTTTTGGAACCTGCCACTGAGGTACTACACTTTCCAAAAATTCACAAAAGGTTCAGAGTCTACCAGCTGAAAAGGCAGCATTCGTAGTGCTAGCAATTTGGCCAAGCTAGCATTTAGATGCTGAGCATGTGGATGGCTGGGACCAAATTTCTTTTTACTGTTCAGCAACTGGGGTAGGGAAATTTGCCTGCTAAAATCAGATAGTGGTGTACTGCTAGCAGATTGGCTGCAAGTACTTGGGACACCTATTGCTATACCTTCATTCCTCTCAGTGCAGGTTTTTGAGAGGACTGGAGGTAAAGTAGAGTTGGAGATCCCAGATGAGGAGAAAGAAGAAGTTTTCCTTTTTCTTTGATGTGGGTCTTTCAAGTGCTGTTGCCAACGGACTGCGTGGCAGGTTGTCATATGTCTGGTCAAGCATGTGGTGCCCAAGCAGCTGCTGTTCTGGCCACTCTTGATCCGCTTCAGACATAGGTTGCAAACGGCAACGGTGCAATCTGCTGCACACGTGTTGAAAAAGGCCCCCCACAAAGGAACTTTTAAAAGTCAACAGGGAGTCATCAGCACCCTGCACTTGCGGAGCTCTGCGGTGTGATGCAATAGGGTGGCTGCCCTTAAGCTGCCCCCCTAGAGGATATCCTGCCTTGGAGTTGTGCCTCCTCCTCCTCTCTTCTCTCTGGCAACCAAGTACACTCAGTGACCTTACCATCCCCTCCCTCCTCATCACTGGAGCAAACTTGATGGTATGCTACAGCTGGGGGAACATGACTGCCAGTTTCTTGTCCTTCTTGGGCACCCCTTTTCTCTAGGCTCACGTTACTCCCTTGCTTGACCTGAAAACATCGGAGTCTTCAAATAGATGCGCATCCTCCAGCAGCATGTACCCGACACTGTGGTCGAATAATGATGGTGGGGTTACGGAAGGAGTCACTGTGGACAAGGAGCGGGTGGAATAGGCCCCTTTGGCAGCTGCATTGAAAGACAAAATTCTCTGAGCCTGGGTGACAGAGGATGAGGAGGATGAGGACGGCTTGTTATCCACTCCATGGGGGGAGGTTTGCGAACGAATGTGTCTATCTTCGTTTGTTGCTTCTTCAGATCTGGTGAAACCAGATAAAAAAAATCAATATCCACCAAGCCCTATTTGGGATTGACTTTCACCAGATCTGAAGAAGCCACAAAGATAGACACATTCATTCGCAAACCTCCCCCCACACCCCTACCCAGTACTCCTATGACACATCTCAATTAAATATTATTAACCTCACTTCCACTCAATTATCACAGGATGAATTGGCGGTCTTGTAACTTGGCTTGGGCTTTTGTCCCCCTGATTCTCTACACATCACTGAAACTATCAGAGACATATCTTTTTGCACGCAATTTAACTTTTAGGTTAATTTTTGATAAAGACCACCAATATATCAATCTTGAACTTAAACTCACAGAACGCACTAGGCATTTCACCATGGATGAATTCAGTGCACTATGCGACCTGATGCTATTGTATGATGAGGGTGCCACTGAGGACCCCTTGGGACCCAATCAGGATCCCTTGATGGATCCGAGCAGTACTGTATCCACCTCTTTGGCTAATCCACCCTTAACGAAACCTAATGCTTCTAACAGATTTAAACACAAATCATGCAATTTTCCAGATCTACTAACCTGCCAGCTATCTGGGCTTTTCTCCATCAATCCATCAAGGACCTCAAACAAAATAAATGGCAGGACTTTTCATCCAATCTCACCCCAAACCAACTATCAGCTCTCAGACATTTACAGAAGCAAAATGACATCATCATTAAACCATAAGGGTGGGAATATTGTTGTCATGTCCCATGCACAATATCAGATCATGTGTCGAGAAGTTCTCAATGATTCCATTTGGTACAGACCCATCCCACTCACGATCATTAATGGATTCATCAATGATTTTCGAGAACTTTGCACTGGGGCCTTTTGGCAGGGCTTTATTGACAAGGACACTCTCAACTTTTTGTTTCTCAAGCATCCTCAGACCCTCACCTTTTATACATTGCCGAAAACACATAATAATGTATCTGGCATTGGATCCCTCATGGACAATGCCAGTAAATTCGTGGACAGTTTTCTGATGCCACACATATTGAGTTTACCATCATACATTCGTGACACAACAGACTTACTGAAACACATTGAGGGGATTCAGGTCCCTCGGGCTCCCTCCTCGTGGCCATAGATTGAGGCTCTGTACTCGAGCATCCCCCACGAACAGGGAGTCCTGATGGCCAAATCCTTCTTAATGAAACAAGACCGTACCTCCTGGCCCTTGAATGAATTTATCTTACATCTATTATCCTTAATACTCACTCAGAAC
Organism: Aquarana catesbeiana; assembly: GCF_042186555.1. Taxonomy (NCBI): domain Eukaryota; kingdom Metazoa; phylum Chordata; class Amphibia; order Anura; family Ranidae; genus Aquarana; species Aquarana catesbeiana. Next base: position 462,561,436 of record NC_133326.1, on the reverse strand, counting down.
TACTTTGTTTTTGAGGATTAACACTTCCTACAGGCCCAAGGTGTGGCCATGGGCATGTCATGTGCCCCATCCTATGCCAATCTATATCTAGGAGCATGGGAAAGAACTGTATTCTCTAATGACCAGTAAACCACCTTCCTACAGTCTGTACTTTGTTGGTACAGATTCATAGACAATCTATTTGTAGTTTGAACAGCCTTGCTAAATGAATTTATCTGGGCACTTAACATTAACTTGATGAATCTACATTTTACATTCAATTTTAATGAAACACAGATCCCATTTTTGGATCTGTGGATTGTCAAAAATTCTGATGGAACCCTGGGTACTGATCTCTATCAAAACCCACAGCTGGCAACACCTTGCTGCATGCTACCAGCGCTCATCCTAGGCCTCTTGTGCACAGTATCTGTCAGGGAAAAGGCCGTGTTGTGGGCAATTCTGCCAGTAATCGTTATGGTGGCGCCAGGCGAGTTTCTGTCTGCCTGCGCACACGCAGGTGCACGATAGCTGGACCACAGCAATCTGTGCGCGCCAATGCGCGGACATGTGCGCGCACGCGCGCACGCATGCCCTGGTCTTGTGGGCACACCTCCCCGGCCTATTTAAACCTGCCACTGACACTTGCAGTTTGCTGGATTATCAAACAGCTCCTGTGTTCCTGTGCTTTGTATACTCTGAAGACCCCTGCTTGATCTCCGCTTGGCTTGACCTGTGTTAAGGTTTATCTCCTCGCTCTGACCCCGGCTTGGCTGACTACTCTCCGATCTTCTGCCCTCTGTGTATGACCCGGCTTGTTCCTGTACCTCTCTCAGACTGTCTTTTGGTATCTGACCCCTGGCCTGGCTGCGGACCCTGTTCCTGGTTTACCCTGCTGTTACCGCTCAAGACTTCTCTCCGCACAACTGCCACAATGCACTCTAGCTACTTACAGCCAACCAGCCAGCTTGCAGTATTCCTGGTAACCCGCGCGCTTCTGTGCATCGCGTTCCCTGTACTCAAATCCAGGGACACGCTGCACTCAGCCGCAAGGGACGCCCTCTCAGCAACCCGGCCTCACACTACAGACTTGACAGTATCCCATATGCGCAGTATTTGCAACTGCACAGGAACTGCACATGAGATGCAGATTTCTATACCCAGGCTGCATTCTTGCGTGAACGTCTGCTTCTTAGAGGCTATTCTCGGACTAACTTGAGAAGGGCCTCCAATAAGGCACTTGCACGTACTAGAACATCTTTGCTTTATGCCCCACACACACCAGACATATGGATACTGTCAAGATCATCACCAAATTCACAGCACATCATGGTCAGCTTCGCAATTTCCTTTCCAAACACTGGCACCTTCTAACAGATCGTCACATCTTAAACAAACACCTCTGCAATACTCCAGAACTAGTATTTCCAAGAGCAAATTATTTAAAAGACCATCTAACTAGCAGTCATTATCAATCCAATAAAAGTCGCCCCTCGAGTCCAAGAGGCACCAATGCGAGCAATGTCCTTGTTGCCCTTGGATCCTTACCGCCACCACCTATAGACTTCCTAATGGGGAACTTTTTAGCTCCCGTACCCCAGCCCATTGTGGTACAACTGGGGTTATTTACTTAATGCTTTGCGACTGTAAGGCCTTCTACGTAGGGAAGACTATTAGGGGATTAAGACAGAGAATTGGAGATCTCTATTATTTAACTAATGGTAAACTTACCACTATAGGCCAACATATCGGCCTCTACCACAGATTTGACCCTCTAGCAGTCAAATTCCTGGCTCTGGAGGTGGTGCCCCTCGACCCCAGGGGAGGTGATTGTGATAAGGTTCCTATCCCCTCTTCTTTCCCTGCCTCCCCCAACCCTTTCTTTCCCCAACTTTTTTCTAACCCCCCTTTTTTCTTCTTCTCCCAAATCCCCCCCGGTTTTCTCTTCCCGGCCCCCCATACCCTTCCCACCATTTCTTTTCCCCCTTCACAATCTCAGCCACCCCTTCCCTTCCCACAAGACCCTCCTTCTCTCTCCCTCTTCATCGTCTCACTTTCATTCTCCACCTTTCCTTCCCCCTCTTCTTCTTTGCCATTTCTTTTTTCTTCCCCCAACCCCTGCCCCCCTTTTTTACCCATTTCCCCCCTCCTTTCCACCCCCCTTTCTTTCTGTGTTCCTTTCTTTCCCCTTTTCTCTTTCCCTATTGATTCTATAGGAGTGTAGTTCATCTACTTAAAATATTATATCCCTATCCATTTAGATACCAGTCCATTGATTTGCACGTCCCCCTAGTCACCGCGGGGGAGACCCTATTGTCCTGTGTTGGCCTGAGCTATGGGTAAACGGCAACAATCTTCTTTTCCCCCTATGTATATATTGCTATAGATTGTTTTCTTGTGAAAATGTATTGGTTTTGATTACTTGTTAATCAAATTGCAGATATTCTCCCGACAAAACGACATTAGACTGCAAAAACTAGTTGAGATATGCTATCCATGATCAACTACCCCTCTGGGGACCATTATATTGGTGATATACATGGATTGTTACCATGCTGTTTAATCTGTATTTGACTATATGTTGCTTTTTATTGATTTTGTATTAATAAAACTTTATATATATTTTTTAATACCTCTGTGTATATAATTTGAATTTATCTTAGCTTAGCTTGCTTTTTAAGGCTATAGAAAGAGGGGGACCTAGAGGCTATTTTTTGTTGTGTTTCATAACAGGTACAGGTTTGTACAAAAAGGATGACAGAGGGGGGCGTGTCTAGCCAGCGTGAGAGACGGCTGCCTTCTAGCTGAGCTCCTGCTCCAAACCACCGCAAGCAACGCTACACAGCGACAGAGGTGATCTCCACCACCACCCATGGCTTCTCCAGAAGACTCTGCACTTGGGGCTGTCCGAAACGGGGTCCTCAGTGCCAAAATCCATTAAAATTAACAGATTATTACCCCTCCACGGGCGGCCGAATGTCCCAAGATGGCGCCGGCAGTGGAGTACACACGCGGACGGCCGGAGAAAGAGGAAATTCTTCAGATCCCAGCAGCTCATCCTCAGTATGTACCGCAAATGACTGCACAAACAGGGAGGATACTGACATCTCCCCCACTGATAGCCCCACCACACGCAGCCCTACTAAGTTTAAAAAAGCTAAGGGAGACAGGCAGGAAGAAGAATATGATATGGAGGACAGCACAGCAGAAATCTCTAACAAAACTCCTCTAGAACACTTCCCCTCCTCCTCTCAGTCTGTACCCATGACAGATATGAAAGACATGCTAATCTCCCTAAGAGACTCTTTACATATTGATATGATGCAAATGCTAAAACCCATTAAAGCTGAAGTGCAAGATCTACAACACAGAATGACATATACAGAGCATAAAATGGAGGATGCTTTCTCTGCCCACAATAATTTAGTGGATGCATTTAAAGAGCAACACAATTATATACAGAGACTGGAAGGAAAGTTAACAGACATGGAAGATCACTCACGCAGGAATAATATTAGATTCCGCGGGATACCTGAATCCATCCCAAATTCTGATCTGAGCGGCTTTATAAGACAAATGCTACGCACACTATTGCCTAAAGCAACCGACATTGAACTGACGATCGACAGGGCACACAGACTGCCTAAGCCAAACTTTCTTCCAGACACAGTACCGAGAGATGTATTGGCAAGAATACATTATTATCATATAAAAGAAGATGCTATGCATGCCATACGAAACAATCCTCAAATGAATGGGCAATATGCAGGCATTGCTTTATTCACCGATCTCTCACAAGCTACTATACAACATAGAAAGAAACTCCTTACAATCACCAAAGCCTTGCGCAACCATAATATTACCTATCGATGGGGGACCCCATCAAAGCCAACGGTGACCTACCAGGGCAATATTCTCAGGCCTTCGCCTTCTTAAAGAATGGTGTATTCTCCCTGCAGACATGCCGACGGATGGAAGACGAGAACCAACTAAAATTCAGAAAGACTGGTCTTGATCCCCAAATCAAGAATGCATTAAGATAAATACCTCGTACAAAGCTACCATTGCGGTACATGGAGCCTTAAAACTCATTAGAAACCCAGAAACATTTTCCTTAACGCCATGTTGGCGTGGAATGAGCGCCCTCAAATGTCAAGCAGCTTAAGCTGCCTCTGGATACTGGGGCCGGCTTCGGGCTCTTTTTTACATTTTGTTTGTTTTTTTCTTTTTTGTCACGTTCATAACCTCATCTTTTATACTCTTATGTTTTTATGTTCAAGCTGCTGTTTTTTCTATGTCACCTACACAAGGGCAATTGTGCATATAATACAGAGTTACCCGACTTATACATGGTTGACCACAGCTTTCAATACCAATAGGTGGCAGCATCTCCTTTCCACTACTCTTACTTTTTGTAAGTATGACTCTATTTCTATACCTGGTAAATCCTTGGGCAGCACGGATTATCTTCTTCATTTATCTCAATACAAAGCGTCTGTAGTTCACACTCTAATTTCCGATGACTATTACGTTTGTTTCACTCAATGTTAAGGGACTGAATAGCCCTTTTAAACATAAACTTATGTGGTCTAAAGCCCTAAAACTGAAAGGAGATGTATTATGTATACAGGAAACACATTTTTCTGCTACTAAAGCACCAAAATGTTCTCATAAACAATATCCATATATCTTTTTTGCCAATGCTGACACAAAACATAATGGTGTTCTCATAGCAATCAAAAATTCAATTGCATTCTCTTTACAGGATGTTATCAAAGATCCTCATGGACATTATATAATATTAATATGTACCATGAATAATGTAATGTATACTATTGTAACAGTATATGCTCCTAACAGAGGACAAATCACCTTTTTGAGGACTCTTCACAAAAAGGTTAGATCCCTATGTAAAGGAAATCTACTCTTGTTAGGTGACTTTAACTCAGTGATTGATTCCCACATTGATTGTTCGCCTCCCAAATTACATCACAAGTCTGTACTACGCTCCACTATTCATAAAGAAGCTCTATATGATGTTTGGAGATGTCATCACCCGGAGGAAAAGGACTTTACGTTCTTCTCCAACCCACATAGATCATATTCTAGAATTGATCTAATACTTACAGATTTATCTTCCCTATACAAAGCAAAACTGTCAACTATCGAAACTATTTCATGGTCGGACCATGCGCCCATAACAATGGAACTAGAAGAACAACTTAACATAACCCCCACAATTCTTTGGCGTAACAATACACGTATTTTTAATCACAAAATTCACCGAGATAGAGTCAAATCACAGCTAGAGGTTTTTTTCTATTTGAACACCATAGAAGATACTTCAGCTTCTACTAACTGGTGTGCCCACAAGGCCTTCATCAGAGGCTTACTATTACAAATCGCTGCAAGGGAAAAAAAACAAAAAACACAAAAGATTAATTCTTTGTTAACAAAAATATACCACTTAGAGACACAAAATAAAAAAGATGTATCCCAAGTTTTAATAGAGAAACTTAAAGAGCATAGGTTGGAACTTAAACAAATATTAATTAATGACTATGAGAGGAATCTGCAGAACATAAAAGCATCATTCTACTCTTCTGGGAATAAAGCAGGAAAGATGTTGGCTCAATTAATTAAAACTAAACAAGCCAAAACAAGAATTGCCCATCTAATAGATCCTGGATCTTCAAATGTTAGAACACCTTAATGCCCAAATTACTAGTGATGAAATTAAAGCTGTCCTTAAATCCCTAGCTCTGAACAAGTCCCCAGGTCCAGATGGACTTTCAGCGGAATATTATCAAAACTTTTCTAACATACTAATCCCACATCTAATCAAAGTTTTCAATGAAGCAATCTCCTCTAGTTCGTTACCAGCAGAAATGCTTAAAGCAATAATACTCACATTACCCAAGCCAGGGAAAGAGCCCAATATACCTCAAAATTTTAGACCAATATCTCTCCTTAACACAGACCTTAAAATTTATGCAAAGATTATTGCCAATAGAGTGGCAGAAGTAACACTGTCTTTAATAGCTCCAGATCAAGTAGGATTTGTAAAAGGACGTCAAGCTCCTGATGGCACCCGTAGAATACTTAATCTACTTTGTATAGCTGAAAGCCGTAAACTACCCACTGCCTTTATAGCTTTAGATGCTGAAAAGGCTTTCGATAGGGTGCATTGGAGGTATTTACAAGCTACCTTAATAAAATTTGGTTTTACAGGATCTATCTTATCAGCCATATCAGCATTATGTAACAACCCATCGGCAGAAGTTTATACCTCCTCTGTACTCTCGGATGCCTTTGCTATAACTAATGGAACAAGGCAGGGATGTCCCCTTTCGCCTTTAATATTCACATTGGTCATGGAACCATTTGCGGCTGCCATCAGGAGCTCCTCGACAATAAAAGGCATTACAGTAGAAGGCAATAATCACAAAATAGGATTATTCGCAGACAATGTTATTCTGATGCTTTCAGATGTGCATAATTCTTTACCTGAAATCTGCAAATTAATTGAAGCCTTTGGTGCCATATCTTACTATAAGATTAACATATCTAAATGTCAAGTCCTCACAAATAACCTCAATCATAGAATACGGACAAAAATGAAATCTTTATTCCCATGTAATTGGGAAAATAGTAAAATCCAATATCTAGGGATCTATCTGACTGCCAAATCTAGCCTTCTTTATGAAGTCAATTACAAAAAACTACTGCAATCGGTTCAGACCGAACTTCTACATCTGGCCAAATTTGAAATCTCATGGATAGGTAGGATAGCATCTTTTAAGATGATGGTGGTACCAAAAATTCTCTACATCTTTAGGACAGTACCAATACCTTTACCAACTCATTTCTTCACTAAACTTGATACCTCATTTCGATCCTTTATTTGGAAAGGAACGAGAGCGAGAATATCTTTCTCGACTCTTACGAAACAAAGATCGAAAGGAGGTATGGGAGTCCCGATTATTAAAGATTATTACAGAGCAACTCTTCTAGATCAAATCAAAGCATGGTTCGACCCGTCCACAAGCAAACAATGGGTATTATTGGAACATAATCTAGTACAAAATAGTAACCTCAAAGCCTTATTAATAGCAGCGGCCACTAAAAAGCCACTATACATAACAGATCATCCTTCTATCTCTGCGTCTCTTAAAGCTTGGAGAGATCTTCTAGACAGCAATCAACAATTCATACACATAGACCTGTGTGATATCCCGCTTCAATCCTTTTCATTCTTAATTCCAAATTTTTCAGTTCTACCTTGGATAAAGGCAGGATACCACATTTTATGGGAAATTCCGGAAGAAATCAAACATAAAGATAGATTTAAAATACTGCAAATTCAACATTTCCTATGCACTTTTAAATGTACTACCATAACTCTAAACAAAGAAACATGGGAATTCTATCATACAGACCCCACCAAAAAGAAAGGCATTTCACTCCTTTATTCTCTGCTGCAGCCCAATTCCCTAATAAAACAATCACCAGCGATAATGAAATGGGAACTAGAACTAAATAGATCTTACTCAGCACAAGAATGGTCTCAAGCAATTAACACAAGCTTAAAAGCCTCACATTGTGTATTTCATTGGGAAAATGTTTATAAAATACTCTACAGATGGTACATGACACCAGTCCACCTAGCTAAAATTTCCAAAGACCATTCCCCAGACTGCTGGCGCAAATGTGGGCAACCAGGCAACCTACTTCATATATTATGGTACTGCAAATCATTAACTAGCTTTTGGAAGTCAATCTTCCATCTGATCTCAAAGATTACAGGGATCATAACCCAACCCTCACCGGGTTTGGCATTACTGGGACTCTCTATAGGAAATTTTCCTACAAATTTTAGAACAGTAATTCTTCATATTCTAATTGCGGCAAGAATGTCCATAATGTGCCATTGGAAAAAGGATATAGCTCCTACTACTACAGAAGTTGTTTCCAGAGTAACATTACAATGCTCATATGAATACTCTCTTGCTAACATCTACGGAAAAAAAGAAACCTTTAATAAAAACTGGGAAATATGGATTAAGACTTATCAATTGACTAATCTCCTTTAGGGTATTACTACACGATAGCAGGTAATTAAACAGTAAGCAAATTACAGATTGCAGATAAAAGATGAGGTCTAATAATTGCAAATGATTACTGCAGCTAATGATTACTACGGATGTAGTAACATGGTTTTTGTTTTTTTGTTTTTTCTATATCTATATTTGTTCAAAGTTATCTATTTGTTTACTCTTTAACATATCCTTTAGTCAGATGTAGACTGTTTCCTACAAGGTCACTATATATGTACCTAAATAAGACTGTCATCTTCTAAAGCATGTTTATGTATGAGAAGGGTAACATCCCTATTTCTTGACTATGTCTTGGTCTGTATATGATATGACTTTTATTTTTTTGACCTTGCACATGTTTAAAACTAATAAAAATTGATAGATTAAAAAAAAAAAAGATGACAGAATGTAAAGATTAAAAATGGATACCAATGAAAATATATGATCTAATTTTATATTAGATATGTTATTACAATTTCTATTCCTCAAAGTTCTCATACCCTAGAACATTATTTGCCACACACCAACAACAGAGAGAGCAGTTATCCTGGTATAGGGGATACATAAATTGGACTTATGAGGAAAAAAAAAGTTGAACTTAGCAATAAATCTAAGTTTCAAAAATAAAATGTCACATAGTTACATACATAGTAGGTTACATATATAGTAGGTTAGGTTGAAAAAAGACACAAGTCCATCAAGTCCAACCCATGTGTGTGATTATATGTCAGTATTACATTGTTCAGGTGCTTATCTAACAGTTTTTTGAAACTATCAATGCCCCCCCGCTGAGACCACCATGTTCGGAAGGGAATTCCACATCCTCGCCGCTCTTACAGTAAAGAACCCTCTACATAGTTTAAGGTTAAACCTCTTTTCTTCTAATTTTAATGAGTGGCCACGTGTCAAGTTTTATCCCTATTGTGGGGTCACCAGTATGGTATTTGTAAATTGAAATCATATCCCCTCTCAAGCGTCTCTTCTCCAAAGAGAATAAGTTTAGTGTTTGCAACCTTTCTTCATAACCAATGTCTTCCAGACCCTTTTTTAGCTTTGTTGCCATTCTTTGTACTCGCTCCATTTCCAGTACATCCTTCCTGAGGACTGGTGCCCAGAACTGGACAGCGTACTCCAGGTGCGGCCGGACCAGAGTCTTGTAGAATGGGAGAAATATTGCTTTATCCCTGGAGTTAATCCCTTTTTTTAATGCATTCCAATATTCTGTTTGCTTTGTTAGCAGCAGCTTGTCATTGCATGCCATTGCTGGGCCTATCATCTTATCATCTACTAGGACCCCCAGGTCCTTTTCCAGCCTAGATTCCACCAGAGGTTCTCCCCACAGTGTATAGATTGTATTCATATTTTTGCCACCCAAATGCATTGTTTTACATTTTTCTACATTAAACCTCATTTGCCATGTAGTTGCCCACCCCATTAGTTTGTTCAGATCTTTTTGCAAGGTTTCCACATCCTGCGAAGTTATTGCCCTGCTTAGCTTAGTATCATCTGCAAATACAGAGATTGAACTGTTTACCCCATCCTCCAGGTCGTTCATGAACAAATTAAATAGGATTGGTCCCAGCACAGAACCCTGTGGGAATCCACTACCCACCTCTGACCATTCAGAGTATTCCCCATTTATCACCACCCTCTGAACTCGCCCCATAGCCAATTTTCAATCCATGTACTCACCTTATGGTCCATGCCAATGGACCTTATTTTATACAGTAAACGTTTATGGGGAACTGTGTCAAATGCTTTTGCAGAATCCAGATACACCATGTCTACGGGTCTTCCTTTATCTAGATGGCAACTCACCTCCTCATAGTAGGTTAATAGATTGGTTTGGCAAGAACGATTCTTCATGAATCCATGCTGATTACTGCTAATGATACCGTTTTCATTACTAAAATCTTGTATAGTCCCTTATCCTCCCCTCCAAGAGCTGGCATACTATTGATGTTAGGCTAACTGGTCTGTAATTTCCATGGATGTATTTTGGGCTCTTTTTAAATACTGGTGCTACATTGGCTCTTCTCCAATCAGCTGGTACTATTCCAGTCAGTAGGCTGTCAGTAAAAGTTAGGAACAATGGTCTGGCAATTACTTGACTGAGTTCCCTAAGCACCCTCGGATGCAAGCCATCCGGTCCCGGTGATCTATTAATGGTAAGTTTCCCAAGTCTAATTCTAATTCTGTCGTCTGTTAGCCATGAGGGTGCTTCCTGTGATGTGTCACGAGGATAAACACAGCAGTTTTGGTTACTGAAGCCCCCCGATTCCCTCATGAAGACTGAGGAGAAGAATAAATTCAATACCTTCACCATCTCCCCATCCTTTGTAACCAGATGTCCTTCCTCATTCTTTATGGGGCCAATATGGTCTGTTCTTCCTTTTTTACTGTTTACAAACTTAAAGAAATCCTTGGGACTTTTTTTGCTCTCCTCCTCTATGTGTGTTTTGTGTTCTATCTTAGCCGCCCTAATTGCACCCTTACATTTCTTGTTGCATTCTTTATAAAGTTTGAATACTGATGATGATCCCTCAACCTTGTATTTTTTTGAAGGCCTTCTCTTTTGCTTTTATATGCATATATGCATTTTTACATTGGCGTTAAGCCATTCAGGACTTTTGTTCTCTCTTTTAAATGTTCAAAAGCTACTAGCTATAAAAAAACAACAGCAAATCATCAGCCTGCATGGGTCACTGGGATAGTACACATAGAATACTTCACAGGTGGTACATGACCCCCCTATGTGTCTACACACCATGAATCCTACAATATTCCAGTTATGCTGGAGAGAATGCCAACACAATGGCAACCTACTACATATAATGTGGCATTGTAAAGTCCTGCATGGTTTTTGGAGAGATGTGTTCTCCCTCCTATCAGAAACTACTAAAATCAGCTGTACTCCCACCCCTGAACTAGCATTATTAAGCTTGGGTATAGAATCTTTTCCTTACTTATCCAGAAAAGTAGTCATACACATACTATTTGCAGTGGAAATCAAAAGCCTCCCCATAAAATTGAAGAAGTTATTGCTAGAAGAAAACTCACAATGTCTCATGGAGCGAATGCCTGCATACAAAGAAGGCAGAGTGTATACATACTATCAGTTCTGGGATATATGGTTGTCGTCCAAAAATGCCTCTAGTGCTGTTACATGAGTACTCCTACCGTTACAACTAGGGATGAGCTTCGTGTTCGAATTGAACGCATGTTCGACTCGAACATTGCCTGTTCAGTCATTCGCCAAATTCCGAACGATATAGGCTGTTCGCGCCAAATTCGAGTGGCGCGTCACGGCCCATAATTCACTGCGGCATCGCAGTGCATTGCTGGCTGATGATTGGCCAAGCATGCACTATGACCCACATGCTTGGCCAATCACAGCGCCATCTGTACAGAGAGCCGTAATTGGCCAAAGCCAGGGGTTTAGTACACGCCCCACACTATATAAGGCCACCTGCACAGCGGCCCTGTGTAGTGTGTTCCTGGCGTTGAGAGAGAGATAAATAGACAGTGTCATTTGATTTAAGTTAGATAGAGTAGGCAGGCAAGTCAGTTAGCTGCACTTACAGTGTATTGTGTATATATATACATCCTAGGTCTTGCATATATATATATATATATACACTGTATTCAGTTTAGCTAGATCCGTTCCTGTTATTCTCTTCCTACTACTGACAGGCAGGCAGGTGTTTTTACAGTATTTACAGCTACGTGAAGAAAATTAATGGTGTTCTTCTGATCCTATTAGTACAGTACCGCAGGCAGCTGCAGTATTTACAAGTTAGTGTAGTGCATCCTCTGCACAGTGTGCACCTAAAGCTACCTGAAGAAAATGAGTGGTGTTCTTCTGATCCTATAAGTACAGTACAGCAGGCAGCTGCAGTATTTACAAGTTAGTTTAGTGCGTCCTCTGCACAGAGTGCACCTAAAGCTACCTAAACAAAATTAGTGGTGTTCTTCTGATCCTATTAGTACAGTACCGCAGGCAGCTTTAGTATTTACAAGTTAGTGTAGTGCGTCCTCTGCACAGTGTGCACCTAAAACTACCTGGAGAAAATTAGTGGTGTTCTTCTGATCCTATTAGTACAGTACCACAGGCAGCTGTAGTATTTACAACTTAGTGTAGTGCGTCCTCTGCATAGTGTGCACCTAAAGCTACCTGAAGAAAATTAGTGGTGTTCTTCTGATCCTATTAATACCACAGGCAGGTAGCTACAGTATTTACAGTTAGTGTACTGCATCCTCTGCACAGTGTGCACCTAAAGCTACCTGGAGACAATTGCTGTTTTTATGCTCCTATTTATACCACAGGCAGGCAGCTACAGTATTTACAGTTAGTGCACTGTGTCCTCTGCACAGTGTGCACCTAAAGCTACCTGAAGAAAATTAGTGGTGTTCTTCTGATCCTATTAATACCACAGGCAGGCAGCTACAGTATTTACAGTTAGTGTAGTGTGTCCTCTGCACAGTGTGCACCTAAAGCTACCTGGAGACAATTGCTGTTGTTCTGCTCCTATTAATACCACAGACAGGCAGCTACAATATTTACAGTCAGTGCACTGTGTCCTCTGCACAGTGTGCACCTAAAGCTACCTGAAGAAAATTAGAGGTGTTCTTCTGATCCTATTAATACCACAGGCAGGCAGCTACAGTATTTACAGTTAGTGTAGTGCGTCCTCTGCACAGTGTGCACCTAAAGCTACCTGGAGACAATTGCTGTTGTTCTGCTCCTATTAATACCACAGGCAGGCAGCTACAGTATTTACAGTTAGTGCACTGTGTCCTCTGCACAGTGTGCACCTAAAGCTACCTGAAGAAAATTAGTGGTGTTCTTCTGATCCTATTAATACCACAGGCAGGCAGCTACAGTATTTACAGTTAGTGTAGTGCGCCCTCTGCACAGTGTGCACCTAACGCTACCTGGAGACAATTGCTGTTGTTCTGCTTCTATTAATACCACAGGCAGGCAGCTACAGTATTTACAGTTAGTGCACTGTGTCCTCTGAACAGTGTGCACCTAAAGCTACCTGAAGAAAATTAGTGGTGTTCTTCTGATCCTATTAATACCACAGGCAGGCAGCTACAGTATTTACAGTTAGTGTAGTGTGTCCTCTGCACAGTGTGCACCTAAAGCTACCTGAAGACAATTGCTGTTGTTCTGCTCCTATTAATACCACAGGCAGCTACAGTATTTACAGTTAGTGCACTGTGTCCTCTGAACAGTGTGCACCTAAAGCTACCTGAAGAAAATTAGTGGTGTTCTTCTGATCCTATTAATACCACAGGCAGGCATCTACAGTATTTAGAGTTAGTGTAGTGTGTCCTCTGCACAGTGTGCACCTAAAGCTACCTGAAGACAATTGCTGTTGTTCTGCTCCTATTAATACCACAGGCAGCTACAGTATTTACAGTTAGTGCACTGTGTCCTTTGCACAGTGTGCACCTAAAGCTGCCTGAAGAAAATTAGTGGTGTTCTTCTGATCCTATTAATACCACAGGCAGGCAGCTACAGTATTTACAGTTAGTGTAGTGCGTCCTCTGCACAGTGTGCACCTAAAGCTACCTGAAGACAATTGCTGTTGTTCTGCTCCTATTAATACCACAGGCAGGCAGTTACAGTATTTACAGTTAGTGTACTGCGTCCATTGCACGGTGTGCACCTAAAGCTACCTGAAGACAATTGCTGGTGTTCTCATACTAATAATACTACAGGCAGGCAGTTGATTCTGCTAGCTGCAGTATCAGTATATATATATATACATCCCAGCTTTGAGCAGCTACATCTCACTGCAGGCTATTAGTATGTCTGGAAGGCCAACAAGGAGAGGCAGACAGTCACAAGCCAATAAAGAGGGCAAGCAGGCTCTGTGTCTAGAGGCAACAGTGCTGGTCATGGAGATGGTGCATCCTCATCAGCACGTGGCCGTGGGACACGCTTGTCCTTTTTTCTGGCAGCTGGCCATGTTGAGCCGCAACATGCAGAAGACTTGGTAGAGTGGATGACCAAGCCGTCCTCATCCTCCTCATCCTCTCTCACCCAGGCTCAGGGTACTTTGTCTGGCAAAGCAGCTTCCAACGCGGCCTCCTTCCTCGGCTCAATGGCATCAGTCACTCCTTCCCTAGCCCCACCATGTCCTCCTGAGGAGTCCCCCGAACTGTTTGACCACAGTGTTGGGTACATGCTCCAGGAGGATGCCCAGTGTTTTGAAGGCTCCGATGATGGTACCCAGCTAGAGGAAGGCAGTAACGTGAGCCCAGAGAGAGGAGGTGCCCAAGAAGGACAGCAATCTGGCAGTCATGTTCCCCCAGCTGCAGCATACTGCCAGCTTTGCTCCAGTGATGAAGAGGGAGGGGATAATGAGGTCACTGACTCCACATGGGTGCCTGATAGAAGAGAGGAGGAGGAGCCACATCACCAACGAGGCAGGATGCCCTCCAGGGGCCAGCTTAAGGGCATCACACCGCAGAGCTCCACATGTGCAGGGCGCTGCTGTCTCTGTGCATTATTCCAAAAGCTCTTTGGTGTGGGCCTTTTTTGAGACGAGTGCATAAGATCCCACCGCTGCTATTTGCAACATATGTCTCAAGCGTATCTCTCGTGGCCAAAACATCTCCCCCATGGGCACCACATGCTTGACCAGACATATGTTGACCTGCCATGCAGTTCGCTGGCAAGCGTACCTAAAAGACCCACACCAAAGAACAAAGAGGACCTCTCCTTGCTCCTCATCAGCTGGGGTCTCCAACCCCACTATACCTTCAGTCCTCTCTGAGACCTGCACTGAGAGAAATTAAAGTGTAGAATTAGGTGTGTCACAGCCAAGTACTTGGGGGCAATCTGCTATTGGTACACCGACGTCAGATTGTACCAGGCAAATTTCCCTGCCCCAGCTGTTGCTCCCAGCCATCCACATGCCCAGCAGTTGAATGCTAGCTTGGCTAAATTGCTAGCACTTCAACTGCTTCCTTTTCAGTTGGTAGACTCTTCCCCCTTCTGTGAGTTTGTGGAATGTGCAGTTCCTCAGTGGCAGGTTCCCAAACGCCACTTTTTCTCACTGAAGGCGATTCCAGCTCTCTACTGGCATGTGGAAGGCAATGTCCCTCCCGCTGGTCATTGGCAAGGTGCATATTACTGCTGACTCATGGTCCAGCAGGCATGGAGAGGGACGTTACCTATCTTTCACCGCGCACTGGGTGACTCTTCTGGCAGCTGGGAAGGATGCAGGACAGGGTGCAGTAATGTTGGAGGTTGTTCTGTCACCACACCTCCAAAATACTACTAGTGGTGATTCTGCCACACCTCTCTCCTCCACCCCTCCTCTTCTTTTTCCTCCATGGCCTCTTCCTGTGCTGATTTGACTTCAGAACCAGCGGTGCTCTGTAGGCATTCAAGGGGCTACGCAAGCACGCAGGCCAAAAGATGCCATGCGGTGCTTGAGCTGGTGTGCTTGGGGGACAGGAGCCACAGTGGGGCAGAGATTCTGTCAGCTCTGCAGGGGCAGGTTCAGAGGTGGTTGACGCCACGCCAGCTTAAGGCAGGTATGGTGGTTTGCGACAATGGCACCAACCTCCTCTCCGCCCTCTGACAGGGACAACCTTCATAAAAATGAATCAGTCTTGGATCACCACCAGCTACCAAGCACCTGATGCTGATTTAACCAAATTTTTTTTTTGAAATGTCAGATCCCTTCAAGACTGCCTATGCTGATGCTGAGTGACTATCTTGTTATGCTGAGTGACTATCCTCTTCCTCCTCAATGATCATGCTGATAGCTTGTAAGAATATTTTTGGTTCTGGGCGCCGCCACCAGTGGCCAAGGCCCAATTTTTCAGCCCCTGTTTAACAGGGGCATGTAATTACAATTTTTGATGCAATACTTTGCAGCAGGGCTTGCTCCTGTGCTCCAACTAGAGTATCTGTGAGGAGTTGCAGTGTTGTGGCACCAGCACCAGTGCCTAAGGCCCAATTTTTCAGCCCCTCTTTAACAGGGGCGTGTAATTACAATTTTTGATGCAATACTTTGCAGCAGGGCTCATTCCTGCACTCCAACTAGAGTATCTGTAAAAGGGGTTGCAGTGTTGTGGCACCAGCACCAGTGCCTAAGGCCCAATTTTTCTGCCCCTGTTCAACAGGGGCGTCTAATTACAATTTTTGATGCAATATTTTACAGGAGGGCTCATTCCTGCGCTCCAACTAGAGTATCTGTGAGGGGTTGTAGTGTTGTGGCACCAGTGCCTAAGGCCCAATTTTTCTGCCCCTGTTCAACAGGGACATGTAATTACAATTCTTGATCTAATATCTCACAGCAGGGCCCGTTTCTGCGCCCACCAAGAGTAACTGTGGGGACTTACAGTGTTGTGGCACCAGCACCACCACCACCAAAGGCCCAATTTTTCTGCCCCTGTTCAACAGGTGCATGTAATTACAATTCTTGATCTAATATTTCACAGCAAGGCCCGTTTCAGCTCCCACCAAGAGTAACTGTGAGGACTTACAGTGTTGTGGCACCAGCACCACCACCACCAAAGGCCCAATTTTTCTGCCCCTGTTCAACAGGTGCATGTAATTATAATTCTTGATCTAATATTTCACAGCAGGGCCTGTTCCAGCGTCCACCAAGAGTAACTGTGAGGACTTACAGTGTTGTGGCACCAGCACCACCACCATCACCAAAGGCCCAATTTTTCTGCCCCTGTTAAACAGGGGCATGTAATTACAATTCTTGATCTAATATTTCACAGCAGGGCCCTGTGAGGGCTTACAGTGTTGTGGCCACAACAACACCTAAGGCCACAATTTCTGCAGAGTATATAGGGCAGGCCCCTACTTTCAAACATCCAACTTGCAAACGGAAGGAAACAACAGGAAGTGAGATGAAATCTACCCCTAGGAAGTGAAATTCTCTCCTGTAAGAGTTAATATGGGAAAAACGTGTCTCCTTTCCACTGATGCTTTATCACCAATCCTTGTTTCACTAAAAACCTCAAATTGTCAAAAAACATTTGTCATTGGGACAGAAAGTGAGGTAAAATCTTCTGAAGAGGTGCACAGACAGCAAAACAAATGTCACAGGGGTGATAACCCTTCCCTATGTTTTCCAAAAAGCTTAAAAATATATTTTTTGGCTGGAGCTACACTTTAAAAACGTACCAGTTCAAAATTACAAACAGATTCTACTTAACAACAAACCTACAGTCCCTGTCTTGTTTGCACTGCCTGTATACTGCTGTTCAGAGGGCTTGGGGCCCCACGCCTTTCCTTTTTTAATTTGGGTGTGGGGTTCCCCTTAACCACTTGAGCCCCGGACCATTATGCTGCCTAAGGACCAGAGGTCTTTTTCCAATTTGGCACTGCGTCGCTTTAACTGCTAATTGCGTGGTCATGCAATGCTGTACCCAAACGAAATTTGCGCCCTTTTCTTCCCACAAATAGAGATTTCTTTTGATGGTATTTGATCACCTCTGCAGTTTTTATTTTTTGCGCTATAAACGGAAAAAGACTGAAAATTTTGAAAAAAAATGATATTTTCTAATTTTTGTTATAAAAAAAATCCAATAAACTAAATTTTAGTCATACATTTAGGCCAAAATGTATTCGGCCACATGTCTTTGGTAAAAAAAATGTCAATAAGCATATATTTATTGGTTTGCGCAAAAGTTATAGCGTCTACAAACTAGGGTACATTTTCTGTAATTTACACAGCTTTTAGTTTATGACTGCCTATGTCATTTCTTGAGGTGCTAAAATGGCAGGGCAGTACAAAACCCCCCCAAATGATCCCATTTTGGAAAGTAGACACCCCAAGGAAATTGCTGAGAGGCATGTTGAACCCATTGAATATTTATTTTTTTTGTCCCAAGTGATTGAATAATGACAAAAAAAAAAAAAAAATATTTACAAAAAGTTGTCACTAAATGATATATTGCTCACACAGGCCATGGGCCTATGTGGAATTGCACCCCAAAATACATTCAGCTGCTTCTCCTGAGTATGGGGATACCACATGTGTGGGACTTTTTCGGAGCTTAGCCGCGTACGGGGCCCCGAAAACCAAGCACCGCCTTCAGGATTTCTAAGGGTGTAAATTTTTGATTTCACTCTTCACTGCCTATCACAGTTTCGGAGGCCATGGAATGCCCAGGTGGCACAAAACCCCCCCAAATGACCCCATTTTGGAAAGTAGACACCCCAAGCTATTTGCTGAGAGGCATATTGAGTCCATGGAATATTTTATATTTTGACACAAGTTGCGGGAAAGTGACACTTTTTTTTTTTTTTTTTTGCACAAAGTTGTCACTAAATGATATATTGCTCACACAGGCCATGGGCATATGTGGAATTGCACCCCGAAATACATTTAGCTGCTTCTCCTGAGTATGGGGATACCACATGTGTGGGACTTTTTGGGAGCCTAGCCGCGTACGGGGCCCCGAAAACCAAGCACCGCCTTCAGGATTTCTAAGGGTGAAAATTTTTGATTTCACTCTTCACTGCCTATCACAGTTTCGGAGGCCATGGAATGCCCAGGTGGCACAAAACCCCCCCAAATGACCCCATTTTGGAAAGTAGACACCCCAAGCTATTCGCTGAGAGGCATGGTGAGTATTCTGCAGCTCTCATTTGTTTTTGAAAATGAAGAAAGACAAGAAAAAACTTTTTTTTTTTCTTTTTTCAATTTTCAAAACTTTGTGACAAAAAGTGAGGTCTGCAAAATACTCACTATACCTCTCGGCAAATAGCTTGGGGTGTCTACTTTCCAAAATGGGGTCATTTGGGGGGGATTTGTGCCACCTGGGCTTTCCATGGCCTCCGAAACTGTGATAGGCAGTGAAGAGTGAAATCAAAAATTCACGCCCTTAGAAAGCCTGAAGGCGGTGCTTGGTTTTCGGGGTCCCGTACGCGGCTAGGCTCCCAAAAAGTCTCACACATGTGGTATCCCCGTACTCAGGAGAAGCAGCAGAATGTATTTTGGGGTGTAATTTCACATATTCCCATGGCATGTTTGAGCAATATATCATTTAGTGACAACTTTGTGCAAAAAAAAAAAAAAAAATTGTCTCTTTCCCGCAACTTGTGTCGCAATATAAAATATTCCATGGACTCGACATGCCTCTCAGCAAATAGATTAGGGTGTCTACTTTCCAAAATGGGGTCATTTGGGGGGGGTTTTGAACTGTCCTGGCATTTTATGCACAACATTTAGAAGCTTATGTCACACATCACCAACTCTTCTAACCACTTGAAGACAAAGCCCTTTCTGACACTTTTTGTTTACATGAAAAAGTTATTTTTTTTTGCAAAAAAATTACTTTGAACCCCCAAACATTATATATTTTTTTAAAGCAAATGCCCTACAGATTAAAATGGTGGGTGTTTCATTTTTTTTTCTTCACACAGTATTTGCGCAGCGATTTTTCAAACGCATTTTTTGGGGAAAAAACACACTTTTTTAAATTTTAATGCACTAAAACACACTATATTGCCCAAATGTTTGATGAAATAAAAAAGATGATCTTAGGCCGAGTACATGGATACCAAACATGACATGCTTTAAAATTGCGCACAAACGTGCAGTGGCAACAAAATAAATACATTTTTAAAAGTCTTTAAAAGCCTTTACAGGTTACCACTTTAGATTTACAGAGGAGGTCTACTACAAAAATTACTGCCCTCGATCTGACCTTCGCAGCGATACCTCACATGCATGGTGCAATTGCTGTTTACGTTTGACGACAGACCGCCGCTTGCGTTCGCCTTAGCGCAAGAGCAGGGGGCGACAGGGGTGCTTTTTTTTTTTTTTTTTTTTTTCTTTATTATTTTTTTGCTTTTTTATCTTATTTTTAAACTGTTCCTTTCATTTTTTTTTTTTAATCATTTTTATTGTTATCTCGGGGAATGTAAATATCCCCTATGATAGCAATAGGTAGTGACAGGTACTCTTTTTTGAAAAAATTGGGGTCTATTAGACCCTAGATCTCTCCTTTGCCCTCAAAGCATCTGATGACACCAAGATCGGTGTGATAAAATGCTTCCCCAATTTCCCAATGGCGCTATTTACATCTGGCGAAATCTAAGTCATAAAATGCTCGTAGCTTCCAGTTTCTTAGGCCATAGAGATGTTTGGAGCCACTCTGGTCTCTGATCAGCTCTATGGTCAGCTGGCTGAATCACCGGCTGCATTCTCAGGTTCCCTGTTGAGACAGGAGAGCCAGAGAAAAACACGGAAGACGGTGGGGGGGGCATTCCCTCCCATGGCTTGTAAAAGCAGTCTAGAGGCTAATTAGCCGCTAGGATTGCTTTTACATGAAAGCCGACCGCTGGCTGAAAAGAATGATACCAAGATGATACCTAAACCTGCAGGCATCATTCTGGTATAACCATTCAAAGTCGTGAATGGCGTACCTGAAGACAAAAAAATGGTTAACAATAAAGCACAGTAAACGGTAAAGTATAAAAAATTGCATACCTGAAAAGCAAACATGATAAAACATAATAACAATAAAACATTGCAGAATAGAATACAGTAAAAAAAGAGCAGAACAAGAGAGAGAGAATAGAGAGAGAGAGAACAATAAAACGACAACTATTTTTTTTTATTTTATATATTTTTTATTTTTTTTTACACTTTTTTTGTAACTAACTTTTATAACGGTAACCGATTCCAGGTTTGGGTCTCTCAAAATGCGATGGCATCTTGGGAGACCCTGTGAAAGTGTGCCTAGTCTGTGCAATGCTGTACCCTACGCTAATACTCAACTAATGAATGGTAGCGTTCAAAACATTCACCAATGCAAAGACCAGGATTGTCAGGACAGGAGGGACAATAATAGCAGGTGTCACGCCTATTTCCGCGCTTGCTGCAGACACGACATCTTTTTTGGGGGTTCGTTGGGTAGGGGTACTCGGGAGGACATAAAGAAAATGCCTCTCATGCAGCCGACTGCATTTGGTTGGGGATGTGAATGGGGGAAGTACGGGCGCTGCAGAAGTGGTGGGTTCCCAATTAGGATTGGTGAATGCAGCAGGAAGGGCATTATGGGCACGACGGGCCTGTGTTTGTCTTTTTGGTGGCAGCGGGACACTACTTGTGCTTGCCACCTCACCAGCTTGAACTGCACTTATGGGACTCGCCACGTCACCAAGTGTTACTGCAGTGCTGGTTTGACTACGACCGGGGTGTACTAGGCCGCTGGCGCTTGCCAGTTCAATAAAAAGCTACCAAAAAAACTGTTAGCGATCGCAGGGATCAGGCCTGACTCTGCGAACACTGCAGTTATGCGTTTAGTGTTTTGTAAGTGACAGTGATCGATCGATACTGCACTTGGGTGGGCTGGGCCGGGCGGAGGGGCAAAATGCAGGTGCTAGCAGGTATCTGGGCTGATCCCGCTAACACTGTGTTTTTGGGAACCCTAAACTGCTGGGGACGCTAGTATAGATCTGATCGGATCAGATATTGATCCGATCAGATACTATACCACTAAGGGAGGTGTACGGTGCGTGCGTGGGTGTTAGCGGTACTGGCGCTAATCTGACACTGCTTGGGGCTGGTGCTTGCCAGTTCACCAAAATACTACCAAAAAAACTGTTAGCGATCGCAGGGATCAGGCCTGACTCTGCGAATGCTGCAGTTATGCATTTAGTGTTTTGTAAGTGTCAGTGATCGATCGATACTGCACTTGGGTGGGCTGGGCTGGGCCGGGCGGAGGGGCAAAACGCAGGTGCTAGCAGGTATCTGGGCTGATCCCGCTAACACTGCGTTTTTGGGAACCCTAAACTGCTGGGGACGCTAGTATAGATCTGATTGGATCAGATATTGATCCGATCAGATACTATACCACTAAGGGAGCTGTACGGTGCATGCGTGGGTGTTAGCGCTACTGGCGCTAACCTGACGCTGCCTGGGGATGGTGCTTGTCAGTTCACCAAAATGCTACCAAAAAAATGTTAGCGATCGCAGGGATCAGGCCTGACTCTGCGAACGCTGCAGTTATGCGTTTAGTGTTTTGTAAGTGACAGTGATCGATCGATACTGCACTTGGGTGGGCCGGGCGGAGGGGCAAAATGCAGGTGCTAGCAGGTATCTGGGCTGATCCCGCTAACACTGCGTTTTTGGGAACCCTAAACTGCTGGGGACGCTAGTATAGATCTGATCGGATCAGATATTGATCCGATCAGATACTATACCACTAAGGGAGGCGTATGCTGCGTGCGTGGGTGTTAGCGGTACTGGCGCTAATCTGACGCTGCCTGGGGCGACGCATATCACCGCCGGGCGATCAGGGGGCTAAACCTTTATTCGGTAATAAACGGCGGGTGCCCTGACACTAAAAAAAATAAACAAACTAACCAGCGTCACCCGTAATACGGTGATCAGTGGTGAAAGGGTTAACTAGGGGGCAATCAAGGGGTTAAAACATTTATTAGGTAGTATATGGGGGTCCCTGTCGCTATAAAACGCTGACGGCGAACCTAAATATTTAGGTCCCTAACTAGCGTCACCAGCGACACTAATACAGCGATCAGAAAAATGATCGCTTAGCGACACTGGTGACGGGGGGTGATCAAGGGGTTAAAACTTTATTAGGGGGGGTTAGGGGGGTATCCTAGACCTAAAGGGGGCTAATATTCACTGTCCCAACACTGTAACTGTCACAAACTGACACCAATGCAGTAATCAGAAAAAAAAAAAAAAAACTGCTGGTGTCAGTTTGTGACAGGGAGGGGGGGGTGATTGGGGGGGGATCGGGGGGGGATCGGGGTGTTTTGTGTGCCTGGCATGTTCTACTGTGTTGTGCAGTGTTGGTGCACTCACAGTGAAGTCTTCTCTCCTCGGCGCTGCAACGGAATACTGAGCCGAGGAGAGATGACATCATTTCCTTTGCTGCTGTTTAGCATACAGCAGCAAAGGAAGTGATCTGATTGGCCGGCGGCGATCGCGAGGGGGGGGCCACGAACGGATGGCCTCCCCCTCACCTCTGATCGCCGCTGGACAAAAGACAACCGCCTCGGGCACCGATAGGACCCCCCACCCGCGGAAGGCAAATCACGTATATGTACGTGATTTTGCCTGTCCGTGCCACCTTGCCGACGTAAATCAGCGTGAGGCGGTCGTCAAGTGGTTAATATCCATACAAGACCCAAAGGGCCTGGTAATGGACTGGGGGGGGTACCCATGCCATTTGTCTCACTGATTTTCAGCCGTATTACCGAGACCGGACATTACATTAAAGCCGTAAGCAGTTTTAAATGACTTTTATTCCTTTAAAAATGTCATTTTGTGCAGGGACTATTCTAAGCATGGGAAACACGTGCCACTTTACAGGCATACTATAGAGACCAGGTATGATAGTTAAAGGAATATTTCACTTCTTTTTTCACTTTAAGCATCATTAAAATCACTGCTCCCGAAACTTTTTTTTGCATTGATACATGTCCCCTGGGGCAGGACCCGGGTCCCCAAACTCTTTTTAGGACAATACCATGCAAATTAGATTTTAAAATTAGCACTTTTGATTTTGAACGTTCGAGTCCCTTAGACTTCAATGGGGTTCTAACGTTCGTGCGAGTTTTCGGTCCATTCGCAGGTTTTGGTGCGAACCGAACCAGGGCGTGTTCGGCTCATCCCTAGTTACAACTAGTTGATAAACTAGCTGATAAATGTAAATCACATCTAAAAGGTAACACAAAGAATATATTGTAGCTTGAACTGAATTAACAAAGATGATCTGAATATCTGTCTTAGTTCCCTATGGACAGTATCTCATTTCCTTTATACTGTTTGGTTTCAGTATTATTATATTGTTTTTTTCTTGTTTTTTCTCACCATTTCTGTTTGACAATTCATGTTATCTACTCCAAGTGACCAGTACATTGGTCGCTATAGCAGTTCCTGAATTCACATCTGACTAGCCTTCTCACAGTATGCTTCCAATAGGGGTGACAGGCTTCTCCTCTAACTGAGGATACCCCAACTTATTATATTAGGAACCCTGGAAAAGTATAGGAAAAATAAATATGGAAATAGTCTATGTATATTCTGTTTACTTTACATGTATTGCTCCTCAAATGTACAATGTATTGGTCTATGAATACTGTTAGTGAAATTTGGTTGTACACAAAGCACACAGCCAAATCTCCTGTTTCCAATCATAATAACAATTTTGTCTAATGAAATAAATGCATCTCACCTTTTGATCGTATCCATCCTCTGGTGTGTGCCCCAGCCATCCAACAAGACAAATAATCACATCCTCCTGCTTCTGGTTCCAAAAACCCACTGCCGCCAGCCTGTCTCAGCTGTCTGAGTGAGCCACTTTATTAGCATATCAATAGCAAGTCCCAAAGCTTGAGGGTTGGGCCTCCAACAGCCAAACACCTCTTACAAAGCTTGTGACCTCCCAAAAAAATGGACACAGGATATGACCTCACAGGATGTAAATGACCATATAAGGATTTAACACAGGAAAATGCAACCACCAATGTACAATGACTACAGGAGTCTTATGGGTGTGTCTGAGCAGAGACAGGGTGCCTGTATGTTTTTAGAAACCACATGGCTTTCAAACATTAACCCTGTCTCCAACCAGAACCCAAAAGACTCCCGTATTTCCGTTGATAGAAATCCCTATTATACATTGTTCCAGAGAACAATTTATACCTGGATTATTCTACTGTCTTTGTGGACGAGAGATTATCGGCAGGCGTACACTCATTGGGCCACAAATGTGTTGATCAGGCACACAGGGGCAACACGAGAGCACACTCGTTAAACCGACAATGTCTTTGCAGAGCGAACACACCCCCACCAGACGATCGTTCTGTGCATCGCACAGGGGCCCTTAGCTGGCGGACTTGTCCCCACTCTGCAAACATTTCTCTACATCCCCAAAGAGCTTTTCACTACCAAACAGATCTCAACCAGTGTTGGTCTGCCCCAGTCAGCTATTAGAGCGGGCTCTGATTGAACACACACTGGGAGACTTATGACAATACATTAATATAAAATTTTCCACAACAGTCCCTCCTCTTGTTATATGATCCCATGTGTCCCTCGATGAATCCTGATCTTCTTCTTAGTCCATAGAAAGCAAAACACGGCTTGACATGTAGACTCTGTTGGAGATGACGTGGTGAGCTGTAGTAATCGCCGGTCGGTCTGGGATTCTCTGTGTCTTGTACATGGGTCGGGCTTCGGGCATCTCATCAGGGAAGATGTGGTCATCTGCTCAGGCTCTGGTCACACGTCCAATCAGGCAACAGGAGCACCTCATCATGGCATATAAAAGGAATAGAAACAAAAACAACATGAGTATATATACCCCTACTTCCTTCACTATGATCCACTGCAAGATAAAAATTAAATCTCCAACGATTCCCAAACCCTTAAAAAATATTCCAACCTTCACTAGCTATAGCTCTGGCTTTGCCTTGTAGGGACCTAAACCTTATCCATATGGGCCTCACCTTTGTCACTCCTATCCCCGATCCAGATATAACAATCTTTACTTATGAATTCCCAGAAACCCCCTTGGAATGTGGGAACTTCCTTGTAGCTTCAACAGTTACATGAAACATCCCATCCTCAATGGATGAGAAATTGTTCAAGTGTTTCATAAGCTCAAGCCCCCACCGTGTACAAGCAATTCCCTTCTAGCTGTCCCTGCCATTCTTACCTTCTCTCGCGCCATTAGATCCTCACGATCGGCCGCGACATAAGATGCTGGGACAAGTTTCACCAGCACACATGAACCTCTTGCCTTACGGGAAATTACCTTATAACCTGTAGATCCACATTAATACCAAACTTCAGTTGTAGCACACTTGTGGGCTACCTAGTTATCCCAATACCAAAGCTGGCAAGAACCAGAGCTATTGTTAAAATTATAATTAATTATACCCTCTAGAAATGTTTTGTTAAGTTCTTTTGACAGGTGTCTGTTTGGATTTTACTAGTCTGTCAAAACTCCTCACACCAATATGAATGTCACATATAGCATGTACCGCCGTCATCGCTGGGGCACTAGTAGACCCGACCATGTGTCCTGTTCTCTTTCTTAGCTAGTTGGGATGCTTTTCATCGTTACCCTTGCCAAAATTTATTAAACAAAAAAATATAAATGAACAAAGATACTCCTCTACTCTTTGTGGTTGATCAGCTTCTTGCAGTGGCTGGCGTGGTCTCATCCCTCAAGCTTCTTTACAATGACCCAGTCACCTGGTTGGAAAGAATGTAAACTGGTTATTGTGTCAGGGTCCGGGATGGACTCGTGAACCCTGTGGTGGACCTTTTGAAGTTCATGTTACAGTGATTGCACCCACCCCATCAGCTGAGAATGTAGGTGACAGCTAATGAGGAAAGTACAACTCTGTTTTTGGTTGACCTTCAAACAAACCTCATATGACAATAACCCAGACATCGGGACTGTGGTCACTGCATAACCTGTGCGTGGCTTACCGTCCGGGGTGTAATACCTGGAACCAGTGACAAAAAGGTTCTTAGCATCTGGGATGGGAGCCTACTTCACCAGACTGCTGCCTGCTGATTCAAATTCCATCAAAGAAAGACAGTCTTGGCACAAACTTGGTTAGAATTAGAGCGGTTAGTATTGTTGGTTTGAAAATGTGTTATTCTCACCACTCTCATCCCCCCTTTTCTTCCCTCCTCATTACAAACTGGAGGAAGACATGCAGGGTTTAGAATGGTGCAGAATAAAACAGTGAAATAGCCTATGATACTTTTACCTTCTTATACACCTGTACACACACTTCCAGAAACTCTTTGGACCTGAAAAGATACTTATAAACAAAAGTTATTACTCTATCCTTCAAAGAATGGTAAACAATACAATATTCATGTACATTGGTAAATTGTCACTGACATTCCACAAAACCGATAATAACTAAACCCTCTGTAAATCTTACTTTCAGGTTTTTTTTTTTAATAAAATACAACAGCCGCGACATGCAAGAGGGCTGTCACGGGAGGTTCAAACATCTTGTTACCACATACAAACAATTAAACAAAGACAAACATTTAGATACAAATGTGGGGGAAATATTTCATAGTTCCCAAAAACAAAAAAATGAAAAAATAAAAATGACCAGATGGAATGCTGCCTTCATTCTTTTAGCGATAGAAAAAGAATACAATTTGAAAAGCACGAGAGCATTTCAAAATCTTTGCATGGACCAGCCACACAAAGTTCAAAAACAGGCCTGTGTATTTTTAATCACACAAATGTGTACTACGCATTCATCAACTCACTCAACATTACAGATTTCTGAAGCCACAGTTGCGCTACATCAACTCCATAGGGATACCCAAAATAGTATCCTTGGACCACCTATGTCAATCTTTCTGGGGTTTAATGGCCTTTTTCCTCAGAACTAGACTCCACATGCTCTTGTGCATCCGTCTGACTGTGGGAAGCCTCGCATTCCTTCCCTTGCACGGACTGCCATTGCCCATGGCAATTCAAATCAACTTATCGTCTTACCCCTGCGTCCAGGGAAACCCTTGCACCTATTTCGGCGACCACCGCCCGGTGCCTTCTTACACGGTGGATTGACAGACTACAAACTAGTCACTCAACTAGAAACACTAAAACGAGGCATCAACTCTATGGCTTGTTGTCCCAACACGTTTGCCATGGAACTACAGAGTACCACTCTTTTAACAACCAACTATTAACTATGCCAAATGATTCACCAACAACCACAGATCAACCCCCGAATTATGTCTCAACCCCTCACAGTGTATGCATACACAAGCGCATTGTGCTGTACGACCGTACACTGCGTCGCCAGACGAATATACACAGAGCACTTTTGTCTGCTTTTTTTTTTTTTTTACAAAACACTGCGGCTTCTCTCTGTACCTCGATATTACAACAATAACATGGATGCCTCCTGTTTGCTCTCTACCCAAAACTGTATTACAGTATAAACCTTAATATAATTTAAAAAATAAAAATTATTTTGTCCTTCCAAACACAAGTCAAAAGACCCCAAGCCCCTCCCACCAATTTCCTGTTGCACACCTGAGTAGGAAGAGGCAGGGGGAGAGGAAGCCCCAAATAGCTTTGTATTTTGTCTATCAAGACATTAGGAATCTTTACTAGAAACATAAACTTCTTTAAAACAATTGGAATTAAATTTAAAACACTTTCAAACGCCAGTATTTTCCCATTGTCCTTCCAAGCACAAATCTCATTTGCTTGTGTGATACTCCAAGCTCCCCCCCCCCACCAACTTCCTGTTGATACGTAAAATGCTGCATGCCCAGCTCTAAAACCCCTCAAACTGGTTTATTTACATATCAATGTACAGGAAAAGAGAGGGGAGGGATACTGCAGGCTAGCAAACCTTAGCTTAAAGCGATACAAGCCTCAAAACAATGAATTGCCCTCTGAGAAACTGCCAAAACATTAAAAAATTAAAATAACACACACCACTGTGTACCAAAAACTCAGTTAAAGCTAGTCTTGTTATCCATTGAAATTCAGTGCAAAGTAGAGATTTCACTCAAAACCAATATTCAATACAGAAAACGCAATAGTTTCCTTGAAAAGTATGTAAGCTGTACAAAAATAGAATTCACAAAATGGTGCCTAGAAGCCAGATTGTAGCTTAAAGCACATGGCTTTGCACACACAAAGGAATACACAATGGAGCAGCTTCCCCTATTGGAGGACTCAGAGGGCTTTAAAATGGCCGCCGATGCACATGGTGACCACAACAAAAGCCAGACCCCAACAAAATGGCGCATTTTCCCGCCAAAACTGACCAAGATGGATAAACATTTCAAAGTTTACACACAAAGGAAAAGAAAATGGCCGACCGTAGTCACATGGTAGACAACAAAAGGAAGTAGCAGACAAAAACCATTTTCCTGCCAAAAATTTCTCCCCAAAAACGTACACATTTGAGATACTAAATGAACGCTTAGACAAACATTTAAAAGTGTTAAAGTTACAAAAAGCACAACTTAGGAACACATGCTATCCAATGAAACAACCAAGCCACATAACCCACAATTACACGGCTGTAACATACACTCAAACTCAGTTCACAGCTTTCACAGGAACCAAAACATTGAAAGTTACAGACAGTGAATGCTTGCAATGTCTGTTCAGAACATTATAGTTCCCTTCCCCCAGGGCGTAGCCCCTTTCAACACAAACACAACAATGCCTGCCCCTTCACTAAACTCATGGCATCTTTACAAACAGGTTCAGCTACTTACAAAACTACTCAGCCACACACACACATTGCTGGCTGCAAATAATATCAATTCATACATTTATATTTCTCATATGCATTACAAACTTGCTACACAGCATCAGTCACACACACACAGTCTCCTTACACAAAGATTCAAGATACAAATCACACGCACACACACACACACACACACACACACACACACACACACACACACACACGCAAGCAGGCACACACACACACTGAGAGGCACACACCAGACATACAATTAAACTTCCAGCATTATTTCAAAAGACGAAAAATTTGTTTTTTTGCAGAGCAAAGGCTCTCCAACACATCAGAAAGAAATGTCCTAGACTGGGATCCATTCTCCCCCCTTTTCTTATCGATGTAGACGGGGGTTCTGTCTGCTCCATAAAGTACCTGGCTCGCCATTCTGTTAGCGAAATTTGGTTGTACACAAAGCACACAGCCAAATCTCCTGTTTCCAATCATAATAACAATTTCGTCTAATGAAATAAATGCATCTCACCTTTTGATCGTATCCATCCTCTGGTGTGTGCCCCAGCCATCCAACAAGACAAATAATCACATCCTTCTGCTTCCGGTTCCAAAAACCCACTGCCGCCAGCCTGTCTCAGCTGTCTGAGTGAGCCACTTTATTAGCATATCAATAGCAAGTCCCAAAGCTTGAGGGTTGGGCCTCCAACAGCCAAACACCTCTTACAAAGCTTGTGACCTCCCAAAAAAATGGACACAGGATATGACCTCACAGGATGTAAATGACCATATAAGGATTTAACACAGGAAAATGCAACCACCAATGAACAATGACTACAGGAGTCTTATGGGTGTGTCTGAGCAGAGACAGGGTGCCTGTATGTTTTTAGAAGCCACATGGCTTTCAAACATTAACCCTGTCTCCAACCAGAACCCAAAAGACTCCCGTATTTCTGTTGATAGAAATCCCTATTATACATTGTTCCAGAGAACAATGTATACCTGGATTATTCTACTGTCTTTGTGGACGAGAGATTATCGGCAGGCGTACACTCATTGGGCCACAAATGTGTTGATCAGGCACACAGGGGCAACACGAGAGCACACTCGTTAAACCGACAATGTCTTTGCAGAGCGAACACACCCCCACAGACGATCGTTCTGTGCATCGCACAGGGGCCCTTAGCTGGCGGACATGTCCCCACTCCGCAAACATTTCTCTACATCCCCAAAGAGCTTTTCACTACCAAACAGATCTCAACCAGTGTTGGTCTGCCCCAGTCAGCTATTAGAGCGGGCTGTGATTGAACACACACTGGGAGACTTATGACAATACATTAATATAAAATTTTCCACAACAATACCTACCTTTTATTATACCTGTGCATCTTGATACTTAATCATATATTCACATATTATTTAAGTTTGAGATTTTTATTATCAGCTCCATCTGGTGGCCATAATGCGGTATTTTTCTAATTTAAGTATTTAGGGAACTTGTTGCATTATGGCCACTAGAGCTGACGTTCATAGGAAATTAACATATTAGGCAAATTTGATTATTCATGAAAAAAAAAAAAATTCCAAAAAGGATGGAAGAAAGTGCTAACACTTTAGTAATTTCAGAATGCCATACAAGGTACTTTCAAAATTCCAAACGTTGACTGCTTATAATATGATGGATTAAAGGATAATGTCACCTTTTATCACATGTTACATATTTAGGGTGAAATATGTAATATGTTATGAAAGGACCGACCCCCTGGTCCTCCCCCTCGATCCTCCGCTTTGACAGCAATATGAGGTATGAGCAAACAGATTCACTGACAGGTCT
Source organism: Aquarana catesbeiana (assembly GCF_042186555.1). Taxonomy (NCBI): domain Eukaryota; kingdom Metazoa; phylum Chordata; class Amphibia; order Anura; family Ranidae; genus Aquarana; species Aquarana catesbeiana. Next base: position 462,530,289 of record NC_133326.1, on the reverse strand, counting down.
GCAGGAGTCCTGCATGGCATCAGCAATTTGCTGATCACTAGTGCAATGCTTTACAGGCGCATACAACAAAAAATAATAAATGCACATTTTTTTTGACCTGCAAAAAAATGTGGGATTTATTATTTTTTGTAAAAAGGTGAAATTATTCTTTAAAGCCCAATGGAATGTAGTCAAGGGGACTATGACAGGCAACAAAGCAAATTGGGAATAGAATGTAAGGTGGGGGGGAGCAAATCAATTTTTTTATCACTCCCGTCCATGGGACCATGGCAAATCTCAAAAGGTCTTTTGGTCCAGACATAATACTATACAGTATATGGTACTTATCTGGAACAGCTCTTACAACTGGAGGTCTGTTGCCCATGGATGTGAGTTAATCTTGTCATGAGCTTCCAGTGACCTATAAAAGAAAGACAAGTTTGTCATTAAGTTAGTTATTTGGTTTAGTCCCTTCTATGGAAGTATTGTTTTATTACTTTAAAAGTCAACTCAAGCTATAAAGGCTGAGTTAAATTCATTGGTTAAATTTAATATTCTTACATACTACAAGTATTAGTTTAGCTTTAGCTATGGTTTATATGACAAAAAAAATAATTTCCTAATTTTTTTATCATGAAACCCATATCAGTGGGCCAGGGCCATTTTCAATCCATTATTTTGCATTGTATTTTACTAATTGATTGGGGGTTCTGCATATGGTTCCATAGGAAACACCACTGTAATATCATCTATAGAAAAACACAGTTTTTAAGAAATATAACACCTGAAAAATAAAGCACTGTTTATTTTCGCTCTGGCTGAAATCCTCTTCTGTGCCAGACATGCCTGGACACTGAGCAATTCTGGGACACAGCTCTAACATCTAGGACAAGCATATACAAGTTCATGATGTCTCTGTACACCAGCTTGGATGGCACTGAAGATGATCCTTGCCAGAGATGAAAACAGTGTCGCAGCACTAAACTTTAAGTAAGAATCTGAGTTGTGAGGTGTTAGTTTAGTTCAGGATGGGTTGGGGGAAGATTAAAGTTTAAAATTTAAGTTACACTATGCAAATATAGTTCCAGAACCAGTAGTTGAATGATTTGAAAGCAAATTGTATGCTGCCCTTCACTGTTAATTGTTTTTGAAATATGACACATTTAGCCAGAATTGCTTTTCTGGGGGTTCTTAAAAAATGAATCTAGCTAAAATAAGGTCCAAATATCTGTTTGACTCTGTTACAAAAGTTAAATAAAAATTACCTCTTATATACAGTATTTCTTATTAGAAGCTGCTAAACTTTTTTTCCTTGCTTCGAGACTCATTCTCTCTCTTTTTTTTTTTTACCTCATGGCTAGGCATTTTAATTTGGTCTGCACCATCTGCTCATTAAAGTGGAGTGGTGCATTGCAGGCACTCTCAATTGTGACTATGATGTTGTGACAGACCTAGCCAGGAAAGAGACTTTTGGAGGGGACTGTATGCAAGCCTCTTGCCGACCGATCGGGGGCCCTTGCATTTGGGGGAACGGTGCTCTTTGTGAGCTGTATGTCTGGGGACCCTGGATTTGCCATATTGGAATAGTGGCTGATTCATAATGCTGGGACAGATACTGTTAGGAGATGCTGATGTAAATTCCAACACCTGTCTATTGTCTGCTAAATGTGTATTGTAAATAAGTCTACTATGGGATCTAAGAGTCATTAGATCACCACTGTTATTTGTGTTAATTAACTCTGCTATTGTGTGAAGAAGAGTCTATGTTGATTGTGATAATGTTGATTGGATTTTCTGAACTACAAGACGGCCAGTCTGGCCTAACGGTCATGTCTGAGTCATCTAGTCTGTCTAAAGGGATTAGTTAATTAGCTCATGTTAATTAGGTTAATTAGGTTACAGCTGTATTGTTAGAGTAATATGAGCAGGAGGTCTGCACCTACACTTTGAGTGTATAAAAGCCTGTATTTTGTCAATAAAGATAGATTCCTGTTTGAACTTACATACAGCCTGCCTGGTGTTTGTTCTGAGCTATCACAACTGGACTAGAACGGCACAGAGCTGTGGTTCTAGTCCCAGACCATTGGATGACCGAACCATCAGACGTTGCAATCTGATTCAATAGCTGCAGAGGAGTGTCGGGAGAGTGGAACCAAGCGAGCAAAGGGGCTCGTTACAGATGTCATTTGGTGCTAGTCAAACATTTTACTTAATGCAGTGAGTTATCTTGGTGTTATTTTATCAAATAATGTGGTTGCAACCTTTGACCTTTGACCTCCTAACCCTGGTTTGTTACTTTTTTTTCATCATGACATTTCTATTGAATTTCTGTTGAATTTAAAATAAAGAGTGCAAAATTGATGTACCACATACATATCTTTCAAAACAGGTGTCATCACAAGTAGTAGACCTTTATATAATTTTAATATCACACTACGGCGCATTATCAAGAACACCTATCAATGGGACCATAGGGTTCAGGAGCAATAGGATATAAAACAACAGAGAAAAAAAAAGGTAACAAAAAGGTGAACAAAGGTGGACAACGTTGCTCAGGCTTTAAGAGGCTGCATGTAAGAAAACCTTCAATAAAGCTAGTAATCTTTAATGTTACAATAATTCAATCATCAATTCATACGTCTTTGTAGTCAAATATCCTAAGAAGCATGAAATTGTATATGGGTTCCCACACAATATGCTATGTATGTTGAGGCCAAGTCAAACTGTTTTAAGCTGTTATATTGAGCACTATGTTATTCTTCCATTTTATAAGCATAATTATTCTGGCAACATATAATACATGCATGCTTAATGCTCTAAACTTATCAGGCATTCTTAACACATCCATACTCAATAATGCCATAGCTGGGTCAGACTTTTGTATACAACCCATAAGGAAGGAAATAAGTTGAGAATCTGAGTTCAAGTAGCTTTTAATGTTTGGGTATTTCCATAATGCATGCTAAAATGTGCCTTCTTGAGAACACCCCCGCCAGTACAGATTATTACCATTAGGGGAGAGTTGGGCTATGCAAGATAGGGTTAAATACCATCTGTGTAGGATTTTCTTGTGATATTTGCCAGAAAGTAACACATTTATTGAATTTATAATTACATTGGTAAGCCTTCAGCCATTGTGCTTCAGAAAAGGTACTGTCAGGATCACTTTAGTGCTCCTGATCCTCATTCCAGCATCTGGGTTTTGGCTATTGCATTCTCCCTGTCTGTAGCCTCCTGCAAGGTGATTGCTATGGTCAGTCACCTGTTATAAGCAAGCTGAACACTCTATTCCTTGCTTGTGATAGAGACGTTTTTCCTGATCAAGCCTCCCGTTTGTCTGCCCTGCTTTGCTAGTTTGGATTTCCTTGTGTATGACCTGGATCGGGTATTGATCTATTTCCTGAACTCAGCCTGCCTTTTACCTGGACTGTCATAGAACCACACTGTCTGCTAACTGCAAGTAGTCTGTTTGTTTGATCTGTTCGCATCTGCCCTGACGTAGTGGCCAGGCACTGAAGCATTGTGTATAAGTCCCGGAGGCAACCAAGTACTGGTAGACCTGCTTGCCTTAAGGGAAAGTTGGCTGCTATAGGTGAAGCACACAGTAGCTAACTATAGTGTCTGACCACCTGCATTGGGGTAGACGTGACAGGTACAGTGCAAATCTTTCTTAACTCAACATGGGAGGGGTTTTGATAAACTAAGTTTTAGAGTTGAGGAGGGTATAACATAGTGAAATACCTTTAGTGGAAGAGTTGGTAGCCATCCAAAAGGACCACGCCTTTCCAGGTACCACTATGGTAGGTACTTTGTGTTTTTGGAAATAAGAGATTATTTGGGCATAGAAGATGCAAACGGTATGCACTAACTATCCTCCATAATGTCTGTAACATTATAGTTTGAGCAGGAGCTCCAGTGTTTGAGAGATAAATTGAGTATTACAAATGGCAATGAGGAGAAAGGAAGTTGGAGATGAGAGGACGGTCTTTCAAGGGTAGAATTGTGAAGAAGTTTTTCCCAGGCCTGGATAGTTGCTGGGATCATGAGATGGCAACTTTTAAAGGTTTTTGACTGGAAGGGACAGGCTAAAAGTAGAGATCCCAGGTTTCCATTGGAAGCAAAGTCCTGTTCTAAAGAGCACCAAAATTTGGTCTATCTCATTTGGTCTAATAGAATTGTATTAAAATAGTCTCTCATACCCGGCAGCCCATGCCACCCGTTTTTTTTATGTTTAGTTAATATTGCATACGAACACCTGGCACTTTTTCCCTGCCAGAGAAAAGAGGTGAGGATTTTTTTCAAGGTAACAAAAAAAGAGGCCTGCACAGAAATCAGAAGTGCTCTAAACACATAAAGAATTTTGGGAAGTATACACATCTTAAATGCTGCTAGTCTACCTGACCTTGACAGATAGTACTATCTAGTCTATCTAGTTATTATCTAGTGGTTCATATTAGTGGTGTACAATTAGCATGAAATAAATTGGAAACAGTGTGGTGAGTTCAATACCCAAATATGACATAGAAATAAACCACATAAAGGAAAACTGTTTACGTAAATTACCTGCTACATGAGGATCCAAACCATTGGCATATTGGATTCAGAGTCATTAACTTTTTAGCAAGATATAGAGTTACATTCTTGTAAAATAGAACATGCTTCAGTCATGGAATGAACCAAATCTTTGAGTGTTAAAATTACATTGTCTGTAAACAGCGTTATCTTGTGTTCCTGATCTTGTACCCAAATGCACAGAACAGAACCCTGAGACCAATCAATAGTGGTTCCATCAATAGTGTGAAAAACCATGGTGAAAGAAGGCAAACTTGCCGGGTGCCATTAGTGATTTTGAAACTGCGCAATAGCACCCCTTCTGTAAATACTTGCACTGCCAGGGATGTATATCAGGTGTAGAGAGATGAGCCTGTGTCACTGTTTATTTTGGCAGTTTGGGACAAGTTTGCAGAAAACAGGCACACTAATGCCAGGTGTGCACTGGGCTTATGTAAAAGCCAGGATTCAAGGGGGTCAGTTTGTGCAAGGGAGCTTTTAGGATCTGTCCATACTGTCCATGCAGGGACAATGAAAGGCCAAGCCTGTGAGGATGTAGCAGCAAGGAGCTGCAGGAGAAACAGTCAGAGCTGAGAAAGGTTCAGGGTTTAGTGCATGAGCATGAGGACTGCGTGTTTGATGGTCTGGAGGACCAAGGCAAGAGGTCTAAGCAGAGCTACTGCACAGAAGAGCCACGAGGTGGAGTACTGTTTATTTTTGTCACATTTATGGTAAAAACCCCCTGTGAGGGAAACCTATTCTGAGTAAAAAGTGAGTGGGAAAAGCACTACTAATGTGTTAAATAACCTAAATCAGCACAAAGGCTATAATGCTTGAGGTATAGAACCTTGAAACCCAAATTTCATCAAGACGACGCAGAGATAGCCCCAATGGATTCTGTCGAAGACCTTTTTAGCATCCAAGGCCAGGAACATAGAAGGAAGAGAATCAGTTTTGGTTTTGTACAATAAATTAATAATATGATGGGTAGCGTCTGGAGCTTGGAGGCCTGTAGTGAAGCCCATTCGATCAGCCCTGATTAATAAAGGTATAAGCAAAAGCCTAGTAGCAATGATTTTGGCATATAACTTTAAGTCTGTGTTTAAAAGAGATATGAGTCTGCAATTCTGGGAAAGCATCAGCTCTTTCCTTGGTTTCAGCAGGACAACAATGCAGCATTTCTGGGGGGAAGGTGCCAGAGGATGCAGCAATATTGAAAACCCTCATCAAATGTGGTACCAATAAGGAGGAAAATTTTTGTAGTATTTCACAGAGAAGCCATCTGGTCCTGGTGCCTTAATATTGGGAAGGGACTGATCTGCAGCCAGGATTTCTTTTTCTGAAAATTGGCAGTTAAAGGATTGCAGGTGAGATTCTAGTAGAAGGAAGTCAATGGAAGCCAAAAATGTAGTTATGCCCTCCAAAGTAGGCTGAGTAATAGCGGGAACATTGCAAACATTATATAGAGATTCATAATATCTACTGAATTCATCTGCAATGTTTTGGGAATGGAACATTTTAGCTTTATTATCAGGATGAACCAAATAAAAGATTTTTCTTTAAATGTGTGATTTTTCACCTGCTTTGCTAGTAGTTTGTCCACTTTGTTGCATTGGCATAAAATGTGGCTTTTAAATTTTATTTATTTCAGGTACTTATATAACACCATCAATTTACACAGCATTTTACATATATATTATACATTCTCATCAGTCCCTGCCCTCAAGTTGCTTACAATCTAAGGTCCCTAAGTCATATTCTCACATACAGTACACATACTAGGACCAATTTAGACAGGAGCCAGTTAATCTGTCAGCTTGTCTGTGGGAGAAAATCAGCGTACCCAGAGGAAACCTATGTAAGCACAGGGAGAACATGCAAATTCCAGGTAGGTAGTGCTGTGGTTGATATTCGAACTAAAGACCACAGTACTGCCCAGATTTCTCATGTTGTATGCATGTTGAGCTGTAAGAAAGATCCGCCACTCATGTCTCGCGTGAAATAGCTTACTACTGATGGCATCTGAAGGTCTAAATTTATTTACGTATTCCAAATTACTATTTGTTTTTAGAATTTTTTTGATCAGCAACAGAACACGTATTTCTATATGATTTTCTATGTGGCTGACTCTGGTGCCCATCTCCTGCATTTCCTCTTTAAATTGATGGCTCAGAGATCTGCTTGTAGTGAACTACACAAAAACACAAGCATTTCCTTCAATGTAGTATCAATGACAGGTTGGTTAAGTGTAGGAAAGGCAGTTATGGAGGACTGAGTAGTAATAACCCTTTCATGACTAAGCCTATTTTTGAAATTTGGTGTTTACAAGTTAAAATCCGTATTTTTTGCTAGAAAATTACTTAGAACCCCCAAACATTATATATATATATATATATATATATATATATATATATATTTTTAGCAGAGAATCTAGAGAATAAAATGGCAGTGTTTTAAATGCAAATTTTTGGGAAAAGGGACCCTTTCATGAATTAAAAAAACAAACAAACAGTAAAGTTACCCCAATTTTTTTGTATAATGTGAAAGATGATGTTACGCTGAGTAAATAGATACCAAACATGTCACGCTTTATAATTGCACACACTCGTGGAATGGCGACAAACTACGGTACCTAAGAATTTCCATAGGCGACGCTTTTTTTTACAGTTACCAGGTTAGCGTTACAGAGGAGGTCTAGTGCTAGAATTATTGCTCTCGCTCTGACGATCATGGTGATACCTCACATGTGTGATTTGAACACCGTTTACATAAGCGGGTGCGACTTCCGTATGCGTTTTCTTTGCTGTGCGAACTCGCGGGGACGGGGCGCTTTAAAAAATGTTTTTTTCTTATTTATTTTATTTATTTTTATATTTATAAATTGTGTTAAAAAAAAAAATTGATGACTTTTATTGCTGTCACAAGGAATGTAAACATCCCTTGTGACAGTAATAGGTGGTGACAGGTACTCTTTGAGGAGGGATCGGGGGTCTAAAAGAGATAGCCCCAATGGATTCTGTCGAAGGCCTTTTTAGCATATCAAAGTAAATGAAAATGGCGATTCTGAATACTGTGTATTTTTTTAAAACCGGCGCCATTGGCAGCCGAGTAAATGGGAAGTGACGTCATGACGTTGCTTCCGTGTTTATGATTAGGAGGCTGGAACGAAGCCAACCACGGCTTCGTTCCAGCCCGCCCCCAGCCGCCGGAGGCAGCTGATTGGTCACCAGGCCTCCTGATGGAACGGGAGGCCCGGTAAGAGTGGCGGGAGGCGGTGGGAGGGGGGAGTCCCCTCCCGCTCCTTCAGTATAACAGCCGAGCGGCTTTTAGCTGCATCGGTTGTTATACCAGGAAAGCTGATCACCCGCTCTAAAAAACAGTACTGGGATGATGCCTGCAGCTGCGGGCATCATCCCGGTATAACCCCAGAAAGCTGAGTATGCACATCTGTGTACGCTCGGCGGGAAGGGGATAAACTCACGAGATGTACAAGTGACAGTAGTAGCAGCTTCTTGAGGTGACATTCTGGGCTTGGATTTGGCTTGACTGTAAGAGGGAAAGGAGTTGTGAGAGGAGTTATCCCCAGAGGGAAGCCTGTGTGCAGATCTGTTGCAGCCATTTCTGCCCTCTCTCCCTTCTGTGCTGTGCCATGTTGCTGCAGATCCGATGCCATCTTGGCTGGGGGAGCAGAGTGGAGGGAGAAGAATTCTGTCAGAATGTAGAGTTTCCCCTGCTCTTTCCTCTTTCCAGACATGCCCCCTGTCAGTTGCGAGCTGGATGGAGTAAGGCTCGGTTCACATAGGGGCGACTTGTCAGGCGACCTAGTCGCCTGACAAGTCGCCTCCCGTTCTGTGCTACAGAACCGTTCTAATAGGAGCGACGCAAGTCGCTCCGACTTAGAAAAAGGTTCCTGTACTACTTTGGGGGCGACTTGGGGCGACTTGCATAGACTTCTATACAGAAGTCGTTTTGCAAGTCGCCTCAGAAGTCGTTTGCAGGTCGCCTTGCTGAGGCGACCTGCAAGTCGTGCCGCCCCTGTGTGAACCGGCACTAAGAGCGCAGATCACAAAGGGTCCTTGCTCCCACTGTGTGCCCCGGTCTGTCCCTCTCTGCAGAGCCAGTGAATGTTCATTTCGCTCAGCAGCCAGTCACACGTCACACCCTTATTTGTTATGTTTACTGGATCTGAAGGAGGTTTTACAATCTGAATAAACCCTGGTCAGCTCAAGACATGCGCTACCCATCGGGGTTACTTTATTAGTGTATGGAGACTGAAGGATTTAACTTGCTATGGGGTGTTTGCATTTGTTTGTGAAATGGAACCTGGAAAACACATTTTAATACCTTTTATTTAGTCTCTCTTCTGTTCTGATAATATCTTTTTGTATTACAAAGGTTGTTGTTATTGTCCAACCATTTACTGTATATACTTCATTCTTTTAAGTTTTAGATATGTGTTCAGCGTTCTCAGTGCTCTGTTAAAATATCCATTCAGTAAGCCATCATAGCTTAATTTAATTAGCTTTCATCACCTATGATCTTCCAGTCATTAACAGATATCTAAAATCAAATCACGCACTACTGAAAACATCAAGACTATAATCATATTTTAATGAATTTAAGCACAACTTTGCCCAGAGTTTGATATTTTAAATATAGAAGTCTTAATGACAATGCTTGCCAGAAGATTTTTCAAATAAATATGCTATAATTCTAAAAGCTCACAAAAGGATAACATGGTAATCAATCTAATGGAGGTAAGATCAAACATGTACTGCAGTATCCTGACAGATTTTCTAAAGAAATTAGTCTATGCATACGTTAACATTTTCTTAAGACATTGTCAATTTTTAAAATCACAGCTGTTTCTAGATACAAGTCGGGTTAAAACAGACTTACTAATACTAACCTTATGTCTGAACAAACTCATATGCCTAATTTATGTTATAGATGGGTTCTTCAAGGAATTAATTATTTTGTGAGTTATACAAGATATCACTAGATCATTCTGAAGATGTCCTGCCTCTAATTTGTAGAGCATTTGTAGACCCTTTGGTGCAAGCACTTCACTACTAGAAAATTTGAGAGGATAAAAGGGATAGCTTACAGTACTACCTCAAGTCAATGAGGTTTACTAAATGCAAATTACACTGTTCACTTTAAAAGTGAAATTTCTCTTGGCAAGGGAATGCTTCGTAGAGTCTGGTGAATGTGTTAAACTTCACTTTACAAAGAATACCCAATCACAAACAAGGACATAAAACTGTATTTTAGCTTGCACATGTGTAGATGATGGAGGTCAGTGGAGCTTCATCTCATTAACTAAGCTCTGGGGAGAATTCCCTTGCAGAGTGCAACCACTAAATAAAAGTCTATTTGCCTTTAGTAACCCCTATGTCAGAGAAACCTTAACCATTTGACCTCTGGAAGATTTACCCTCCTTCATGACCAAACCATCTTTTGCGATACGCCCCACAAATAGAGCTTTCATTTAGTGGTATTTGATCACTACTGGGTATTTTATTTTTTGCACTATAAACAATAAATGACAGACAATTTTGAAAAAAAAAAAATTTTTACTTTCTAAAACATATCCAATAAAAAAGTTTAAAAATAAAATGTCCCCGGATCTCCAATTCTCAGCGCCATCTCCCTTTGAGAGCACCATTTTGGAGGGATCTGTGCGCCGAGGCCCGATCTCTGACATTTACTGACTACTCAATGCTTATTCCATCTCAAAACAGGGTAATCATGCGTACATGATTTGTTGGGAGAGGGCTCTGAGGGAGGACATCCCGGAGGTGGCGTGGCAGACAATCTGGTCTCAGGCAGCTAAAAGCTCCTTTTGCACGCTCTATAAGGAGAATGCATACAAAATTCTCTACCACTGGTACATGACGCCGGATGTCCTCCACGCCAACTATCCCTCGTGCTCGGATAGGTTCTGGCACTGTCAGGGAGACAAAGGTACCCTATACCACATTTACTGACAATGCCCCAAGATTGCACCATACTGGACAGAGACACAATCCCTGTTGTCCCGCCTTTTAGGAGTACAGGTCCCCATATCCCCAAAACTATTCCTCCTAGGTATCTCACCCCTACAAATTTCCAAATCATCCAAAAAATTGCTCAGACATGTACTAACAGTGTCTGGTGGCCCTTCCTTGGAAAAGGCACTCTCCACCCTCCCAAGAAGACCTATAAAACATGGTAACATTTAATTCTTTGTGTGTTATTAGTTTAAGCAGACTGTGATTGTCTATTGTTGACTTAGATGAAGATCAGATCACATTGTATGACCAATTTGTGCAGAAATCCATATAATTTCAAAAGGGTTCACATACTTTTTATTGCAACTGTATACTAGTATTGGAGGTGATCAGCAACTTATAGCAGGACTGTGATATTGCAGCAGACATTATGACACTAACTGACAGTTTTGATACTTTGTGGGAACCAGTGATACTAATACAGTGATCATTGCTTTTCTCCAAAAAAATTGCGTTTTAAAGACTGTTGCGCAAATATAGTGTGACATAAAATATTGCAACAATCGCCAGTTTCTTTTTCTGTGTGAGGGTTCTAAGTAATTTTCTAGCAAAAAATGCTAATTTAAGCTTGTAAACAAACCAGCAACTTCCAGCAAGCCACACGTGGAAGATCTTGAAGCAGTGAGGACAGGTAATACAGTATAAGATTTGGAAGGGTCAGTTAAGTGGGAATATATGTAACATTTCCCCTTTAATAATCTATGACCTCAAGGGTGAGGGACAAGCTGAGCATACAGCACAATAGGACCTTGAGAGCCTTGCCCTCTAGAAGACTTCCCAGTCTTTAAAGGTGTTTCCACTGGGCATTATAAAATATCCCAACATGTCTATGACCCCCCCCAGACCTTTTGAATGGGTGGGTTAACTTGGCACCACCCTGACAGGGGAGAAGAAAAAGAAGCTGCACCAGTAGTCAATGGTTCTCGGAACATCAGATTGAACCTAATCTTCAGTAGATCCAAACTTGGCACAGTACCAAACACCAGGTGGGCAATACTTGGGTGGGTTTTATTTATAAACTTTTGTATTTTACTGTTCTTTTCAGGGGAGATCAGGGGAGAAGAAAAAGTAGCTGCACCGGTAGTCAATGGTTCTCGGAACATCAGATTGAACCTAATCTTCAGTAGATACAAACTTGGCACAGTACCAAACACCAGGTGGGCAATACTTGGGTGGGTTTTATTTATAAACTTTTGTATTTTACTGTCTTTTTTGTTTTGTTTTGTAATATATTTTCTGTATATATTTCTTGCATCATTTTTCTTTTCATTAAACAATATTTAAAGATCATTAAGCTGAATTAATTATTGCTTCAACTAGAAATTAAGGAACTCTGCTTTTCTAAAGAACCCACTGAAGGGTAAGATCTGTTAAATTCCTGTGTGGACATGGAAGAGAGTGATAGCTCAACAATGGATGCTATGAATGGCACATGTTTATGATAAAACAAATGATGTCTGCTACTGTGTGTATGTATACAGGGTTAAAGTGGAACTTCATTCAAAAAATTAAGTCCTGCTTGATCCTCTCAGGTTGTCCACTTTTTCAGGTATAGCTCCAGTATGTAAAACATTTAAAATAAGTGCCTATTCTTTATTTGACTTTGTTGTTAGTAGCATTTTTAAAGATTTGCCCTTTTTTCTGTTAATCTGTAAAGAGTTCAGTTACTTCAATACAACATTTATCTGAAGTCTTAGAAATGAAATTGTGATTTAAAATCCTCTTGGTGGAATGCCTTAAATCACCTTTTAATCAATTAAAAATGTTAATTTCAATTTTTAATGTGTAGAAGCTCAAAATGACTCTAATTGTCAATTACTTTTTAAAACTAGCCATATGGGATAGAATCTGCTGGATGAAATACAGTAACATGATGAAATCAAATCAAAGTAGTTATAGCTGTCATTCTGTAATACAGAATTCATACATTTGAACTTTCCCCCAGTGGCCTTCATAATAATCATTCTTAGCAGTGTGGCTTTTGGTTAATTCTGTATTCTAAATTTTAGAGATGGTATTTTGTTTTTTTGTTTTTTACCTAAACTGCATAAAGGTACTGTAAACTATTTCAAATGCTTTAGAAAAATAATTGTTGGGCAAATTTATAAAAATATTATAAAAAATATACCCCTGCCGGGATACAAGTAAAAATTAACTGATGATTATTTGAAGTATGTATTGGATATGAATCTGTATATATAAAATATATAAATATATATATATATATATATATATATATATATATATATATATAAGGGTAGTTAAGGTTTGTACTTGGTTATGTAAAGCTGTATTCTCCTTTTCCCTCTTAGAAATTGTACTATTTTTATTATAGACTATATCTTCTAATTGCTGTATTTTAGCATTCATAGCCATGCAAGCCGAATACATGCCTACTACAGCTAAACTTTTGAGCTTTTTATCCTTTTTGGTTGTTTTAAATTGTTCTTCAAATAACTCTTGGACATAGTCCCAAGGCGAACCTTGTAATCTAGCATCACATGCAAATTCATTGCTCTTATATTTAAGAGTATAACTTGCTACAAATTTTTCTAGAGAGGACATGGCTGCCATTATCAACAAATAATATGCACAATTTGTAAGCTAGATTAAGTTAAATGTTCCCCTGTACTATACAGTCACTATAGAAGGAGGGAAAAATCAATAAACAGAAACTCAAATAGAATAAAATTCTGAAAATACATTAAAGTGTAGAAAATAAAAGATATTTTCAGCTCTCAATAACACAATCTTTCAGCTTAATGGAGACACACTCACTAGCCTGTAGCCTACACACAATAGACTGTAGTTTACCTTGTCTGGGCCTACACCGGCAAACAATAGACCCGGGGGATAAAGGGAACAATAGTAAAGCCACCAGAATGAAATAGGGTGGGTAGCCCTCTAGGTTTACAATAGAAAGGTAAACACAGCCGTGTTTACACCAATGTTAAACCAACTTCAGTTTAAAAAAAAAAAAATCTACCACAAACTCAGATTATCAAATTATTTTGGATAGGGTTTATCCTTAACAAAAAAAATCAAGGTATAATACAGTATGCTAGAGGCACCTTATACCCTATAATAATAATCTTTATCAAATATTAGCTTCAGTAACAAGACGTCCACCGTTTTGTACTTTAACTCAAGCCAATGAAAATATTACTGCTTGTAAATTCCCACAGCTAAAAAAAAACAAACAAATGAACCAAACTACTCTCTTGTAGCTCATTTCCAATGTCCTACCCACAATACTATGCCTTTAGTGGACACACCATTTAAATTAAAACAAAAATTTGTTGAACCTTTTCAACAAAACTAAGACCACCCTCAATCGGTGTCTTTCCAATGAAACACATGTACTCACCATGCAGCACACTCAAACCCTGGTTAGATAGAGAGCAATGAAGCTTGGTGAGCACAAAAGAAACAAAACAAAAAAAAAATAAAAATTTTCCCGCTCTGTACTTCCTCCCCATTACATTTATCCGGATTATAACGGTACATCCAAAGTACTTTTTTTTCAAGTATAATTACGGGATATTAAGCAAAACAAAATATGTGGTGTATCCTCCCTCCTTTTTAGAGTTCATCTAATACCCACTAATAAAACAAACATTTACCTATATTTTTCCCTAGATAAAATTGTTCTGACCTCCAATTTCCGGGACAAACTGACTCAGTTTAAATTCCCCCCAATAACCTTAATCTGCCTTACACAAATCTCGGTATTATATTAAATACTTTCAGTCTTGTAATCTACTTCAGTGGTCGCCATTCTGTTACCCTGAAAAATCTATATTTAAGATTTTTCATATCTCATAGATATGATGTGGGTTAAATAAGAGTTCTTTTCGATCAAGAGTGAAAGCTTAAAATATAATATCATTTATTAGGACACAGTTGAAAGTCTAGCTAATACACAATTGTCTATCTATCGCCTTACACCAAGGAAGAAAATATTAGGTTGAAATAAAGTATTTACATGAAGGAATACAGGGTATATTCCTCAATACAGTAATCTACACACATATTTAGTTACAAGTAAAAGGGCATTCCTTTCCCATAATTACCCATCCTTACCAAAGCTCCTTTCAGCTCGCTGGTCTATCAGAAAGAGAGCGCTTACCTCCCCCTTGGCTCTGAGTATATCAAACCAAGCTGATGTCTCATTGGTTGGCCTAGCTTGGATCATGATTGGAGGGCTTACTCCATAAGTCGGCCCCCTTTCATGCAAATCCTTGTGACTATGTTGGCCAAGTGTGTTAATTGAATTTCCCCAGGAAGTTAGGTGTTGATTATGGGTTGGGCCCCCTCCAATGCATATCCCAACATGGGATCCTTTCAAAGGAGTAGGTGTAAAACAATGGAATTGGCTCTGCATTGTTTGTATATACAAGCCTTGGCCCACATTCTCTGCTCTTAGCAAAAGTTTAAATGAAACTTTTTGCCCAGCTTTCATAGATGCCAGCTAAATGAAATATATTCATCAATACAATATTTTACAGTTATTAATGGAGATTTCACATAAACTTATAAGGCAACAATATATATATATATATATATATATATATATATATATATATATATATATATATATATATATATATATATAATTAATAGTTACATATATACTATAGTTACATATATACAATTAATAGTTACTTGTATATTGGCAGCATTATACTTTAAATCCACTAGTGAAATAGGTCTATCAATTTAAGGGGGCTTTTTAGTAGTTTTGTAATTTTTATTTCTTTATTACCATCAGGCTAATTCATTTAGTATATATATATTTTTGGTTGTTTTTACAGGTAGAAATTAAATATCATATGCATGTAAAATATTTTATATGTAAACAGTTAGTGAAACTTTTTGGCTTTTCAAATATGTTCCTGCTTCTTCTTACCTCTTGCTGACAAAGGTTATTTGCAGAGCTCATCAACTATGAAATATATACACACTCATCCCTCTCACTCTTTCTCCCTCAAAAAGAGTAATGAGTAAAAAGAGTAATGGCTGTAAAGTGTAAGCTCTCTTTAGAAAACCCATACTGCCCTTATCTGTCACTCTGTTTAAAATAATAATTCATTGTATGTAAATTGTATGTAATCAAATGGTATATACTCAAATAAATAATGATATAGAACAAAGGTATTACCCCCTTTGAACTGGATAAAATGAATAGGCTGAGCATTTGGCCATGCTGCATTTCATACAATAAAAAGGACTCATACTGTACATTACAATACTAACAGGATTGGAACTTTCCTCTCACTCCGTGTGGTCAGTTTTAATCAAATTATAATTCTGATTTTATTAAGCTATACATTTTAGTTTTATTGAAATTGCTTAGCCTGTTGGGTCAGTAACAGCAATGTCAATAAGAGAAATATAATAGGACTTATATTTACGTACATGCTGACATCTAATTTAATGGACTTAATTAGTGCCTAAAATTATGATGTTAAATCACAATGAAAATGCATCTCTTAGATGCATTTTTAAGCTTTCAAAAAGAATGACTACAAAGTGAATATTCCCAAGGCGTTCCTGTTAGAGCAAGACAGAAAAGTTAATTAATCACAGATGAAAATATTACCAAGAATACAATTATTGGAATGCCATGTTTAATGGAAACACATTCTTAAACATTTTTAATTTTGACAAAAAAAAGGTATATTTTGGCTTACATTATCATCACCAACATAATATTACACATACATTTATGTATCCCAAATTTAAATAGCTAATGTAATTTATAACGCAGTGAATTTGCTATTTAATACACATTCATTGGTAGATCAGTCACTGTAATTTAAAACAAAAGAGAAAGAATAAGCTATTGCACTAACTGGAATCCAACGGTCATTAAACGGGCACATAAGATGTCCAGGAGAGTGGTAAGGAACACCAGGTAAAATGGATGCAGCTCCTCTCAAATTAGGTCTTGAGATCCTAATGCATAATAAAACCACGGATTCGCCCTGGGACTATAAATTAAGTGGGTACCATTTCCGCCAGTAAACATATCAGTAGTAAATACAGTATATGGTTTATTCAAGTAAAATTGTTTACATGCATAGATAACACCAACAGTTGCCAATCAAAAAAAGGTATATAAACAAGAAATATTGGTACATGGATGTAATAGCAGTCATAGTACACGGGCATCATACTACCCAACTAGTTTTGCGAGATCCAGCTTGCTCTTCAGGGGTGGATGTGTGTAACAATGTACCTAGAATAAAAAAAGTATATATTTGGCAAAATGGCACAGTATTAGATAGAAAGGCACAGGGTAGGAGGGGTTATGGGTCTCCATACTCACCACTGAGCTTGACCATGGCTACAGGTGTGTGGCTCCAAGATAGCAGCAGCAGATGCCTCACCAGGGAGCTGAGGGGACAGAGTCAGATGGGACCCCACCAGGGGCCAAACAGAGAGCAGGTATGGCATGGGTGTAGTGATCTAACCCTAGAGACCTCGTTAGTCCATAAAGAGTATAGGCTGTGAACATAAGTATGTTTGAGATCCTAATGCACATCTAAAAAAACAAACACAAGAGGGCGCCTCCATGTAGGTGTAGCAATTTGTTAAAAAAGACATAAAAGACAATAAAAATATACTCACTAGACAAAAGTAGATCAAGGCTTCATACCTATATAGGCCTCCAAAGAATCACCGTGAGGTTGCAGAGCTCAGCAGGCATGTGGCTAGTTGAAGCAGAGTTCTTAATGGAAGTACGGCTGTCAGGCTGGGACATGAGCATCAGTAGCTTTCAGAAATGGCAAAATGGCTTAGGCTCCAAACAGCTTCTCCGCCTTCCTATGGTTTGATAAAGGGGCCCTCCTGTCTGTCCTGAATCATGTAGCCACATCTCCTTCACTTCTTATCATCACCCAGCCAAGAGTGGTGTTGTTTGGAGCCAACAATAATATACAATAATAGAAAAGAATAGAATAGAAAAGCAATAGAATAAAATAGAAAGAATATGACCATCTTTCTGAATTTATGAATAGAATAAATCTGAATTCTATTAGAATAGATTAGAATAGAATCCAAAACAGTGGAATCCAAAATAATAGGAAATAATAGAACAGAAAATAAGAAAATAGAATAGAAAATAATAAAATTAAATTAAATATTAAGAATATAACCATCTTCAGAAATTCTAATTTTGAATAGAAAGAATTTGAATAGAAAATATTAGAATAGAAAATAAATAATGGAAAATAATAGAATAGAAAATAAGAGAATAGAATAGAAAAGCAATTCATATAGAATAGAATAAAATGTAATATAACCATTATATTCTATTCTATTGATTTTCTATTCTATTCTATTCTTTTCTATTCTAATCAAATCTTTTCTATTCAAATTCATTCTATTCAAAATTCAAATTTTGGAAGATGGTTATATATTCTTTCTATTTGATTCTATTTTGTTGTATTGCTTTTCTATTCTGTTCTTTTCTATTCTAGTCTAAGCTTTTCTATTCATTTTATTCGAAATTCTAATTTCAGAAGATGGTTCTATATTATATTCTTTCTATTTTATTCTGTTTTATTCTATTGTTTTTCTATTCTATACTTTTCTATTTGAATTCAAATTCATTCTATTCGAAATTAGAATTTTGGAAGATGGTTATATATTATATTCTTCTTCTGTTTTATTCTGTTCTATTGTATTGTTTTTCTATTTTATTTTATTCTTTTCTATTCTATTCTAATCTTTTCTATTCAAATTCATTCTATTCAAAATTTAAATTTCGGAAGTTGGTTATATATTATATTCTTTCTATTTAATTCTATTCTATTTTATTCTAATCTTTTCTGTTCAAATTCATTCTATTCAAAATTAGAATTTCGGAAGATGGTTATATACTATATGCTTTCTATTTTATTCTATTCTACCCTATTGTTTTTATATTCTATTCTTTTATTTTTTCTATTCTAATCTTTTGTATTCAAATTCATTCTATTTGAGATTAGAATTTCGGAACATGGTTATATATTATATTCTTTATATTGTATTATATTCTATTCTATTGCTTTTCTATTCTATTCTTTTACAGATTTTTTCTATTCTATTGTAATCTTTTGTATTCAAATTCATTCTATTCGAAATCTGAATTTCGGAACAACGTTATATATAATATAATATTCTTTCTATTTTATTCTATTCTTTTCTATTGTTTTTCTATTATAATCTTTTTTTTTAATTCAAATTCATTCCATTCGAAATTCGAACTTTGGAAGATAGTTATATATTTTTTTCTTTTTTATTCTATTCCTTTCTAATTTTTGAATTGTCAGACAGTCGGTATCAATAGTCTAATGCAACAGCTGCATTAAAATGAAAAAAAAATTGAAATTTGAAAGCGTTTTTTGAGTTCGAATACCGATTCAATATTTTTTCTAATTTGGTTGAATCTTTCAAAAATGAAACAAATTCCAAAAACAAATAAAACGCATGTAACAAAACTAATTCATTTAAATAATGAATCAAAATGAAACACATTGGGGTTTATTTACTAAAGCTGGAGAGTGCAAAATCAGGTTTACTTCTGCATAGAAACCAATCAGCTTCAAGATTTTATTACCAAAGCTTAACCACTTCAGCCCCGGAAGGATTTACCCCCTTCCTGACCAGAGCACTTTTTACAATTTGGCACTGCGTCGCTTTAACTGCTAATTGCGCGGTCATGCAATGCTGTAACCAAACGAAATTTGCGTCCTTTTCTTCCCACAAATAGAGCTTTCTTTTGATGGTATTTGATCACCTCTGCCGTTTTTATTTTTTGCGCTATACACGGAAAAAGACCGAAAATTTTGAAAAAAAATGATATTTTCTACTTTTTGTTCTAAAAAAAATCCAATAAACTCAATTTTAGTCATACATTTAGGCCAAAATGTATTTGGCCACATGTCTTTGGTAAAAAAAATGTCAATAAGTGTATATTTATTGGTTTGCGCAAAAGTTATAGCGCCTACAAACTAGGGTACATTTTCTGGAATTTACACAGCCTTTAATTTATGACTGCCTATGTCGTTTCTTGAGGTGCTAAAATGGCAGGGCAGTACAAAACCCCCACAAGTGACCCCATTTTGGAAAGTAGACACCCCAAGGAAATTGCTGAGAGGCATGTTGAGCCCATTGAATATTCATTTTTTTTTGTCCCAAGTGATTGAATAATGACAAAAAAAAAAAGAAAAAAAATTACAAAAAGTTGTCACTAAATGATATATTGCTCACACAGGCCATGGGCATATGTGGAATTGCACCCCAAAATACATTTAGCTGCTTCTCCTGAGTATGGGGATACCACATGTGTGGGACTTTTTGGGAGCCTAGCCGCATACGGGGCCCCGAAAACCAATCACTGCCTTCAGGATTTCTAAGGGCGTACATTTTTGATTTTACTCCTCACTACCTATCACAGTTTTGAAGGCCATAAAATGCCCAGATGGCACAAACCCCCCCAAATGACCCCATTTTGGAAAGTAGACACCCCAAGCTATTTGTTGAGAGGCATGTTGAGTCCATGGAATATTTTATATTTTGACAAAGTTGCGGGAAAGTGACAATTTATTTATTTATTTTTTTGCACAAAGTTGTCACTAAATGATATATTGCTCACACAGGTCATGGGCATATGTGGAATTGCACCCCAAAATACATTCTGCTGCTTCTCTTGAGTACGGGGATACCACATGTGTGGGACTTTTTAGGAGCCTAGCCGCGTACGGGACCCCGAAAACCAATCACCGCCTTCAGGATTTCTAAGGGTGTACATTTTTGATTTCACTCTTCACTGCCTATCACAGTTTCGGAGGTCATGGAATGCCCAGGTGGCACAAACACCCCCCCCAAATGACCCCATTTTGGAAAGTAGACACCCCAAGCTATTTGCTGAGAGGCATGGTGAGTATTTTGCAGCTCTCATTTGTTTTTGAAAATGAAGAAAGACAAAAAAAAAATTTTTTTTTCTTTTTTTAATTTTCAAAACTTTGTGACAAAAAGTGAAGTCTGCAAAATACTCACTATACCGCTCAGCAAATAGCTTTGGGTGTCTACTTTCCAAAATGGGGTCATTTGGGGGGGTTTTGTGCCACCTGGGCATTCCATGGCCTCCGAGACTGTGATAGGCAGTGAAGAGTGAAATCAAAAATTTACGCCCTTAGAAAGCCTGAAGGCGGTGCTTGGTTTTCGGGGTCCCATACGCGGCTAGGCTCCCAAAAAGTCTCACACATGTGGTATCCCCGTACTCAGGAGAAGCAACAGAATGTATTTTGGGGTGTAATTTCACATCTTCCCATGGCATGTTTGAGCAATATATCATTTAGTGACAACTTTGTGCAAAAAAAAAAAAAAAAAATTTGTCTCTTTCCCGCAACTTGTGTCACAATATAAAATATTCCATGGACTCGACATGCCTCTCAGCAAATAGCTTGGGGTGTCTACTTTCCAAAATGGGGTCATTTGGGGGGGGTTTGAACTGTCCTGGCATTTTATGCACAACATTTAGAAGCTTATGTCACACATCACCCACTCTTCTAACCACTTGAAGACAAAGCCCTTTCTGACACTTTTTGATTACATGAAAAAATTATTTTTTTTTTGCAAGAAAATTACTTTGAACCCCCACACATTATATATTTTTTTAAAGCAAATGCCCTACAGATTAAAATGGTGGGTGTTTCATTTTTTTTTTCACACAGTATTTGCGCAGCGATTTTTCAAACACTTTTTTTGGGGAAAAAACACACTTTTTTACATTTTAATGCACTAAAACACACTATATTGCCCAAATGTTTGATGAAATAAAAAAGATGATCTTAGGCCAAGTACATGGATACCAAACATGACATGCTTTACAATTGCGCACAAACGTGCAGTGGCAACAAAATAAATACATTTTTAAAAGCCTTTAAAAGCCTTTACAGGTTACCACTTTAGATTTACAGAGGAGGTCTACTGCTAAAATTACTGCCCTCGATCTGACCGTCGCGGTGATACCTCACATGCATGGTGCAATTGCTGTTTACATTTGATGCCAGACCGACGCTTGCGTTCGCCTTAGCGCGAGAGCAGGGGGGACAGGGGTGCTTTTTTTTTTTTTTTCTTTATTATTTTTTTGCTTTTTTATCTTATTTTAAAACTGTTCCTTTCATTTTTTTTTTTTTTAATCATTTTTATTGTTATCTCAGGGAATGTAAATATCCCCTATGATAGCAATAGGTAGTGACAGGTACTCTTTTTTGAAAAAATTGGGGTCTATTAGACCCTAGATTTCTCCTCTGCCCTCAAAGCATCTGACCACACCAAGATCGGTGTGATAAAATGCTTCCCCAATTTCCCAATGGCGCTATTTACATCCGGCGAAATCTAAGTCATAAAATGCTCGTAGCTTCCGGTTTCTTAGGCCATAGGGATGTTTGGAGCCACTCTGGTCTCTGATCAGCTCTATGGTCAGCTGGCTGAATCACCGGCTGCATTCTCAGGTTCCCTGTTGAGACAGGAGAGCCAGAGAAAAACACGGAAGACGGTGGGGGGGGGCATTCTCTCCCACTGCTTGTAAAAGCAGTCTAGAGGCTAATTAGCCACTAGGATTGCTTTTACATGAAAGCCGACCGCTGGCTGAAAAGAATGATACCAAGATGATACCTAAACCTGCAAGCATCATTCTGGTATAACCACTCAAAGTCGTGAATGGTGTACCTGAAGACAAAAAAATGGTTAACAATAAAGCACAGTAAACGGTAAAGTATAAAAAATTGCATACCTGAAAAGCAAACATGATAAAACATAATAACAATAAAACATTGCAGAATAGAATACAGTAAAAAAGAGCAGAACAATAGAGAGAGAGAATAGAGAGAGAGAGAACAATAAAACGACAACTATTATTTTTTATTTTATATTTTTGTTTGTGTTTTTTTTTTTTTTTACACTTTTTTTGTAACTGTAACTTTTATAACTGTAACCGGTTCCAGGTTCGGGTCTCTCAAAATGCGATGGCATCTTGGGAGACCCTGTGAAAGTGTGCCTAGTCTGTGCAATGCTGTACCCTACGCTAATACTCAACTAGTGAATGGTAGCGTTCAAAACATTCACCAATGCAAAGACCAGGATTGACAGGAGGGACAATAATAGCGGGTGTCACGCCTATATCCGCGCTTGCTGCAGACACAACATCTTTTTTGGGGGGGTTCGTTGGGTAGGGGTACTCGGGAGGACATAAAAATGCCTCTCATGCAGCCGACTGCATTTGGTTGGGGATGTGAATGGGGGAAGTACGGGCGCTGCAGAAGTGGTGGGTTCCCAATTAGGATTGGCGAATGCAGCAGGAAGGGCATTATGGGCACGACGGGCCTGTGTTTGTCTTTTTGGTGGCAGCGGGACACTATTTGTGCTTGCCACCTCACCAGCTTGAACTGCACTTATGGGACTCGCCATGTCACCAAGTGTTACTGCAGTGCTGGTTTGACTACGACCGGGGTGTACTAGGCCGCTGGCGCTTGCCAGTTCACCAAAACGCTACCAAAAAAACTGTTAACGATCGCAGGGATCAGGCCTGACTCTGCGAACGCTGCAGTTATGCGTTTAGTGTTTTGTAAGTGACAGTGATCGATCGATACTGCACTTGGGTGGGCTGGGCTGGGCCGGGCGGAGGGGCAAAACGCAGGTGCTAGCAGGTATCTGGGCTGATCCCACTAAAACTGCATTTTTGGGAACCCTAAACTGCTGGGGACGCCAGTATAGATCTGATCGGATCAGATCAGATATTGATCCAATCAGATACTATACCACTAAGGGAGGTGTACGGTGCGTGCGTGGGTGTTAGCGCTACTGGCACTAACCTGATGCTGCCTGGGGCTGGTGCTTGCCAGTTCACCAAAACGCTACCAAAAAAACTGTTAGCGATCGCAGGGATCAGGCCTGACTCTGCGAACGCTGCAGTTATGCGTTTAGTGTTTTGTAAGTGACAGTGATCGATCGATACTGCACTTGGGTGGGCTGGGCTGGGCCGGGCGGAGGGGCAAAACGCTGGTGCTAGCAGGTATCTGGGCTGATCCCGCTAACACTGTGTTTTTGGGAACCCTAAACTGCTGGGGACGCTAGTATAGATCTGAACGGATCAGATATTGATCCGAACAGATACTATACCACTAAGGGAGGCGTATGCTGCGTGCGTGGGTGTTAGCGGTACTGCCGCTGATCTGACGCTGCCTGGGGCGACGCATATCACCGCCGGGCGATCAGGGGGCTAAACCTTTATTCGGTAATAAACGGCGGGTGCCCTGACACTATAAAAAATAAACGAACTAACCAGCGTCACCCGTAACGGTTATATGGTGATCAGTGGTGAAAGGGTTAACTAGGGGGCAATCAAGGGGTTAAAACATTTATTAGATAGTATATGGGGGTCCCTGTCGCTATAAAACGCTGACGGCGAACCTAAATATTTACGTCCCTAACTAGCGTCACCAGCGACACTAATACAGCGATCAGAAAAATGATCGCTTAGCGACACTGGTGACGGGGGGTGATCAAGGGGTTAAAACTTTATTAGGGGGGTTAGGGGGGTATCCTAGACCTAAAGGGGGCCTAACACTCACTGCCCTAACACTGTAACTGTCACAAACTGACACCAATACAGTAATCAGAAAAAAAAAAACCTGCTTGGTGTCAGTTTGTGACGGGGGGGGGGGATCGGGGTGTTTTGTGTGCCTGGCATGTTCTACTGTGTGTGTAGTGTGTTGTGCACTCACATTACATTCTTCTCTCCTCGGCCCGGAACGGAAAATACCGAGCCGAGGAGAGATGACATCATTTCCTCTGCCTCTGTGTACAATACAGAGGCAGGGAAATGATCCCATTGGCTGGGAGCGATCGCGAGGGGGGGCCACGAATGGATGGCCTCCCCCTCACCACCGATCGCCGGGGGAGATTTGCCGACCGCCGCAGGCACCGGGGGGGTCCGATTGGACCCCCCACCCGCGGGCAGGCAAGGACGTACCTGTAAGTCCTTTTGCCTGCCCGTGCCATTCTGCCGACGTATATAGTCGTGCGGCGGTCGGCAAGTGGTTAAATAAACAGGTTGAGGTTAAAAGCTGATTGGTTTCTATGCACAGATGCACCAGATTCTGAGTGCTCCAGTTTTAGTAAATCTCCCTCATTCTTTCATCCTGCACGTCTAAAGAGAACTCATCATAATATATTAACAAACTGTATATACGTGAAAATGTGTTAATATAGATATACTGTATTATTCTTGCTTATTCACAATAATAAAGCTATATATATATATTCTTTTGTTGATTCATTTCAGAATTTTTTTAGCTTTGTTTTGTTTCATTAAATTTCATTGTGTTTATTAATTTTCCAACAAATTCCAAATTTTCAGAGCTTTTTGAATTTGGATCGGTCAAAAAATGATTGACCAATTTGAATTCTGTGTGAAGAAAAGCTGGTTACTAAAGAGCAGGCCTGGAAGCCTGATGACTCATCAGTTGTCAGTGGGCTTCCCCTCTGAGAGCTGAAATGTAAACAATAGAAAATTCTGGAAAAAAAACAGTGTGGGGTCCCCCCAATCCATAGCAGGCTCTTTGGATGTAGTATGGCTTTTAAGGGAAACCCCATGCTAAAAATTAAAAAACAAAATGGCGTGGGGTCCTCCAAAATCAGAGCATGCAGTCTGGCAGGCCAAGAAAGGGGGTGATTGAGTACCCCTGAACCATATAAGGCCACATGCTTTCAACATGGAGGGATGCTTTAAGGCCCCCCCACCCCAAAGCACCTTGTCCCCATGTTGATGAGGACAAGGGCCTTTTCCCCACAACCCTAGGTGATGGTTGTGGGGGTCTGTTAGTGGGGGGCTTATCAGAATCTGGAAGCCACCAAAAAAGTGAGTAAAGACACAACACAAGTTTTTGACAAGTCCTTTATTAAAAAATAAAGAAACAATGTCCCCTGATATAGACCCATCGTCAATCACGATGCCCGCCGCACCATGGACCTGAAAAAAGAAACCCTCCTATCTTGTCAAAGGCTCCTGCCATCTGCCTAATCCTCTGTCTAACATTTCTTAAATAGCTAAGGAGCGGGGCCGCCCTGCCTACTTGTATTGGGGCCATCCGGCATGCTAGGTCATTGATGTCACAAGCAGGCGGGGTCATCAGATGACATTATCGGGTGACTCCATCCTTTAGTTATTTAAGAAATGTCAGATGGAGGAGCAGGCAGATGGCAGGAGCCTTTGAGACCAGAGTTTTTTTCTTTTTTCAGGCATGGCGGTGCATCATGATTGATGATAGATCTACATCGGGGTACATTGTTTTGCATTTTTGATTTTTTTTTTTAATAAAGGACTTGTCAAAAACTCATGTTTTGTCTTTACTCACTTTTTACATTTTTTTGGTTAATGGGTAGGACTATGTACCCCAAACTCATTTACAGCGGCGGGCTGGGATCTGGGGGCTTCCAGATTCTGATAAGCCCCCTGCCCTGAGATCCCCACAACCACCACCCAGGGTTGTGAGGAAGAAGCTCTTGTCCCCCAAAGCACCCCCCATGTTGAGGACATGTGGCCTGGTATGGCTTAGGAGGGGGGGCACTTTCTCACCCCCCTTTCCTGACCTGGTGAGCTGCATGCTCGGATAAGGGTCAGGTAGGGATTTTGGGGGGCATGACTTTTTTTTAACCTCCCTGGCGGTATGATTATTTCGGATTTTAGGTGCTGAAAGCGGTACAATTATTTTGCATGGAAATTTGGCGTTTTATATTGTAGGTCTGTAAATCTTAACAATAACACACTTAAATCTGTCCAAACCAGAGTCTAGTAGATATCCCAGGTATGATAAAGTTTGAAACACAAAAACATAAATTATAATATAATAAATAAAAATAAATAATTAAAAAAAATTAAAAAAAATAGTAATAAAATAAATTTCCCCACAATTCACTATCGCTCAATTCTGCAAGTGTTCTAATTTACTATCGCTGTTTTCTAGCTGGTCTAAAGCCACTTTTGACGTAAAGGGACACTTTTTGGTTGCTATGGACAATCTCCAGTTTCCAGGCAGAAAGAACAGTGTATATCATGTAAAACTGCATGCAGGGCATGGGCCAGAGCACTGGGGACAAAAGGGATGTGAAATCATTTCATACAGTACTGTAATCTGTAAGATTACAGTACTGTATGTGTTATGATTTTGACATTTTTTTGAATTTGCCGCCAGGCTCCGCCCCCGTGCGTCGCGCCGCTCGCAGGGAACGGAGCCTGGCACGGAGAGGCTTCGGAGGAGGACGGAGCCCTCGGACACTGCGGGGGACATCGCAGGATCCCGGGGACAAGGTAAGTAACGCTGCCCCAGGATCCTGCAATGCGATCCCGAGTGTGGCTCGGGGTTACCGCTAATGGGACTGAAATTTAACCCCGAGCCACACTCGGGAAAACCGCCAGGGAGGCTACAGTTTGGCATGGGGTTACCCTTAAAAGCCATACCAGACCTGAAGTTCCTGGTATGGATTTGGGGGGGAACTGTTTTTTTCTGAATTTTCCATTGCCAGCATTCTTTCGAAATTCTTTCATCTTTTTATGGATCCAAATTTGAATCGTTCCGTAAGTTTGGAATTCGATAGGAAACAAAATTAAACAAATTTCAACTAAATTCATTACTATTTCATTTGGAGTTTCGGATACAATCAAAATCTCCAAATAACCAAAACTTTGCCCAAATTTATATTTGGTCCGAAACAAATTGCACGTGTCTATGCACCACATCCCAATTAAACAATTATGCCGCGTACACACGAGCGGACTTTCCGGCATACTTGGTCCGGCAGACCAGAGTCCGCCGGACAATCCGACCGTGTGTAGGCTCCGGTGGACTTTTCCGGCGGACTTTTTCCCAAAAGTCCGCCGGACCTAGATTTGAAACATGTTTTAAATCTTTCCGTAGGACTCAGTTTCTCATGGAAAGTCCGCTCGTCTGTGTGCTGGTCTGATGGAAAGCCCGCTCGTCTGTATGCTGGTCCAACAGAGCAGATACGATGCAAGGGCAGGGTATTGCATTTTGCGCTCGCTGCAATAGGAAAAACAAATTTTCCTATTGCGGCGAGCGCGGGGCATACCGGGCCCTTAGGTCTGGTATGGATTTTAAAGGGAAGCCCCTATGCAGAAAAAACGGCGTGGGGTCCCCCTAAAATCCATACCAGACCCCGATCTGAGCATGCAGCCCGGCCGGTCAGGAAAGGGGGTGGGGACGAGCGAGTGCCCCCCTCCTGAACCGTACCAGGCCGCATTCCCTCAACATGGGGGGTGGGTGCTTTGGGGGAGGGGGCACCCTGCAGGGCCCCCCACCCCAAAGCACCTTGTCCCCATGTTGATGAGGACAAGGACCTCTTCCCGACAACCCTGGCCGTTGGTTGTCGGGGTCTGTGGGCGGGGGGCCTATCGGAATCCGGCAGCCCCCTATAATACCCTGATTCCCCGAATATAAGACCTAGCATGATTGTCGGTGATGGCTGCAATATAAGCCCTACTCCCCAAATAAGCCCTACCCTGTTTCCCCAAAAATAAGCCCTACACTGAATATAAGACCTACAAGGACTTTAACTAGAGCTAATGTGGGGGGTAAGGCTTATATTGCAGCCATCACAGACAATCACGCTAGGTCTTGCTTTCGGGGAAACAGGGTAAGAGGGCCCCCAGATCCCGGCCCCCCACCCTATGTGAATGAGTTTGGGGTACATGGTACCCCTACCCATTTACCTAGGGAAAAAGTGTCAATAATAAAACACACTACACAGGTTTTTAAAATAATTTATTAAACAGCTCCGGGGGGTCTTCCTCCGGCTTCGGGGGTCTTCCTCCGGCTTCGGGGGTCTTCTTCCAGCTTCGGGGGTCCCTCCGCTTTCTCTTCTCCCGGCATCCGGTTGGTTCTTCTCCGCTCTCTCTGGCCTCTTCTCCCAGTGTTCCAGTTCTTCTGCCGGGTCCTCTGCTGTCTTCATGCCGCTCTTTTGCCAGCGAAGGTCCAGACTTCTGGGCTTCTTGTCTTCTTCCTTCTTCTCTTCTCCAGATGTTGACATGATGCTCTCTCCGGCTGGACTGCTCTCTGAGCGATCCGTTGTGACTTATATAGGCAGAGACCCTGCCCCCTTATGCCGTCACAGTCCCTGGGCATGCTGGGATTGTGACGTTTTAGGGGGCGTGGTCTGCATCACCCGGTGACCACGCCCCCTAAAACATCACAGTCCCAGCATGCCCAGGGACTGTGACGTCATAAGTGGGCGGGGTCTCCGCCTATATAAGTCACAGTGGAGCACTCAGAGAGCAGTCCAGCCGGAGAAAGCGTCATGTCAACATCTGGAGAAGAGAAGAGGGAAGAAGACAAGAAGCCCAGAAGTCCAGACCTCTGCTGGCAAAAGAGCAGCATGAAGACAGCGGAGGAGCCGGCAGAAGAACTGGAACACTGGGAGAAGAGGCCAGAGAGAGCGGAGAAGAACCAACCGGATGCCGGGAGAAGAGGAACCGGAGGGACCCCCAAAGCCGGAAGAAGACCCCTGAAGCCAGAGGAAGACCCCCGAAGCCGGAGGAAGACCCCCCGGAGCTGTTTAATAAATTATTTTAAAAACCTGTGTAGTGTGTTTTATTATTGACACTATTTTCCTAGGTAAATGGGTAGGGGTACCATGTACCCCATACTCATTCACATAGGGTGGGGGGCCGGGATCTGGGGGCCCTCTTATTATAGGGGGCTCCCAGATTCCGATAAGCCCCCCACCCGCAGACCCCGACAACCAACGGCCAGGGTTGTCGGAAAGTGGCCCTTGTCCTCATCAACATGGGGACAAGGTGCTTTGGGGGAGGGGGGCCCCATAGGGCCCCCCTCCCCCAAAGCACCCACCCCCACGTTGAGAGCATGCGGCCTGGTACGGTTCAGTAGGGGGGCGCTCGCTCGTCCCCACCCCCTTTCCTGACCGGCCAGGCTGCGTGCTCGGATCAGGGTCTGGTATGGATTTTAGGGGGGACCCCATGGCGTTTTTTCAGCATAGGGGCTTCCCTTTAAAATCCATACCAGACCTAAGGGCCTGGTATGACCCGCGACGGGGCTCGCAAGGTGTCAATCTCGCCGATAAAAGTGGCAAGATTGACTTCCTTTTCTAGTCCCGTCGTACCTGAGTCACGTTCAAAATGAACGGACTTGTCCGTGTGTGGGCAAGTCCGTTCATTCTGAAAGTCCGCCGTAGCTCCGGCGAAAGTCCATCGGAAAGACAGGCGGACCTAGCCCGCTGGAAAGTCCGGCCGTGTGTGGGCAAGTCCGTCCATTTTTAAGTCCGGCGCACCTGGCGGACAAAGTCCGTCGGAAAATCTGCCGGACCAAGTATGCCAGAAAGTCGATCATGTGTGCGCGGCATTTTTGCAAGATTCTGGAACTAAGGGACTATTTTAGGGGCATGTAAAAACAATCAAAACAATCACAACTTTTGTTGAAACATTATATCATCATGTTATTAATGCACATGTAATTAAAAAATCAACACAATGAAAACAATGCTTCAAATGTCACTTTTACTGTATATCATTAATTTCATAACAGTGGCAATGTTGTTATTCCCAACATGATTCACCCTGATGGGCTTCTTCAGTGGATTTCTGCTAATGAAGATTAGACTGTATAAATAATATACAAACCAGTAAATACAAAGAGAGGTATTGATTTATATCTGTAAAAATAACCAGGTCAAACTTACTCAACTATTCATTGGACTTCTTTAGACCAAAAGGACCAGATGACCAAAGAGTAAAAACCAGTGTCATTGGAAATAAGACCAAACCCCTGATTGGTACCAAGCAGAGAGTTGTCTAGTGGCTGCAGGAGGGATAAATGGACCCAGTTACAAAGAAGTTTACAAAGATCAAAAAAAATTTTTTAAAAGGAAGACCTCAAAATCACCTCTATGTTATGTTTCTTTGCACCATTATACTTAGAACAAGCACTTCAAGGAAAAACACCCAGCTTCTCCAAATGAGTCTGCTCCACCATCATAAAACTATCCAAAATAAAATAAAATCAGAAACTCATATTTAAAGAGGAAGTAAACCCCGGCCAATTTTTCTTATTTTTTCAATTTTCATATACTATTTTCACAATAGCTCATTACAAGATTGTATAACAGGATAATAGATTAAAATCGTCCGAAAACGAGGTCTGTAAATACCTTATTTAGGCTCTTTGTAATCTCTTCATTTCCAGGTATTGGCTGCGCCACTGTTTGTGCTGTTTGCTGAATCTGTTCTGGACGTCACTTCGGCCCCTACTCTGTTTCCCTCTCGAAACCTTGCGCATGCGCCATAGCGCCGTGTTAGGAGAGAGATAATCAGAGCAGCATCAGAGCAGCATCGCAAGACTTCTCCTCTGTGCCGTTCAGAGGGGAAGCTTGTCCATAGAAATGTCCCGACATGCAGGGAATACAGAAACGGTACACTTTCGGTGCCGTTAATGAAACATCCTACTGCGCAATCACGCATGACGTCATTTTCGATTACAGGAGGCTTTACATGGAAACTACAGCAGTGAGTACACTTTCACAGGCAGCGATCAGCTGCCTGTGTTATCTACATTATGAAGAGCTAAAGTTGTCTTGGAGGGTTTACAACCACTTTAAAGCTCTGAAATCTGCATCAATCCTTTTAATATCACCTTGGTAACCAATCAAAGGCTATGTCACATCCTAAAAATCCATTTAGATTGGGGTCTAGATAAAATCATCTATTAACTGCTTCCCGCCTGCCTTATTGTAGAATGACGGTCAGGCATGGCCGCTCTTGTTCTGGGAGGATGTGATGTACTCCCATTCTCTCTGCGCATGTGCGCAGCAATCAGTGTTGCGCTGTGTCCCTCGGACACAGTACATTACTGATCGCGGTAAAGGGCAAATGACGTAGGTCGTATCGGTATCGACATTTCCTTTCCTTAGCGCTGTCAGTGTTTAAGGAAAGGAAAGCCGATAATCAGCTTTCCTGTGGTGACAAGGGCATTTTCATTGATCACCAGTGCCCTGATTATCAGTGCAGCATGTCCGCTTCCATGAGTGCAGCATTTCAGTGCCCATCAGTGCCACCTATCACTGCCCACCAGTGCAGCCTCATCAGTGCCCACCTGTGCAGCCTTATCAGTGCCCATCAGTGCAACTTCATCAGCGCACATCAGTGAATATTAAAAATAACTTATTTGTAACATTTTACAATAGAAAAGAAGAAAAAGGGTTTTTTTATGTGTTGTTCTTTTTTTTTTTTAGAAGGTCGGTCTTTTTTTCATCTGTTTAGCAAAAAATAAAACACTGTGGTGATTAAAACCACCAAAAGAAAGCTCTGTCTCAAAAAAAATGATACAAATTTCATATCAGCGCAGTGTAGCATGATCTCGCCAAATGTCATTCAAAGCTGAAAGCTGAAAATTGTCCTGGGCAGGAAGGGGGTGAAAGTGCCCTGTATTGAAGTGGTTAAATAGTGGGTGGTCCTGGGCATGTGCATTTCAGATCCCTAGCATACAGTCCAGAAATAACAAACAACACTAGAAAAGGTACAATTTCTGGGGAAATTGTGAAAAGTGTTCTTGCCTCTACATCTGGAGTGAGCGGAGTAACTGGGGGGAGTGCCTGGAGTAACTGTTGTGTGGTTGGAGTAACTGTGGAAAGGTTGAACTGGGCAGATGGGCAGAGTAACTGTGTGGAGTGTTTGTAGTGAGTAAAGATAGTAAACATTACACTAACCAATTGATTGATCAAATTTAAAAAGTGCACAAGTGCTAATGATGTAGAAGGTAGAAATATCGGTAAATGACTTTGTCGGACACAGACTTAAGGGTTACCAGGATTTATTCCGCCCCAGCCAAAGCATAGCACCTGACGGACTCGCGTCCCAAAATCAAGTGTGTCAAAAACAGTTTACACAGTGTACATATAATTTCAATATATTGCATCACAAGCGAACTGGCGGTATATTTCCGTTATACATTAACATTAACATTAACATTTTGAACAGTCAACTTTTTGAACTTTTTGGATACAAGGCAATTCATTAAAGCATATACTTTAAACCCTTACAAATTTTCAGTTTCTCTGCAGTTTTGCTCCTTGCTGTTTCTTTGTCTTACTAATCAGCAAGCAGGCTATAGCACAGGAAGGAGAGGGTGAGTGTGATGAGGACAGTGTGATAGGGCGAGCTGACGTGCTGCATCTACCGTCTGTAGGACGGGTGATCGTTTTAGCCAGCCGGCTTCTTATGCTTATTTGAATCTGCTACACTGTAAGTGTTATTTTAATTCTTTTAATAAACCTCAAAACCAGGATTACGCTATGTTGTTTCCCTCTCTTTTCCCGGGGTACCCCTAAATGAAAACAACCCCCCAGCTAGGAGTCTTTTATTAATCTCCATGATAAGAGTGATTTCCTGTGACTTGGTGGACTAGTGGTATCATCACCCTTTGGCTGTATGAAGTGGCATGTCGTTTCCTAGAAGCCCATCCAATGAAAGGCCCTGACCGGGTTAAGGTCGCAAGCCCCCTTGTGCTTGCCGTTTGGTAAGCGCGCATTTTATTTTCAGCTACCACCGTGGTGCGGTGGAGGAATTTTTTCTATTTTACATTTCCTGCTTTAAAAAAATGGGGTCTGAGCCTATGTATTTTCACAACATTTATTTGGACTTTATTCACTGTGTTAGGACTGTCCAGTGAACACTTATTGATTTAGGTTTCAAGAACTGTGTTAGTTATTTAATTTGGGTTCTAACCAATTAGTCCTATTCAACACTGGTACTAGTATTTACTCCTATTTACAGCGCTGCTATATTTGTTATATTGTTGTATTAGTGTGTGTATCTCACATAGAGTGGCTGCTTTTGTTATTATGTCGTTTTTTGTAATTTTTTTTCACTAAGTTATTTTCATCACTATTTTGGTTATCCCCTATTTGGTCATTCACAATATTTCACGAACAGGTACCCTTTTTGGGTGCACTACAGCGCGGTATTCCTCTTACTATATGATGAGGACAGATGTCTGTGATGGATGGGGGGGAGTAAGTGAGTTCAGTGTCTAACAAGTACACCGAACATGAAATATAGAGAATGATGTTTAGCTAATTGTAAATGGTCCCACATAACTATGGCCACGTAAACTGACCCTCATTGCCACTTTATCTGTTTGATGACCACTGTCTCACAACCACTGTTTCCTGGCAACACTCATGCCCTGTTTATGCAGGCTCTAAGCGTGTTCACAACCACTGCTCAAAACACAATACACAGGATAATGGTAGCTGTAATAACTGTGCAGTACTCCTGACTGGAGACACTGCTGCACCCTGGAGATGTAAATGTGATCCAACAGTGTGTTTTTTTCTGTGGTGGCTGCCCAGACCAGTTGAGTATATCCTCTTGAGTGAAGAAGGTCAGATATTGGCTTCTTTTCTCTGCACAGAAAATCTTCATTGAAATCTCCACAGAGTATTATAGGTTGGCAATCCATTATTTCCAAAGATTCCAAGAGGCCCAGCAGGTTAGTAAGGAATTGGCCAATACTGTAATCCGGTGGCCTGTAAATGACAGCGATCAAAGCTTGTACAGGGGACTCCAGTTTGACAACCAAGAACTCCAAGTCAGTCACATTGTGATGATACTGCTTTTCATAGGCCTTGAAATGGTTTCTGACATACAAGGCGACACCTCCGCCACTTTTACTTGCAATGTCAGGAAGGTTTGTGTACGAGAGGTGTCTGTTGCGTTTGAACAGGTTGTAGCCCTCCAGCTGGAGACTTTCAGCAACAGAAGAGCCTGAGAGATGAGTTTCAGTGAAACATAAAACATCTCCAAGTGTCAACTCATGGTGAGATTTGATATCTTCAATGTGAGCTGGTAATCCTTCCGTGTTGTGATGGATAATTGTTAACGTTTGCTGTTTGTCTGTTGTCTGTAGAAACTTTAAGAGGGGCATAACACTTTCCAGTGATGCATTCTTCATTGAATCCAGGGAAGCTGTGATTTCAGGATCAGCAAAGATCTTCTTCTCATCAAAGTCGGTTATATACAGTCCTTGTAGTGTAGTCGTTCTACTCAGAGCAACATAGGCCATTCCCGGTTGGAAGACCCGTTTCAATGAGACCACTGCCGACTGTATCGACATCCCCTGACACTTATGAATCGTACATCCAAAAGCCAACTTCAGGGGGAACTGCCTGCGAACAACTCCTTTCTGTCTCAGGTTTTCCTCTACCATTTCTATGTACACCAAGTTGTCAGCATCACAAGACGACTTGTTACGGTATCTCTGTCCTGCATTTGGATTGTCCAGCACAAGCCCAAGCTTGTTTACCGTAGTAGCACCATTCTCAGTCTGGATGATTATTCTTGCAATCTTGCCAAATGTCCCGTTAACAAGCCCGTCTTCTACATCAATGTTTCTTGTGACCATGATACGGGCACCTTCAGCTGCTTGCAGTGTGTCAATCAGATTGTCTTTGTGTCCTTTGAAAGGTTGGTGTTGCCTCAGCATCACTCCTGTCTTAGGATCTTTTCTGTAATCGTCGGCATCTATGTTGGTGACGTTTGAATGGAGAACAGACACAGTTGCAGCATTATGTTTGTGAACCTCTTTGTTGGTGGCAAATATGTGTAGCACGTCATTAGGGCAGTGGGTGGGATCTGTAAAAGCCTGAGCAAGCAGAGCTTTGTCATCATTGCTTAAGGTGCCAGTCTTCTGCTTGACTCTGATTCTATTCAAAAGCTCAGCAAATGAAATGTCTTCCTTCTGTCGCATGATCTCTGTCAGCGTGATCATCTGAAAGTTGTCTTTCCAGACGTCATTGGTATTTTCCTCAAACACGCAGAGTGGCTTACTTTTTCCCAGCGGGGGGACCTGGTAAAAGTCTCCTACTGCTAGTACTGACATACCACCAAAAGGTTTCTTACTGCCTTTGATTTGCTGTAATCTCCAGCTGATGTAGGCAAACAGGGGCTTTGAAATCATTGACACCTCGTCAATAACAATGATCTCCGCATTTGACAGCTGTGCCCTCACTTCATCTATTAGATTTCCAAGTCCTTGGTAGGGTGGCTTCAAGCTTCTTGGCAACTTCAGCAGAGAATGCAATGTGTTGCCTGAAATGTTGAAAGCTGCTGTTCCTGTAAATGCAGTTAGTAAAACGCTGGGCATGGATATGTCTGCTTCCTCACGTAGTCTGGTAAGTTTACAGAGTATCTTTGTCGCCTCAGCATAGATGCACTTTATCAGGTGTGATTTGCCTGTCCCTGCACCACCAGTGACAAAGTAATAGAATGGGTCAGGATTTAGGCCACGCACACGGTTAGTGCACCAGTCACAAACTGAGTAGAATGTCTGAGCTTGTGTCCGGTTAAGGTTTCTGTACATTTTCCGAAGGAAATCAGGGCACATTTGTGGGGCTTTCACAGTAAGCGCAATTCCACCTGTTTGTTTGTGACGTGTATACTCCGGAACATCATCTTGTTCATTCTCATGAAGTGGCTCCCCTTCTTTGCGTTCCTCTACACATTCCAACCTATCCAACTCAGCTTCTGGGGCAAAGGTGTTCCAAGCATCTTCAACAGGTCAGTTTTTTACAAAGTCATCCAAGACTTGTTCCACAATTTTGTTGTGTTGTTCGAACTTCTTTTGGTTGCTGGTAACAATTGCAGACACTGCTTGGATTGCTTCTTCTCCTGGTAAGCTCACACAGGCGCCTTTGTAAAAATCCTGGTGTGTTGGGAACCTTACAGTTTTCAGTGATGACTCTGAACGGTGGGGGAGGTACAGTTTAAGCAGTCTGCCGTAGTAGTTCTCAGGGTCCTTCTTCTCTGAGAAGCGTGCGTACCTGATGATTGCAGGCTTCCCTCTCGTGCGTTTTTGAATCATTCCCATTTCATTCAATAGGCTGACACGCTTGCTGTCTTCCTTTTGCTTGCCATCTTCCTTCTGCTTGCCATAGACAACCCTGTAATGGGATGCAAAGTCTGCCAGACACATGGACTCAAACTCTGGTGTTTCAGGTCTGGCTCTGTATTTGTCGACAAAACTCGTCATCCACACATTAAGAGAATCGGCTGGTTTGTTCTGCAATGCACTGAGCGGGAGACTCATTTTCAGTGCGTTGTCACCAGTTGGCAGAAAAACAACCTCACGTGAGCAAGACTTCATTTTCAGGCTGCACGTACGGGCCACAGACTCCTGGGCGCTGACCTCTCTGTGTTTTGAATAAGCCTGAAGAACCTCTTTCATTTCTTCTCGTTCTGTCGCTGTTTCTGGGCTCATTTCTTTGACTATTGTTTTGAGATAATCACTCAGCTCGCGTTCTGGCTTGGATATGTAGGACAACATGTACATGATGCAACCATACTCATCAAGAATGTACTGGATGTCCATGTTGGCGTTCCAGGCCGTCAGCAAATGTGGATTATAGTTGTTCACCCAGCAGTCCTTGACATCACGCTTCATTAGAATCACGCTTGAGGAGGTCAATGCCTGAATGTAGGAGTTGTACTGATTCAAAGTCATATCACACTGTGCCAGTAGCTGTGACATGTCTTCAAGCTGCACTTTTGGGTTATTAAGCAAATCCCAGACTGGTTTCAGTTTGTTTTTGGCTGCTTGTGGTTTCATTGCACAATCTCCTTGTTCTTCTGGCATCGGGTAAGTTATCCTCGTTTTTCTAATAGGTGGCTTTGGAAATCCAAATCTGCATACTCTGTTACCTTTCTTGCATGATTTTGAATGAGATCTGCTGTGCATTTGAAGTTCTGTTACAAATCTGTGAAGTAAGGCCTGTTTGGCTTCATCAGGCAGCTGGCATGAGATGTTATGATCTATAAAGGCACACACCTTGTCATCACTGTCTTGTCCAAATATAGGAGCTCCTGCTACCCAACAGAGACAATGTATATGAGGGCTCCCTCTCGCCTGAAATTCAACCCGGTAAAAGTAATCGATAACTTCACCAATTGGCTGTGCAGGACCCAACAGCAGCTCTCGCATCAGAGCATCAACCCGTTTGTCAAACATGCGCATGGTGGTCACTGGGTTGCCTCGAAGAATGTCACACTTTTCAGCCCAGTCTAGCCCCGCAAAATCCACCTTTTGACCTTGTTGTGCCTTTATTGCCGTTATTACCTCTGGCCATCTGAATTCTGCAGCAGAGAAGGTAAGAAAAAATGTTGGCTTACCCAATTGTCTGACCATGGCTAGCAAATTCTTCAGATTTTTATCCCAGTAAGCTGGACTCCCTCTCAGTGGTTGCATGAACCTTGTGGCATCTCGGTTTCGCACCAACCTCTCAACCTCACACTTGTCCTGTAGCAGCTTGTTGGATATTTTCCGTCCATCCCTGGTATTGGGTTTTCCTTTCCTTAACTGGATGGACATGCTGCTTTTGGCCATGTGTGTTTCTGTGACAAACTGCGCAAAGAAGAGGTAGCTTGTGTCTCTTGCAAAACGAGTATCAACACAAAAAAGCCTTGCATTGAAATACATGCTCGGGGACAGTTTGACTTGTCTTGCCTGGTCCAATGTATTCTGTCCAGTAGGGAACTGAACAGGGAAAGCCATTGCCTCAAGCCTAGGAACTTTAAAGAATCTGACAGGTGTGTTTCCTTGTGCAGGTGCAATGCTGAATATTCCATCACCGTGTGTCAGTGCTTCCTCTCCAAGGTCAGATGGCTGCAAACAACTGTCTAGGCCAATTCCAGGTCTTAGTGTATCCTTCTCATCCTCTGCATTGGGAGGTTGTTGGTCATGGCCTTCCTGTTGCTCAGAAGCAGCCGGTAAACATGCAGACTGTACCTCTGATGGATCACAATTTTCGATGCGTTCAAGTATCTCCATCATTTCAGTTTCGTCACAACTGTCGAGTTCCATCCCATCATCATTATCATCATCATCAGCGATTGTCTCATCCACTCTAATTGAAATGTCACTGTAGTCGGGGTGTGTGTCAATGAGTTTTGACAGACCTGCTACTACATTTCCCATGTTGACATAATGAAACAGCTGGTGGCCTTTGTAAGTCAGACGTCTTTTCAGCTTGACTCTGTGTAACTGGGATTTGCTGTGCGATCTTGGTAGAGTATTGACCGTGGTTTCCACCTCGGATGGCACACACACTACAGCGCCATGTATAGCTGCCTGTCGACCTTTGGGAAGTGTGATGATCTTGGCAAATGGCAGTATTTTGGCCAAAAGTTGTCTTTCCAGCACATTCAAATCGCAGAGCTCTGGGGGAATGGGCGCCAGCTCCATGTTGTTAGCTACAGCGATGGATGATTTGTGTCCTGCTTTTAAATGTAAATCACAGTTGTGACAAATCCATTCTTTGGTCCTTTCATCTGGTACGGTGCATTGTTCAGGTCCTTGACAGTGATTGTTGCACACATGGACATATTTCCCTGTCAAACAGGCAGCAACAATGTGTAGATTCTTCTTGTAATTGCTGTGAATGCAATGTTTCACTTGGTTAGGGAAAAGGGTGCGATGACACATCGTGCACACAAATGTTGGCCCAGCTTTAATGCATTCATGGAAAGTGGATATAGCTGTCTGCATTAGGCTGTTGTCCACTGGTTGACTGCATTCCCGCATGACACGAGTCCATCGTCTGTATTTCATTCTTATTTTGAAGGCACATTGCATCTTATGGGTTATGCGAAAATCTGCTTGAGTTTGACGCTTCATTTTCATGTAACTCATGCAATGTTGCAAGTGACGTTTTCTGAAAGCAGGATCATTATGATATTTTCTGGTGATATATTGCTTCTGCTTCAACTTGAAATCGACATTTGTGGCATATTTTCTGGTGATGTATTGCTTCTTCTTCAAGTTGTAATCTGCATTTGTCGCATATTTTCTGGTGGTGTACTGCTTCTGTTTCAAGTTGAAATCTGCATTTGTCGCATATTTTCTGGTGATGTATTGCTTCTGCTTCAAGTTGAAATTGGCATCTGTTGCATATTTGCGAATGATATATTGCTTCTGCTTCAACTTAAAATCAGCATCTGCTCTGTATCGGCTGGTGATGTATGTCCTTTTCTTATTGGTGACAGACATCTTTGTAGCCTTGAAATCACGCCTTCTTTCATTTCTGTGTCTTGTCTTCAGTTTTTGTCGTCTCTGTGCATTTAATTTGGACAATGCCTTACTGTCCTTCCATATGCCCTGTGAGGATTTCGCATCAACTGACCGTGGAGAATGCTTGCTGGCTGGGAATCCAGTGTGTGTTACATCTTTGGTCATCTGTGTCACTTTGTTCTCCACATGCTTTGCATTATGTGGTTTGTCAGATTGCACCAGTGGGGACAGCAAACCATCTGACAGACGTCTTGCACGATGAAATGAGACTGGCATGAAGTCATACTGCAGTCCATCAATAGGGCCTCTGGTGTCTGTAAGGAGCAATTCATACAACTTATAAATCCTTGCCCCCATATCACTCAAATGTGTAAAAGTGATCATAACAGCTTTTCCTTTTCCAGTGGCAGGAAGTCCATCCTTATTTCGACTATGAGAATCAAACAGTCCATATCTCCCAGACTTGTCTCTGAACAATGCAATGCAATATGGCACTACTATAAAAAGTGCATGTGTAACATCTGCATTGAGGCACTGAAGTCTTGTGGAGAGGTCAACAAACCAACCTTGGTTGTCACCGTCTACCGTGTCTCTCATACATCCCGATAACACTGGAGATTTAACAACGTTATACTCATATTTGTCAGTGTTGACTCTGAGGGGCACTTCTTCCATTGTCAAGTGTTGATGCTGATAGACATTTCTTTGTTTTAGCTGTTTTATTGTTGAGCCATACAAGCTGTTGCCCTTCTTCAGTATTTGATCAAGATCACCCTTTCTCACATCATCAAGCTCACTGTGGTATGCCAAAAATGTCAGAGCCATGCATGTACACTGTTTGTTCCTTAACCTTCCATAGCCATGATGACCCTGATGAAATGATGCCTGCACAGAAATCTCACTTGGTACACATGGTTCTTGCATGCCATGGTTTTCAGAAGTGCCCATCACACTGTCACTGTGCTCTTGAACTTGACACTGAGTTGAACATGAAAATGACACCACAGGTTCACTATGTACCTCCTGGGCACATTCACTGTCACAAACCTCCATATCCACTATGCTGCTGTGGGGCTCCGGATCCAGTTTAGTCCAGCGTATCTTTGCAGCTTTAGATCTCTTTCCTTTAGATGGCATGATGATATTTGTGGAAGGAGCTATAATTCTCCTCAGAGCTTTGTTCGAAGAGCTATAATTCCCCTCAGAGTTGTGTTGGAGGAGGAGCTATAATTTGCCTCAGAGCTGTGTGGGAGGAGCTATAACTCCCCTCTGAGCTGTGTGGGAGGAGCAATAATGCTATAATTCCCCTCAGAGCTGTGTGGGAGGAGATACAATTCCCCTTAGTGTTGTGTGGGAGAAGCTATATTTCCCCTCAGAGCTGTGTGGGAGAAGCTACATTTCCCATCAGAGTTGTGTGGGAGAAGCTATAATTCCCCTCACAGCGGTGTGGAAGAAACTATAATTCCTCTCAGAGTTGTGTGGGAGGAGCTCTAATTCTCCTCAGCTGTGTGGGAGGAGCTATAATGCTAAGCTGTAATTCCCCTCAGAGCTGTGTAGGAGGAGCTATAATTCCCCTCACAGCGGTGTGGGAGAAACTATAATTCCCCTCAGAGTTGTGTGGGAGGAGCTATAATGCTAAGCTATAATGCTATAATTCCCCTTTGAGCTGTGTGGGAGGAGCTATAATTCCCCTCAAAGCTGTATTGGAGGAGCTATAACTTCCCTCCAAGCTGTGTGGGAGGAGCTATAATGCTATAATTGTCCTTAGAGCTGTGTGAGAGGAGCTATAATTCCCCTCAGAGCTTTGTGATTTTTTTTTTTCAAAAATGATTTTGTTTTTTTGTTTTTTCAAAAATGATTTTGTTTTTTTGTTTTTTCAAAAATGATTTTTTTAAATGATTTTTTTTTTCAAAAATGAAATTTTTTTTTTCAAAAATGAATTTTGTTTTTTTCAAAAATATTTTTTTTTTCAAAAATTAATTTTTATTTTTTTCAAAAATATTTTTTTTTTTACATGGGGCGGTCATAATGTTTTGGCTGATCATGGGGTGGTCATAATGTTTTGGCTGATCATGGGGTTGTCAGCTTTTGTCACCTCCCACTCTAGTTTTGAACATTTCGCCATTCATTCCTATGGGACCAATTTTGCCGCAAAAACGACGATATTTCGTGGACCATTCGGCGAAACGTTCCACAAAGTAATAGCACACCAATCGGGAAAAATCCGCACGTTTCGGTATATTACTTGTCTCTGTAGTGTGGAAAATGTGGGAGGAGTCTACAAGCATTATCAAGTCTAGCAGATGAAGTCACATGCATTTGGGGTGTCTCAGCATCTTGTGTTTACAACCACTGTTTCCTAGCAACATTTCCTTTTGAACATTTTGCCATTCATTCTTATGGGACCAATTTTGCCGCAAAAACGACGATATTTCATGGACCATTCGGCGAAACGTTCCACAAAGTGATAGCACACCAATCGGGAACAGTCCGCACGTTTCGGTATATTACTTGTCTCTGTAGTGTAAAAACTGTGGGAGGAGTCTACAAGCATTATCAAGTCTAGCAGATGAAGTCACATGCATTTGGGGTGTCTCAGCATCTTGTGTTTACAACCACTGTTTCCTAGCAACGCTCATGCCCTGTTTATGCTTCCCAAATACTACTTCATCAAAACTGCCCCATCAGAATTACCCCATCAAAACTGCCCCATCATATTCCTCTATTATAAATCAGTACATGGTGTGTCTGTCCCCTCCCCCGGGCTCTGTAATCAGCTGAGATGCTCCAGCCACCTTCCCCCCCTGTGTATAACAGAAGCTTTGGTAACCATGGCAACAAAACAAACACTAACAGTACACTCTGATTAATGGCTAAAATTTCCTGAAATGACCTCTAAACAAATGGCCGTATTTTAAAAACTATACATCCTACAGCAAAGATCTTTATATTGTGAGAATCACAAGACCCAGACCTAGATTTTGATGTATAGTATGTCTGTGAAATATTAAAAATGAAGGCACGGTCGCAGTTTAGAAATTGCCCTTCAAATTTGGAGGGGGCTAGAGTGTAGTTTCAATAAATGTCAATGGACGGCTTAAGTTACAAACAAATGGTCATATTGTGAAAACTATCAGGACTATGGCTTAGCCGTGGACATGTTTAGTGGCAGCAGGGATAGCTGAACGTTTTGATATAAGATTTGTGTAGGTGGGCTTGAAAATGAGGGAGTGGCGGCAGTTTAGAAATCATGTTCTGATTTTCCAGCTTTTGTCATCTCCCACTCTAGTTTCCCCATTCATTCCTATGGGACCAATTTCGCCGCCAAAATGACGATATTTTGTGAACCATTCGGCGAAACGTTCCACAAAGTAATAGCACACCATTCGGGAACAATCCGCACGTTTCGGTATATTACTTGTCTATGTAGTGTAAAAACTGTGGGAGGAGTTAGGGTGGTAAATTTGGCTATAATAATAAGAACTAGAAAAGGTACAATTTCTGGGGAAATTGTGAAAAGTGTTCTTGCCTCTACAACTGGAGTGGGCGGAGTAACTGGGTGGCGTGGCTTGAGTAACTGTTGTGTGGTTGGAGTGCCTGGAGTAACTGTGAAAAGTGTTAAAAAGCTTAATATTTTAAAAAGTATAAATAGTAGTAAAAAAGTTGAAGTCTCATCATTAGCTGAAAGAGCTGAACATTTTTTTCAAAAATTATGATTTTTTTTTTCAAAAATGATTTTTTTTTTCAAAAATATTTTTTTTTTTTCAAAAATATTTTTTTTTCAAAAATGATTTTTTTTTTATTCAAAAATTATTATTTTTTTTCAAAAATTTTTTTTTTCAAAAATTATTTTTTTTTTTTTCAAAAATTATTTTTTTTTACATGGGGCGGTCACAATGTTTTGGCTGATCATGGGGTGGTCATAATGTTTTGGCTGATCATAGGGTTGTCAGCTTTTGTCAACTCCCACTCTAGTTTTGAACATTTTGCCATTCATTCCTATGGGACCAATTTCGCCGCAAAAACGTCATTTCGTGGACCATTCGGCGAAACATTCCACAAAGTAATAGCACACCAATCGGGAACAATCCGCTCGTTTCGGTATATTACTTGTCTCTGTAGTGTAAAAACTGTGGGAGGAGTCTACAAGCATTATCAAGTCTAGCAGATGAAGTCACATGCATTTGGGGTGTCTCAGCATCTTGTGTTTACAACCACTGTTTCCTAGCAACGCTCATGCCCTGTTTATGCTTCTCAAATACTACTTCATCAAAACTGCCCCATCAGAATTACCCCATCAAAACTGCCCCATCATATTCCTCTATTATAAATCAGTACATGGTGTGTCTGTCCCCTCCCCCGGGCTCTGTAATCAGCTGAGATGCTCCAGCCACCTTCCCCCCCTGTGTATAACAGAAGCTTTGGTAACCATGGCAACAAAACAAACACTAACAGTACACTCTGATTAATGGCTAAAATTTCCTGAAATGACCTCTAAACAAATGGCCGTATTTTAAAAACTATACATCCTACAGCGAAGATCTTTATATTGTGAGAATCACAAGACCCAGACCTAGATTTTGATGTATAGTATGTCTGTGAAATATTAAAAGTGAAGGCACGGTCGCAGTTTAGAAATTGCCCTTCAAATTTGGAGGGGGCTAGAGTGTAGTTTCAATGAATGTCAATGGACGGCGTGAGTTAGAAACAAATGGTCATATTGTGAAAACTATCAGGACTATGGCTTAGCCGTGGACATGTTTAGTGGCAGCAGGGATAGCTGAACGTTTTGATATAAGATTTGTGTAGGTGGGCTTGAAAATGAGGGAGTGGCGGCAGTTTAGAAATCATGTTCTGATTTTCCAGCTTTTGTCATCTCCCACTCTAGTTTCCCCATTCATTCCTATGGGACCAATTTCGCCGCAAAAACGACGATATTTCGTGAACCATTCGGCGAAACGTTCCACAAAGTAATAGCACACCATTCGGGAACAATCCGCACGTTTCGGTATATTACTTGTCTATGTAGTGTAAAAACTGTGGGAGGAGTTAGGGTGGTAAATTTGGCTATAATAATAAGAATAATATATATGTGAGATAACAGTAAGTGGTCTTGCTATGCAAGAACACTTAATAATATATATGTGAGATAACAGTAAGTGGTCTTGCTATGCAAGAACACTTAATTACA
This sequence comes from Aquarana catesbeiana, assembly GCF_042186555.1. Classification (NCBI taxonomy): domain Eukaryota; kingdom Metazoa; phylum Chordata; class Amphibia; order Anura; family Ranidae; genus Aquarana; species Aquarana catesbeiana. The sequence continues at coordinate 462,485,374 of NC_133326.1, read as the reverse complement.
GACCTTGCACCAGCCCATCATACAATAAACAGCCACAGGTAAATGTTAAAAAGGCACCAAGGTAGCAGAAGCTGCAAGTCTCACCCCATCCAAGGGAGCAGAGAACATGGGCACTCGGCAAGGCTCCAGCAAAATAGTTATCAGAGATGCTTGCCATTTACACCTTCCACCGATGGGGTGTTTGATGTCATTGGCTGGGCATGGGTGCCAGGGATCCAAACTGCTCATGCCCAGGGCCACCAACAATTTATTCATTTTATTTAGACCCCCACCTAATGGATTTTTAGGCTGTGGCATTTAATTGGTTATTAAAGTATTTTTAAAAAGATTGATGATTTTTTTGGATATTTTTTTTATTTTGGATAATTTCATGATGGTGGAGCAGCTGGGGCCCCTCTGGAAGTCTTTCCTTGAAGTGCATGTTGTAAGTATAATGGTGAAAAGAATCATACCATAGTGGTAGTTTTGAGGTTTTTCTTTTAACAAAATTGTTTTCACTTTTTGTAAACTTCTTTGTAGTTGAGTCCATTTATCCCTTATGAGGCCACTAGACAACTCTCCTGTTGGTACCAATCAGGGGCTTTGTCTTATTTACAATCATATTGTAATGAAATATGTGGTAAGTCAGCGCTATAGTTAAGTAAATGTGTAGCATTAATATTAATATAATATCTAGAGCAAACAGACTGGTTCCAACTAGTATAGTGCCAAATGTCCACAATATATCCCAGATCTTTGATATTTAAAAAAAAGAAAACATAATACTATTCACAGCATGCTACCATAAACCATTTAACCACTTCCTGTCCGCTGTACGTATATAAACATCCTTGTATAGGAAAGGTGATATCTTGGTTATCGCTGGAGCTGTAGCAATTATCGAGATATAATTTTGTTGGGCCAGTGATTTTCTACAAAGTAAAAGTAATACTAGCAGCTAACTAGCCACAGGATGACTTTTTCACACATCAGAGAGGGGACCCTCCCGCCTACACCACTTTCGTAACTGGGCTCTCTCGTGCAATCGGGGAGCCCAGTAAAGATGCGCCCGGCAGCATCCAGTGCTTGGGACATGAGAGGAACTGATGTTGCTCCTCCCACTGTGTGATGTCAGAAACAGAAAGCGATGAGGATTTTGTCACTTCCAGTTTCTGTTCTTTGTTTACCTGACCATTAAAATAGCCAATCAGACTGATCTGTGTTTGATGGGCTGCACTGGAGGCCAAAGGAGAGATCTGAAGTCTTATAGACCCCAGATCTCTCCATAATGAGGACTTGTCATGGTCCATGCCATAACAAGGGATGTTTATCCCTTATAATAGCAATCAAGTTGATAAAAAATAAAAGTACAGTGTTTAAAAAAAAAGAAAAATGTAAAAATTTAAAAGCGCTCTCGTTCCCCCATGCTCACCCGAACATGTGAGCGTGCATGTAGGTCCCAAATGCACACGTAAACAGCGATCTCGCCACACATGTGAGGTATGGCCATGAACATCTGAGCGAGAGCAATAATTTTAGTACCAGACCTGCTGTGAAACTCTAAATTGGTAACCTGTAAAGGCTTTTAAATCATTGTCTAAGGAGATTTTTAGATACCGTAATTTGCTGCTGGGCGGACGCAATTTTAAAGCATGACATGTTTGGTATCCATTTACTTGCCGTAACACTGTCTTTTATATTTTACCAAGCAATTGGATATTAAATTGTATTTTTGTGCATTGAAATTAATTTGTGTACTTTTTACAAAAAAAAATTGTGTTTAAAAAATCACAAATATCGTGTGACATAAAAATATGAAACACCCACCATGTTATTCTTCTACATAGTTTGGGGGTTCTACATAGTTTTCTAGCAGAAAAATTATGCGTTTTAAATGTAGGACAGGAGTGTCAGAAATAGCCAGGACTGGAAGTGATTAATGTTTGTAAAAACACCCCCATCATGAAATTTAGCACAACCCATATCATCCGGATTGTCTAAATACATCTTACCTGGAATTCTCACAAAGGTCATTAAGTAGTGGTTTTAGGCTACTTTCACACTGAGGTATTTTTCAGGCACTAAAGGGCTAAAAATAGCACCTGTAAAACGCGTCTCCTGTAGCCCCAGTGTGATAGCCCGAATGTTTTCACACTGGTGTGGTGCACTTGCAGTACGTTAGAAAAAGTCCAGCAAGCAGCATCTTTCGGGCGATGTAGCCACCGCCCCTGTTATTGAGATCAATGCCCACAGCTGCTGAAGCACCTGCAAAGCGCTTCGGCATCGGTGCTTTGCGGACGCTATTATTCCTTTATTCAGCCGCTAGCAGGGGTTGAAGCACTCCACTAGTGACCGAAAAGCACCGATATTACAGTGGTAAAGCGCCGCTAAAGTTAGCGGCACTTTACTGCTAACGCCCCCCTGCCCCAGTGTGAAAGTAGCCTAATAGAGGTGATCCCATCTGGATCCCACCTTGTACTCCAGAAGACCGTTGCCCCAAGGTTTCCCATAAATACCTCCACTAAGAGCACACCACCACCTAATTGATGGTGACAGATAATATCGCCCATAACGTGGACAAAATATAGCATATGTGTGGACTGTAGCAATTATTACAACTGCGAAAAGCACAAACAGCCATCTTAGTATTTCAATTATCTATAAACATAATATGTTTATCAAGCTAAAAAAAGCTTAGCCTAGGACCTCATTCAGTCCTGGGGGACTCAGGGCCCTTAGACAATAAATCATTTGGATTTCAAGTTATGAAATATACAGTATGTACAGTATCTTTATCTTGGGTCCTCATGAAGGCAGCCCAGTGCTGTGAAGGTTAAAATGTTGCATCACAAGTATGTCTCAGCCCAATGAGTCTAACAATGGGCATTGATACTTTACCACATCCTGTAGGTTTACCACATCCTGCAGGGTTTATTAAAAGGAGAACAATTTTTAAATTTTGTTTTCCCCAAGTAGAACACACATTTGCAGTAAATGGGGTAAATAATCATCTACAAACACATTTTGAATGTATTGGACTTTACTGATACCAGAGAGGGATGACCACACATAATTATAAAAATAAAACACTATTTTATCATAAAGCCTTTAAAAAGGAGTTTTGAATTAATAAAAACCATAAAAATACAGTTACAGATACAGTGTAGGCTATACTAATAACCATAATTCATTTTTGCAAATAATCCAAGAGGTTGACGTGTTTTGCCTATTAGCTTTCTCAGGACCTGCTTATCTTGGTTGCAAGGAAACGGCCTAGCCAGAAGAAAAAGTACAATGATCAAACACAATTCTATAATATATTGATATGATCAACATCCTTTATCCTTCAATATTAAACTTACACATCACTTTAAAAAGAATCGCTTGAGGGTGGTAGTACCATATTCGGTATTTGTATTGCTAATGCACGATACTGGTGGTGGAGCAAAAAAAAGGATAAAAGTGGAGTAGAAAAATGGCATATGTTGTAGAAATATACAGACCTATGTATAAATAATAGAGATTAACAAACAAATACCAGAGAGGGCTGGTTTGGATACCAATATTTGATTTGAAAATAAACTAACTTACTTGAATATGGGACTTGTTAGGAGAAATCACTTTATACCACAAAAAGTGATGCTGTATCCTATCCCAGTGTTCTTATTCCAGATTAGGACCAGAGAAGTCCCCTTACAATGACCATTGCTGTGTTAAAAACCACATCATATATTCAAGGAACATGACCTCAAGAACAATTATATAGTATATGCAACACAGCCATCCCTATTACCTGCCCCCACATTGATTATAAGGTTACTCCTCCCTGGGGCATATATATATGTATATCACCGTAGGATCCCTCAATCCTCTCCACTGATTCATAACCACCGGAAAACAAATGCTAATTCACCTAGAACATACAAAGCATATCAGATGTAGTAATCCCTAGCAGAAAGAAATATCCTACTGTTAACGACTCTCATGAAATGCTTACCCAATGTGTAGCCAGCACCTGCATCCCACCGTCTCCTCTGCAGGTCATGAGATCCACCTATCACTTTATATAGCCAGGTTTGGTGCCAAAATCATTATGATAATTGCTTAGTTAGGGAGAAGAAGGATGGATCCGAGATAATCAGTGTTGCTCTTGGCCTAGGACTCAGGAAGGCAAACCCAAGAGAGCTACTTATATGAAGTTTGCTTTGTAAGAGAAAGAAAAAGGTTTGCATTATCTTTCTTTTTTGGGTGACTGGGAGAAGAACTTCACCTGTGCGTTAAGGAACCTGAAATGTTTAGTTAGTGCCTGGATGGCAAGAATTTATTTTCTGTTTTGTTTGTTTGTTTTTTCTTGCAACCTTTTTAAAATAAAACTGACTACAAGTCAGACCTGCTGTCTGGACTACCTTGTTCTCAGGGAAGGTGATCCCCATTTGAGCTAACCCCTCACAAATGATGGATTTTGGTGGGCAACTGCCTGAGCAAGTGGAAAGATGGAGGCTGTAATAAGAGCCCTGCTGCAGTCCACTGCAACCCTGCAGGAAACCAATTGGCAGCAGCAGGAAACCAAACGCCAGTTCGCAGAGGAGCAGCAGGAGGCAGATCGCCAGGCTATTAGTTTAGAGAGGTCTTTATGGAGTTAAAGAAGGGGTCCACAGGTCCTTTGCCAGTGGAACAGAAAATGGTGCATGTCAGCTATTAACTGCAGAAGATGACACCTGCAGATGATGTGGAAGCTTACCTCTGTCAGAAATCATGAAGCAGACTGAGACAGAAGTACAGTTAAATCACACTTGTTTAATAATAATAAAAAAAGGTAAACAGAGTAAACGTAGTCAAAACATAGCCAGAATTCAGAAACCAGAATGGATAGTCAGACAAGCCAAAATGTTAGGAAGCCAGAGATGAGCATATAGTAGAACAGCAAGCAGGATCTGGAGCCAGAAGGAATGTCAGCCAAGCAAGGCTTTAACAGAAACACAGGAGAACGTCTCCAGAGATGTGACCAAGGCAAAGGCAGAGATCATCTAGGCTGGATGGCTTAAGTAGGCAGGACTGACGAGCAGGATATAATCAAAAGGTGAGTCACTGTGGAGAGATAGGAGCTGGCAATTAGCCAGCTGAGCGGCCAGCTTAGAGAAGGAAGGGCTGAGCCCAGCCCCGATAGTACCCCCTCCTCAATGACCATTCCCCCTCAGAGGACCACCAGGCTTGAGGGAAAAACGTCTATGGAAATCACAGAGGAGGACAGGGGCATGTACGTCTGAGGATGAGACCCATTCCTCTGGACCGTACCCTTTCCAATGTACCAGGTACAGCATGTGCCCACGGAACCTACGGGAGTCAACAATGGACTGTACATCATACTCCTCATGGTTTTCAACATGTACAGGGTAAGGACGAGGCACCAAGGTGGTAAAGCGGTTGCAGACCAAAGATTTTAATAAGAAGACATGAAGTACATTCATGATATGCATATTGAGAAATTCACATGACATGTGATGATACGCATGGGGAGGAAGAGTCAGTGACATCATCACATAGTGTTCGGCAAACACAGCGATAGCTGTATGAGCGGTGAAGCTGTCTGACCATTATAACAAAAGCGATTCAGCACCAACATATTTTATATTGATTTGTAGCAACGGTGTCACAGCACTAATTGATTGGTTGCAGCTTGCACATTTTTTTCTGGTGTTTTGTTATTTTATAGAAAATCCACATCAGCGCTTTAGTTTTCTTTTTTTCACATTTTTGCAGTGAAGCTGTCTGACCATTATAACAAAAGCGATTCAGCTACTGCAAATATGTGGATTACATTGATTGCCCAGTTTTGTAGCATTTAAAAACAATGCGCAATGATGGTTTTTCTCTTATCTTTATGTGAATCATAACCTTGCAAATGAAATTCATCATGCAACTGTGTTCTGTGATAATTGAAATACAAGCAAATTCATCAAAGGCAATTGATTGGACATTTAGACCTCAGCTGGATTAACACAAACAGATACTATTTATTGTTTCCAATTTTTATTTCTTTCATCTACATATATTTAGGGATGTGTGTTCCCTTATATGTCTTTTGATGCATTTATTTGCATTTCTTCACTTTACTGATTGTGATATCAGGGTATTTTTGGTTTAGGATTTTATATATAAGCACCACTCCAACAGATGGGGAGAGTTTGATAAGCGCACCAACATATTTTATATTGATATTAGAAGGAAGGTCTAATGCATAAGCCACTGGGTTAATACTGCAAAGAATTCAGAAAGGCCCAATAAACCGATGTGCGAACTTCAAAGTTGAACACGAAAGCATCACCTGGCACGGAGTCTGTTCCTATCATTAGCAAAGCCTCCTGGGCTTGTGCCCAAGTGGAACGAAGAGCACGGAGATGCTCCTCTAATGCAGGAATACTCTGCGGAACAAACGAGTCAGGCAACATGGAAGGTTGGAAACCATAGTTCACCATAAATGGGGACAATTGGGAAGCAGAATTCAAGGCACTATTGTGAGCAAACTCTGCCCATGGTAAGAGGTCTGACCATTTGTTATGATGGTCAGAAATATAGCAACGTAGGAATTGCTCCAAGGACTGATTGGCTTGTTCTGCAGCCCCATTAGGCTGCAGATGATATGCAGAGGAGAAAGAAAGCTGAATTCCCAACTGTGCACAAAAGGCTCGCCAGACCTGAGACACAAACTGACTGTCCGAGATTGTCTGAGACAATCACCTTTGGTAGCCCATGTAAGCGAAAAATCTCCCGAGCAAAAATACAAGCCAGTTGCTTAGAAGTGGGCAACTTCTTAAGTGGAATACAATGGGACATTTTCAAGAAGCGGTCAACCACCTTAAGGATAATTGTGTTTCCCTGGGAGTTGGGTAACTCCACAATGAAATCCATAGACAGGTGGGTCCAGGGCCTTTCCCCATTGGGTATGGGTTGTAGGAGGCCCACTGGAAGGTGTCGTAGAGTATTACTCTGAACAGGCAGCTACGAAGGCGATTACATCAGCACGTAGACTAGGCCACCAGAATTGTTGGGAAATAGCCCAAAAGAGTTGATTCTTCCCAGGGTGGCCAGCAGTCTTGGGAAAATGATAAGTCTGGAGCACGGCAGTACAAAGCAGAGGTCACAAGGTTTCTCAGGAGGGGCAGGGACCTGAGCAGCAAGAATTTTGTCACCCAAAGGAAAAGTGAGATTAATGCAAACCGTAGCCAGAATACGATCAGGAGGAATCACAGGAACCAGAACCGACTTCATCTTGGAAGTGAAGGAAAATTGTTGTGACAAAGCGTCAGCCCTTACATTCTTAGTACCGGGTAAGAATGAGATAATGTAGTTGAAACTAGACAAGAAAAGAGCCCATCGCACCCTTCTGGGAGAGAGGAGTTTAGCCTCAGACAAGAATGTGAAATTCTTATGGTCAGTAAGAATGATAACCGGCACAGTGGTACCTTCAAGGAGATGTCTCCATTCTTTCAGGGCTAAAATGATCGCTAAGAGCTCTCACCAATCTCGTAATTGCACTCCGCAGGTGACAATTTCTTGGAAAAGTAGCCACAAGAATGCATAGCGCTCTCAGAGGTAGGATGTTGAGACAGAAGGGCGCCAACTCCAGTCTCAGAAGCATCAACCTCAAGGATAAAAGGTAACATAGGATCAGGATGTGCCAACACAGGTGCAGAAACAAAGGCAGCCTTGAGACTCTCAAAGGCCTTAATGGACTCCGGAGACCAACTCTGTGGGTTGCCGTTGTTTATGGTCATATCAGTCAGGGGCTTGACCTGAGACAAGAAGTTACGAATAAACTTCCGACAATAGTTGGCAAAGCCAAGAAAATGCTGCAGAGGACGTAAACCCACAGGTCGGGGCCACTGTAGGACTGATGAAAATTTCTCTGGGTCCATCAAAAAACAAGCAGTGGAAATGACATAACCCAGGAATTTAACTGCTTCACCCCCGGAAGATTTTACCCCCTTCCTGACCAGAGAACTTTTGCGATTCGGCACTGCATCGCTTTAACTGACAATTGTGCAGTCGTGCGACGTTGCACCAAAACAAAATTGATGTCTTTTTTTCCCACAAATAGAGCTTTCTTTTGGTGGTATTTGATCACCTCTGTGGTTTTTATTTCTTGCGCTATAAACAAAAAAAGAGCGATAATTTTGAAAAAAACACAATATTCTTCACTTTTTGCTAAAATAAATATCCCCCAAAAATATATATAAAACATTTTTTTTTCCTCAGTTTACCTGTAGGTCGATATGTATTCTTATACATATCTTTGGTAAAAAAAATCACAATAAGCGTATATTAATTGGTTTGTGCAAAAGTTATAGGGTCTACAAAATAGGGGATAGTTTTGAGGCATTTTTATTATTCTTTTTTTTTTTTACTAGTAATGGCAGTGATCTGTGATTTTTATCGGGACTGTGACATTATGGCGGACACGTTGGACAATTTTGACACATTTTTGGGACCATTGGCATTTTTACAGTGATCAGTACAATAAAAATGCATTGATTACTGTAAAAAGTTCACTGGCAGTGAAGGGGTTAACCACTAGGGGGCGATCAAGGGGTTCATGTGTTCCCTATTAGGGATGAGCCGAACACCCCCCTGTTCGGTTCGCACCAGAACATGCGAACAGGAAAAAAGTTCGTTCGAACATGCGAACACCGTTAAAATCTATGGGACACGAACATGAATAATCAAAAGTGCTAATTTTAAAGGCTTATATGAAAGTTATTGTCATAAAAAGTGTTTGGGGACCTGGGTCCTGCCCCAGGGGACATGGATCAATGCAAAAAAAAGTTTTAAAAACGGCCGTTTTTTTCAGGAGCAGTGATTTTAATAATGCTTAAAGTCAAACAATAAAAGTGTAATATCCCTTTAAATTTCGTACCTGGGGGGTGTCTATAGTATGCCTGTAAAGGGGCGCATGTTTCCTGTGTTTAGAACAGTCTGACAGCAAAATGACATTTTGAAGGAAAAAACTCATTTAAAACTACTCGCGGCTATTGCATTGCCGACAATACACATAGAAGTTCATTGATAAAAACGGCATGGGAATTCCCCAAAGGGGAACCCCGAACCAAAATTAAAAAAAAAAATGACGTGGGAGTCCTCCTAAATTCCATACCAGGCCCTTCAGGTCTGGTATGGATATTAAGGGGAACCCCGGCCAAAATTTAAAAAAAAAAATGACGTGGGGTTCCCCCTAAATTCCATACCAGACCCTTCAGGTCTGGTATGGATTTTAAGGGGAACCCCGCGCCAAAAAAAAAAAAAAAAACGGCGTGGGGTCCCCCCAAAAATCCATACCAGACCCTTATCCGAGCACGCAACCTGGCAGGCCGCAGGAAAAGAGGGGGGGACGAGAGTGCGGCCCCCCCTCCCTCCTGAACCGTACCAGGCCACATGCCCTCAACATTGGGAGGGTGCTTTGGGGTAGCCCCCCAAAACACCTTGTCCCCATGTTGATGAGGACAAGGGCCTCATCCCCACAACCCTGGCCGGTGGTTGTGGGGGTCTGCGGGCGGGGGGCTTATCGGAATCTGGAAGCCCCCTTTAACAAGGTGACCCCCAGATCCCGGCCCCCCCCTGTGTGAAATGGTAAGGGTGTACATAAGTACCCCTACCATTTCACGAAGAAAGTGTCAAAAATGTTAAAAATGACAAGAGACAGTTTTTGACAATTCCTTTATTTAAATGCTTCTTCTTTCTTCTATCTTCCTTTATCTTCTGGTTCTTCTGGTTCTTCTGGCTCTTCTGGTTCTTCCTCCGGCGTTCTCGTCCAGCATCTCCTCCGCGGCGTCTTCTATCTTCTTCTCCTCGGGCCGCTCCGCACCCATGGCATGGGGGGGAGGCTCCCGCTCTTCTCTTCTTCTTTTCTTCTCTTATTCATTTTCTTCTCCGGGCCGCTCCGCAATCCATGCTGGCATGGAGGGAGGCTCCCGCTGTGTGACGGCGCTCCTCGTCTGACAGTTCTTAAATAACGGGGGGGCGGGGCCACCCGGTGACCCCGCCCCCCTCTGACGCACGGTGACTTGACGGGACTTCCCTGTGGCATTCCCCGTGACGTCACAGGGAAGTCCCGTCAAGTCATCGTGCGTCAGAGGGGGGCGGGGTCACCGGGTGGCCCCCCCCCGTTATTTAAGAACTGTCAGACGAGGAGCGCCGTCACACAGCGGGAGCCTCCCTCCATGCCAGCATGGATTGCGGAGCGGCCCGGAGAAGAAAAGAAGAAAAGAAGAAGAGAAGAAGAGAAGAAAAGAAGAAGAGAAGAGCGGGAGCCTCCCCCCCATGCCATGGGTGCGGAGCGGCCCGAGGAGAAGAAGATAGAAGACACCGCGGAGGAGATGCTGGACGAGAACGCCGGAGGAAGAACCAGAAGAGCCAGAAGAACCAGAAGAACCAGAAGATGAAGGAAGATAGAAGAAAGAAGAAGCATTTAAATAAAGGAATTGTCAAAAACTGTCTCTTGTCATTTTTAACATTTTTGACACTTTTTTCGTGAAATGGTAGGGGTACTTATGTACCCCCTTACCATTTCACACAGGGGGGGGGCCGGGATCTGGGGGTCACCTTGTTAAAGGGGGCTTCCAGATTCCGATAAGCCCTCCGCCCGCAGACCCCCACAACCACCGGCCAGGGTTGTGGGGATGAGGCCCTTGTCCTCATCAACATGGGGACAAGGTGTTTTGGGGGGCTACCCCAAAGCACCCTCCCAATGTTGAGGGCATGTGGCCTGGTACGGTTCAGGAGGGAGGGGGGCCGCACTCTCGTCCCCCCCTCTTTTCCTGCGGCCTGCCAGGTTGCGTGCTCGGATAAGGGTCTGGTATGGATTTTTGGGGGGACCCCACGCCGTTTTTTTTTTTTTTTTTGGCGCGGGTTTCCCCTTAAAATCCATACCAGACCTGAAGGGTCTGGTATGGAATTTAGGGGGAACCCCACGTCATTTTTTTTTTTTAATTTTGTCCGGGGTTCCCCTTAATATCCATACCAGACCTGAAGGGCCTGGTATGGAATTTAGGGGGACTCCCACTTCATTTTTTTTTTTAAATTTTGGTTCGGGGTTCCCCTTTGGGGAATTCCCATGCCGTTTTTATCAATGAACTTCTATGTGTATTGTCGGCAATGCAATAGCCGCGAGTAGTTTTAAATGAGTTTTTTCCTTCAAAATGTCATTTTGCTGTCAGACTGTTCTAAACACAGGAAACATGCGCCCCTTTACAGGCACACTATAGACACCCCCCAGGTACGAAATTTAAAGGGATATTACACTTTTATTGATTGACTTTAAGCATTATTAAAATCACTGCTCCTGAAAAAACGGCCGTTTTTAAAACTTTTTTTTGCATTGATACATGTCCCCTGGGGCAGGACCCAGGTCCCCAAACACTTTTTATGACAATAACTTGCATATTAGCCTTTAAAATTAGCACTTTTGATTTCTCCCATAGACTTTTAAAGGGTGTTCCGCGGCATTCGAATTTGCCGCGAACACCCCAAATTGTTCGCTGTTCGGTGAACTTGCGAACAGCCAATGTTCAAGTCGAACATGAGTTCGACTCGAACTCGAAGCTCATCCCTATTCCCTATTGTATGTTATAATTGGAGGGGGGAGGGGACTGTGCAGGGGAGATGACAGATCACTGTTTATACTCCGTATGAACAGACGATCTGTCTGTTTTCCTCTCAGAGAACCGGAAACTGTGTGTTTAAACACACAGATCCTGGTTCTCTTTGTGCCCCGTGGAAACCAAGCGATGATTGCAACTGCCGGAAACTCGCATCGGCTTCATGGGCGAGCAAGGGGCGGCTCGCGCGTGCCCCCTAGTGGCCGAATATTTTACCGAACTAACATGATTTGCAATTCGTGCAGCCGACCCATGTTGCTGCAGTACAATTGCAGTGGCTGGTCGGCAATCGGTTAACCTGTTCATGATGGAATTCACACTGCTCCAATTTACAATAGAGATTGTTCTCTCTTGGTTTCTGAAGCACACGCCAGACATCTGTGTGGTGGCTCTCCAGGGACTTGAAAAATATGAGGATATTGTCGAGATAAACCACCACACATAACTGTAACAAATTTTGGAGAACATCGTTAAAAAATTCTTGTAAAACTGCGGGGGGGGTTACAAAGGCCAAAAGGCATTACGAGGTACTCATAATGGCCTGTTCTGGTATTAAATGCAGTTTTCCACTAGTTGCCCTCCTTAATCCTCATGAGATTATATGCCCCTCTCAAATCAAGCTTTGTTAAAACCGTTGCTCCATTGAGGTGGCCAAATAACTCTGTAATCAACAGAATCGGATAGGCATTCTTAATCGTGAAACGATTGAGACCCCTATAATCAATACAAGGTCTCAGTTCACCACTATTCTTCTTCACAAAGATGAAACCAGCACCAGCAGGAGACAAGAATTTGCGGATGATGAAACCTCGAGAAAGTGCGTCTGCAACATACTCCTCCATTGCCTTATCCTCCAAGACCGACAAAGGGTAAACTCGGCCACGAGGGGGTATGGCACCAGGTTGAAGGTCAATTGCGCAATCATACGACCGGTGTGGAAGAAAATTACCAGCTTGACCTTTGTCAAAGACATCACTTAAAGCACGGTACTCCTCCAGCAGGGAGGAGAGTGAAGAGGTGCACAGGACCTTGACTACCTTCTGGAAGCATGTCTTACAGCCTGGGTTTGCCCAGGCCAAGGCTCTCTCAGAAAGCAAAGATATCACGAAACCTACTTTGCTTCTGTAAGTAGGAAACACCTGGGGCAGCATCTCAAAGTATATCTCAACCTGGTTGAGAAACCCTCTGCATTGAACTGGATCGCCCCCCAAATCACTGGGGAAGCAAAGTAGAACCAGGCATACCTCTTATAGAGGTAATACTTGAGGCAGGTGCCTGCACAGAGACTGTAACAGCAGCAGGGACGACCTGCAACACAGGTTGTACCAGAGCAGCCACAGTGGAAGATTGCAGGTGAGCCATACGACTCAGGAGCATTTTTAACGCCATGGAAAACTGATCCATGAGGTGATCCTGCTCATCCAATCTGGAAAAAATATTACCAACGAGTGGATTGACTGCATCTTCTGAATTCATGGCCTTCGCTTACTGTTAGAAACCATGAATCAGACTGAGACAGAAGTACAGTTAAATCACACTTCTTTAATAATAATAAAAAAAGTTAAACAGAGTAAACGTAGTCAAAACATACCCAGAGTTCAGGAACCGCAGAGTTCAGGCAAGCCAAAACATCAGGGAGCCAGAGATGAGTGTAGTAGAACAGCAAGCAGTGAGTCACTGTGGATAGATAGGAGCTGGCAATTAGCCGACAGCTGAGCGGCCAGCTTAGAGAAGGAAGGGCTGAGCCCAGCCCTGACAACTTCACAACTTTTGAAACAGCTGATGTTGGGAAGGATGGCAGAAAAAACAATAGGCAGGACTGCTAGCACCTTTTCTGACAGGTGAACCCCAAAAGGCCTATTATGACCTGGAACCAGATGCTGCCCAGGATTATGAGACGCCGAAGGCTGAGATGCTTGTATGCATGGGCGTCACCATTGCGCTCAACAGGTCCATTGGTGGTCGTACAGTATGGACAAGCCACTCCGCTCCCAGATGTTCGACTTGATACAGCTGACCAGGAAATGGCTGCAGCCAGAGACTTTGTTAGCCCCTCAGATTGGGGAGCACGTGGTCATGGACTGCTATTTACGCATGCTCCTTTACACTTTGAGGAAGTGGGTCAGCCATGGGGACCCAAAGACTGCAAACCAGATAGTGGACCTGGTGGAGAATTATACTGCTGCAGAAGACTTGTTGAGCCCATCCGTGCCCCATCCCAATGTCTCTAGGGGTTAAAAACCAACTGGAGGATATGGTAAGACTGTTCCAGTGTTCAAGTGCTTGGGAAAAAAAATTACAAGACTGTTGCTACAGATAACGAGTTGCTAACTGTCCCCTGAATGATGAACTAATGCAATGTGATAATACTTATTTGAAAAATGCATGTCTCTTTCTCCTATCGCCTTCCAGAACGGCACACCTGAGAGATGAGAGGCTCCTCCCCACAGGAAACACAATCACTTGACTGCTGTTTTAAGTCCCTAACCTCCCCCTTGATCCTCAGTTTTTGATTGTGTTTCTCCATACACAGAGAAACGTTTGTTTTTTTCTTCTAACCATATGACCAAGGGTCAGATGGTAACCCCGTGAGGCAGGCCAGAGGCTGAAATATCCTGCAGGCTCAGTCCTTCTCACAGAATAAGCCAAAAAGTTCTGTGCTGCTCACAGCATTAGCAGCTAACACACCACATGGAAAAATGGTAAACAAACCTAATAAATCAAAGTGGGGAGCTGACCCCAGATGATGTCCTTTGGAGACGAAACGCATCGGGACGGTCCCCACTGCTGCCTCTTTTGATTTTAACCAGCGCTGTTTTTATATTTTATATTTTATATATATTTTATATTTCATTTTAAATAAATGTACTCTTGTTTTTATGGAATTACGCTATGGTCCATTTTTGTTTCCTCTTTGACACTCTGCATTTGCCCATGGAATTTTGAGCTTTGGTCCACTTCTGGTATCACATCCCCTATGATTCCATCTGGCTGTTGTTTGCATACATCGCCTTGACGGTACCATCCCAGGGTCCATCTGACACAAATCAAGCCTGTTTGACACACAGTGCGTATGCCCTAGTGTGTTCAAACGATCTGGTAAGCCTTTCCTATATCCGGTGGTGGCCCCTTTCACATGTGCATATAATTTCACTGTTTGCAAGATTTTTTTTTAACTTGATTGGGAATAGACTCACATATACCATCACTTATGGACTTTTTTTTGTAATAATATTGATTGTGTATACCATTTATCAGTGTATACCATCATGTATGGACATTTTCTTTCATTTTTATAAATATTGATTGTGTACACCAATTCATTTAATATATACATGTTGTCATTTCAGTGACTATTTTGAGTTTTGCATAGATTGTACTGTGCGCATCAACCTTTAGCGCTATACTTTAATTTATCTGTCCTTCTCACAGATGGCCCAGAAACTGTATCAGAGATCCGGTCACAGTGGTGTGAACCACTGCTGTCATCCACCGCTTAACAGTTTATCCTCTTTGTGTGTGGACCATGAGGATGGAAAAGCGATCCTGGTGGCTGTGGCAAAGGGGGAAGATGAAAACGGTGAATACTTCCCTTTGCCTTGAGAATTTAGCAGCAAAACCCCTAATACCAGCCAGTTGGTTTCTGGACATTTGAGATAATTTTCCCTGGGGTCTGGAAACAAGTAGCCCAGAAGCTTCTGCTAAACCATCCACAGCTCCCTCTTACATCAGAGAAGCTGTGGTTATCGCAACAGTAGGTTGCCAGCCTCTCTCTATGAGCCTGATTGTAGTACATTAATAGGGATGAATATAGTGAAGAGAGAAGACCTGGTAGATGCAAAGAGTTTCTTACAGGCCATGTATACCACTGAGCAAGTTCTTAAAGGATGTTGGATGTGCAGTGGCTTGCAGAAACCTAGAGGTGAGCAGGGCTCACCAGGTAATCTGAGCCTATTAGCCCAGCTGCTAGGAATCTGGCAAGTAGCTCCAGGATGGGTTCTTAAAAGCTGACCTCCTAACTTTCAACTATATGGTGCGGCACAGCAGAAAGGCATGGGGAGGCACAGTAATGTCACGTACACACGGTCGGATTTACCGACCGAAAATGTTCGATGGGAGCCTTTTGTCGGAAATTCCGACCATGTGTAGGCTCCATCGGACAGTTTCCATTGGAATTTTCGTCACACAAAATTTGAGATCTGGTTCTCAAATTTTCCGACAACAAAATCGTGTAAACTCCGATCGTGTGTACACAATTCCGATGCACAAAGTGGCACGCATGCTCAGAATAAATTACAAGACGGAATCGCTCGGTCTGGTAAAACTACCGTTCATAATGGAGATAGCACATTCGTCACGCTGCAATTTTTTCCTGGTCAAAAGAAGTTTATTGAGTATACAATGTTATAAAGATACATAAAGTAAGTTTACAAGGATCTATAAAGTAAGCTCATTGTTTTACAGTAGGGTTTCTATAGGTAAATATAATGAAATTTCAAATATTAAACATTGGGTTTACGTAAACCTAAATTAAAGATATATATCATTTCCTTAGTTACTTTTGTAGGTATTTAAATGATTTATACCTACTATACATATTGTTTACAAGTAGAGTGTATATAGGTCAAATAAATTCTGATAATGAGCTTTAATCGTAAGGTGGAGAAAAGGAAAGAAAAAGAAGAAAAAGGGTTGAAAGGTAGAGGTATGGTCCACAAGGTTGTCCCGCTCGTCAGTTTATTATTCTTTTTAGTTCTCTTTGAAGCCTTAGAATGGGTGTCCCTGTAAGTCATTAAATCTGTTACCATGGCAACAGGACAGAGTCATTGAAGTTTGACAGGAACTGTTGTTTTATCCAAGGATGCCAACGTTTTTCAAATTTTGGAATTTGATTTTGATCGATGGCTACAATCTTAGCATGGGACATTGTATTATTCATTCTGTGAATTGTTTCTGCTAGTACCAATGTAGGAGATTTCCATGCCTTGGCCACTGTTTGTTTTGCAGCCGTTATTAGTTGGATCATAAGTTTGAATTGAGAGAGTGTTAACCATTCCGGTTTTAGATTAAGTAAAGTTAAATATGGATCTGGTTGTATTATTTTTTTAAATATTTTAGATGCAATCATGAAGACTTCCTTCCAGAAGGTTTGGATTACTGGGCACGTCCACCATATGTGTAAATATGTGCCTATTTCTGGGCATCCTCGAAAACAAAGAGCTGAGGTATTAGGTGAATATTTTGCCACTCTAGCGGGTACAAGGTACCAGCGAGTTAGGACTTTATAATTTGTCTCCAGTGCTAAGATGTTGGGTGAAGATGACTTAGATGTGAGCCATATGTTAGACCAGTCCATGTCTTCTAAAGCTCATCCCAGGTCCTCCTCCCACCTCTGAATGTAAGAGGGTCTATTAAGATTTGCTACTCCATATAATTGATTATAAAGTGATGAAATTGTACCTTTAGCAAATGGATCTTTTGTACAGATTGATTCAAAAATGGATAATTGGGATAATGGTGTATCCCCCTTTAGGAATGGTGTATAGAAATTTTTGATTTGGAGATATCTAAATATCTCAGAGTTTGGTAGATCATATTTTTCTCTAAGCGATGGGAATGAAAGGAATGATTTAGATGCTATGAAGTCATTTAGTGTCTGAATGCCTGATGTTGTCCAAGCTTTAAAAGAATTTGGGTAGATCCATGCCGGATAAAAGGCCGGATTTCTGACAAAAGAAAGGAGAGGATTGTGTGGAGATTGTAACTGATATTTGGTTTTTAGTTTATCCCAGAGAGATAAGAAGTGTTTAGTTATGGGATTTTGAATTTTAAAGCGGTCTTTAGGATCAAGCCATAATAAATTTGATATTAATAGTGGGTCATTTTCTGAAGCCTCTATAAATACCCATAATGGGATTTCCTGTTTTGCATGGTATTTGGACAGACTGGCCAAATGTGCTGCTCTGTAGTAGTTAGTAAAATTAGGGTATCCCAGGCCTCCTTTATTTTTGGGAAGATGTAGTGTGTGTATAGGTATATGTGGTTTAGAAGAGCCCCATATAAATGAAGTTGCTCTTTTTTGTACTATTCTCAAAAAATAGGAAGGAATTGGAATAGGGAGGACTCTGAATAGATAAAGCAATTTGGGTAGAATAGTCATTTTGATTGCATTAATCTTCCCTATCCAGGATAAAGGAAGTTGCGACCATTGTTTTATTAGATTTGTGATCTGTCTTAATACAGGAGGATAATTGGTTGAGAATAAGTCAGAATGAGATGCTGTTAAATGAATTCCAAGATATGGGATTGATTTTTCTGCCCATGTGAATGGGAGTGCAGCCCTAGCCGGGATCAATTCCATGTTTGTGAGTGAAATATTAAGCATTAGGTATTTCTTAGGATTAATCATAAGGCCGGATAGGGCTGCAAATCCATCAAGAGCTGGTATTAAGTTAGGACCAGAGACCTGTGGTGATGATAGAAAAAGTAATATATCGTCTGCAAATATACATAATTTGTGTGTAATACCTCCTACTTCAATGCCAGTTATAGTTTGGTTTGTTCTGATGTATTGGGCCATGGGTTCGAGTATAAGGGCAAATAATAAGGGAGATAATGGGCAACCCTGTCGGGTACCTCTTTCGATATTAAAGGCTTCAGATTTGTATCCAGCATATTTTATATAGGCTTTGGGTTTATTATATAATGCTTTGATCCATGTTAAAAAGTGGGGTCCAAAACCCCATTTTTGTAATGAATATTGCATATATTGCCAGGATACTGTGTCAAATGCCCTCTTAATATCGAGAGATAGAAAACATAAAGGGATTTTCCGTTTTTTAGCAATATGTGCCAATAACACTGCCCTGCGTATATTATCGCCTGCCTGTCTATTTGGCATGAAGCCTACTTGATCTCTATGTATTAATTTTCCTATAATGCTATTAAGGCGTTTTGCTATTATTTTTGCTAATAATTTAATATCGAGGTTTAACAGAGAGATAGGCCGATAATTCACACAGGAAGTATCATCAGAAAGGGGTTTTGGGATCATACAAACAATTGCCATTAGTGTTTCTTGCCGAAAAGAATGTCCATCTAGAAGTTTGTTAAACGTTTCAGTGAGAATGGGAGAGAGTATTTCTGAGAATGTTTTATAGTATAAAGCCGAGTAGCCGTCTGGGCCTGGTCTTTTGTTAAGTTTTAGGTCTTTTATGGCGTTAGCAACTTCATCTATAGTTATAGGCTCATCCAAACTGCTTTTTTGATTCTGAGATAACTCAGGTAAGGTTATTTTTGAGAAGAAGGATTCAGCCTCTGTAGGATTAAATTCATTGTTTGTCTTATATAAAGTTGCGAGATGTGAGTGAAATTTATGGACTATTTTAACTGGATTACAAGTGTAAACATTTTTTGATAATTTCAAACGTATTGGTTTGAAAGATTTGTTAGTTGAATTTAATGCCCGAGCCAAATATGTACCTGGTTTGTTTGTATTCATGTAGAAATTGTGTTTGGAGCGTTTGAGGGATTTATCAACTGACTCAGTGAGAAATAGATCGTATTCCAATCTAGATTTTTCCAGATGAGATTTTGTACTCTGAGATGGATTATCTTGAAATGATATGTAGGCTGCATTAAAATTGAGTTCTAGTTTTTTTGCTAGATTTTTGCGTTCCCGTTTAAATAGTGCCATTTGTCTTTGTATTGTACCACGCAAGACAGGCTTATGAGCTTCCCACAGTGTTATTGGGGAGATGTCTGTTGTATTATTAATTGATATGTATTCCTTTAAAGCTTGTTCAATGGCCATCTGATGTAGTGGGTGTTTGAGCATTATGTCCGGTAAGTACCACGTTGGGTCATGCGCTTTTGGTATGGCTGAGGCTATAGTAGTGTATACTGCATTATGGTCAGACCACGGAATCGGAATTATATCTGATGCAATAATTTCTGGTATCATTCCTATTGTTAGAAAAATATGATCTATTCTGGTGAAGGTTTGATGAGGGTGCGAGAAATAAGTGAATTTCTTTTTCATTGGGTTACTTTCTCTCCACGAATCTACCAGATTGTATTTGGAAAGAAGTTGAGAAAAAGGTAATCTAGAGGTTATTTTGGATGGTGTAAAAGGTGATTTATCTAGAAATGGGAGGAGGACCTGGTTCGAATCCCCACACATTATCACTGTTCCTATTTTGTGTGTATTAATCACTTGTAATATATGTGAGAGGAATGGTGTAGGTTGTTTGTTAGGAGCGTAGTAGGAAATCACTGTGATTGCTGTATCCATTATATAACCCATGAGTATCAGGTATCTACCTTCTGGGTCTTTAATTTCTGATGATAAGGTGAATGGTGTGGATCGGTGAAATGCAATTAGAGTTCCCCTTTGCTTGGTACAGGCAGAAGCCGTGTAAATTTGTTGATAAAAAGGAGAATTATATTTTGGAGTAGAATCTTTGGTGAAGTGTGTTTCTTGGAGGCATACTATGTGAGCCTTCTTGTTATGGAAAGTACGGAAGGCTTTGGTCCTTTTTTGAGGGACATTTATTCCTTGAACATTCAGGGAAAGTATATTCAGTGGTGCCATGGCAATAGATCAAATAGTTTTGACTTACTTTTTGTTATGCAGAGCTGACTGCGCAGATCAACCTGTGTGGACTGAAGAGATGAATAGATAGAAAAGAAACCAGTGAATTCTGGAGTAAAGAGTAAACAAAAAACATATGAGATTAGATGATACATTGTATAAATTATTTTTTGCAAGTAATCACAATTTACCCGTGAAAGAGAATAAATATCTCTCTCAGGGGAATAAGTGCCTTCGTCACACTCCCACATGGTTGGGAGAATGAGGAGGGCTAATGGGGGTACACGGATCTTCCGCTTACAGGAGAGAAGTGCTATGTCAAAAGACATCAAAATGATGTTTCATTAATTGGAGTGCAGAATATAGTTTTTGTTGAAATTATTTATTCCAGGGTGGTTGTATATGGTTAGTCTTGCCCTAGGCTAAATAATTCAGTTAGAAAGGTACTGTTAATAACTTTGGTATTGATGAAGATAGTTTGAATTATTTTGGGATTTTAACCCTTTTAGAGTAAACAATTACATATTTTATTCATATGCAACTGTTTAGATATGTTAACTCATAAAATTGAGGTTGTATTGCTTCAGATTAGAATAAACAAAAACATAATTCTAGGAACTAGTTAGGTAATAATATATTTGTTTTAAGAAAAGAAAGAAAAAGCTTCCATTACTTCTGGATTATTGAACATATTTGTCCTAAAAAGTAATAAATCTATTGTTATTACCTGATAATATATAACTGAACAAGAATTTCCTTATTTCACTTATATATTCTAAGGCTATATGAATCAGAAGTAATAAGAAATATAACTGGAATGTAACATGATCCCACACAGTGTGTGACTATCAGAATGCAGTTACATTCAGTTATAAATATAGTTTTTTTATAGAGAACCATCTCTTAGTATAATAAATGAAGAGATATCAGGAATTAGGATGTCAGTCCATTGAATCTTCTTGGTCCATGGATGATGTGGCATAACGGCCTCTTTTGTGAGAATGATTATTCCCATTTTGTTCTGAAATTTTCTGGGTGCTGCCTGAAGGTGAAGATGATGCCATTCTTCTGCGTGTGGGAGTGTTGCTGCTTGTGGGTTCTGTCAGATTTAATTTTAAAAGGGTTTGTTGTAGTTCATCTGCTTCTGTAAATTGTACCTTGGTAGTTAAATCTGACTGAAAAGGGGAAGCCCCATTGAT
The DNA here is from genome assembly GCF_042186555.1 of Aquarana catesbeiana. Classification (NCBI taxonomy): domain Eukaryota; kingdom Metazoa; phylum Chordata; class Amphibia; order Anura; family Ranidae; genus Aquarana; species Aquarana catesbeiana. The sequence goes on along the minus strand of NC_133326.1, from coordinate 462,463,952 downwards.
ACATAATGTTGTGGCGTTGCAGTTCCATTAGTTGGGGTTTCATGGATCGTCTTTTAGTAATAGTAAGTTGGGATAGGTCAGCAAAAATTTGATAATTGTGTCCTTGAAAATTAAGTTCCTTTTTTTCTCTTGCAGCAATTAGTATTTGTTCTTTCGTTCTGTAATAATGAAATTTTGTGATTATATCACGTGGGGGTCCATCTTTCTTTTTGGCTGTGAGGGCTCTGTGTACTCTGTCCAGTTCTAAACGTTCAATAAGGATATCTGGCTTTAGTTCTTGTAATAGAGCAGTAATAGTAGATTGCAGGTCTGTCACAGTTTCAGGTATTCCCCTTATGCGCAAGTTTGAACGTCTGGCTCTATTTTCGTAATCTTCGAGCTTAGTTTGAAGTATTAAATTCTCTTTTTTTAATTGTTCCAATTCTGTTATATTTTCTTGGGTTGTAATTTCAATTTCATCCATTTTTATTTCTAGGGCTGCGGTGCGGTTTCCCAGCTCTCTTATTTCTTTGGTTAGGCTTTTTGTTATTTGGTCTGAGGTTTGTTTTAAAGCCTTATGAAGCATCTTTTCAAATTGTAATAATATTACTGGGGATGCTGAGGAGGCTTGTGGAGAAGTTTGTGAGAGGATTTGTTCTGTATCTGACTCAAATGGAGAGTCTTACTGTGACATTTTCTGTCTGTGAGAGCGCCCTGATGCTGTATCTTGTGAGGTGACTGGAGCTGCTTCAGCTGCAGTGAGTGCCTGTGAGCTCTTTGTGAGGTGATTTTTATTTCTGCCACGGTTTCCTCCCAGTACCATATTTCCTGCCCAAACTTTCACAGTTTGTTCCCAGGGGCAAAAAGGTTCAAATGGATACCTTTTTAGCCTGCAGGCTCCGCTTTGTCCTTCTCTTCTCTCTTCAGCGGTGTGGAGCTCTAACAATGCATGTCTGCTCCGCTAGGCTCCGCCTCCTGCCCCCCCACGCTGCAATTTTTTAAATAGTTCAATGCAGTGCATTCTCTTCTTAAGAATGATAAAAGAATAAAGTTGTTTTGCTGCTCATATTCACACAGAGTTTTCACATACTGATTTCTTTATTATTTATCGTGATCTCATGAATAATATTAATTTTGTTTTTAGTCAGATCTCCATAATAATGTTTTTTTTTCCTTCTCTTTTTTTTCTTTTTTTTATCAAGATCTGCATTTTTTTCTAGTGCTCTCCATAATATTATTTCTCGTTTTGTGTGTCCACAACACCATTATTATCTTGTATTTTTTAACCTCAAGGAGGTTGGTGTTGGTGTCCCTTGTTAATTTGACATTGTATTTTTGAAATGTACCTGCCTACTCACAAACTGTCCTTTTTGAACTAAAACACATAGCCAAGTATTTGTGAAAAAGAAATAGCCATTTATTCTGGGTCATAACAAAATAAAGAGGAAGGGAAGAGTCAAGGAGCAGAGAAGGGTAATTTGCAGAGTAGAGTGAGAAGTAGGATGGTGTAAGTAGAACCCCCAAGTACTTGAGGGAGTCAGTGCACCACCTATAGGGATAGGAAGCTCTGAGTTGGGATAACAAAGGGGGGGGGGATATGGATTGGAAGGGCCTCGTTTTTAGAGGTGTTTACCTTATAACCTGAGATATCACTAAACAAGGAGAGCAATTTATGTAGCGATGGGAGCGATAACAGTGGGTTAGTGATAGTTAGTAGTATATCATCTGCAAAAAGTGACAGTTTGTATTCCCCCTGTCTCATCACCACCCCACGAATGTCAGGATGTATACGAACGGACTTGGCCAAGGGCTCCAGGCACAAAATAAAAAGTAACGGCGATAAAGGGCATCCCTGCCTCGTTCCGTTCATCATGGGGAAACTAGGCGACAGGAAAGAAGACATCTGAACCTGAGCAGTGACTTTTGAATAAAGAGCCTCTAAGGCTCTTAGAAAAGGGCCTCTGAAACCATACACCTGCAAGGTGGCAAACATATAGGGCCAACTTAGCCTATCAAAGGCTTTTTGTGAGTCAAGACGTGAAACAAGAGTCTGTCGAGATGACCTATCAAGGAGATCGATCAGGTCTATCGTGCAGAGAGTGTTGTCCCCAGCATGTCTGCCGGGGATAAAACCCACTTGGTCTCTGTTGATTAATTTAGGGATAATTCTGGATAATCTAGATGCAAGTATTTTCATAAATATTTTATAGTCCGAATTTAAAAGGGCTATGGGTCTGTAATTATCTGGAATTGAAGGATCCCTACCAGGTTTTGGGATTACAGTAATGTAGGAGTGGGAAAATTGGGGGTTAGGAGGTTTGCCTTTGAGTAAGGAATCATAAAGAGTCAGCATGTGAGGTGACAGTATGTCCATAAAGGTCTTATAGTAAAAGTATGGTAGCCCGTCTGGGCTGGGAGATCTTTGACTATAAGGAGGAGCTCTTCCACAGATATAGCTGTGTTTAAACTAGCTAGATCAAGTGTAGACAGTTTTGGAAGCTTTAGATCCGAGAAAAACTCCTCAAATTTCCCTTAAGTAAAGTTAAAATTGTTTGCAGTGGTCAGACAAATATATAACTTGTGATAAAATTTACCAAAAATTTTGGATATCTCTTGGGGGCAATTGGTTCTGGATCCGTCTGTTTGAAGAAGGAAGTCAGGGAAGGAGTTAAAAGGGCATTGGCGTAATTTATTGACTAGAATCTTATGAGGCTTATTAAAGAACTCATAAAACTTTTGTTTTGTCCAAAGAAGGGATTTAGCTGCCTTTCCGAGTTGTGTAGATTTAATTTGTTCTCTGAGAGTAGTAACTTTACGAAGTTTCAACACTGTGGGACTGCGCAACAACTGCCGTTCAGCCATCGCCAAGGCTGTAGTAAGAATCTGCAAAAGACTATTTCTGTCCTTTTTTAAACGTGAACCTTCTGCTATGCATTCACCATGAAAGACAGCCTTATGGCCCTCCCACAGTGTAGAAAACTCAGACACAGATCCCATGTTAAATTGGAAAAATTCTTTGAGACCTGTTGCCAGCTTATCTAGTGAGACCTCAGATTGTAAAAGGTGGTCATTGAGGTGCCAGTGGCATGATCTAGTGTGAGTCTGAGAAAGCATAAGGTCTAGTGTAATGGGAGCATGGTCAGACCACGTGATGGGGGATATATCGGACTCAATAACATAAGGGATGAGTGGAGCCGAAATGAAAAAATGGTCAAGGCGGGAATACATTTTATGGGCCATGGAGTAAAATGTGTATTGCCTAGCAGAGGGATGTTTGATCCTCCATGAGTCAAAGAGTTGATGGGACCTGATACATTTATGGAATGAGCTAGCTTGGGATGTAATCTTTCTCGAGGGGGTGACATTAAACAAAATTTGTCTATCTCTAGTGGGGGACATGACAAAATTTAAATCCCCACCAACAATCATAAATGTTTGAGAACGGTACTGAGGGGTATCAAAAAGTTTGTTAAGGAAATCAATCTGTCCAGTATTGGGAGCATATAGGTTGACTAGGGTGAGGGAGGAGTTCAGATAATCACAATCTAGAATGAGAAATCGTCCATGAGGGTTCACATGAGTGTTTTTCACCTTAATGGGACATGATTTCCTGATCAGGATAGCTACTCCCGCCTTGCCAGTGGAATCAGAGGCAAGAAAGGAGGTAGGGAAGGACTTTGATGCAAATTTTAGCGAGCATTCAGCTCTAAAGTGCGTCTCTTGAATCAATATCACATCTGCACCTGAGGACCTGAACTCCTTCAGAGCTATCCAACGCTTCCAAATGGAGCCCAGGCCCTTCACATTATAAGACATGATCCTCAATGCCATTTATGAAATACTTCCAAAAATGCTTTTGTTAGTATACCAACCATAGGAGAAAACACATCAAACAATACGTAAATAGGTGGTAGGTGGTGTGTCCTCATCCCTTTTGAAAAATTCTCAGAGTGGAAAAAAGGGAAGGGGGGATGGGATTATTGCGGTGCCACTAATGAATTTAGAACAATTTTGTTATAAAATCATCTTATTTATTTTATTTTAGTATCAAAAAAAGTTAAAATCGTACAATAGACATACATACAAAAATTCCAGAAACACAAACACAAAAAAATAGGATGCAGTTCAAGATATTGACCGTCACCAATGATGTTGAAGGGTGATCGTGGTCATTTGTTCCCAACTAGTTTCTCCAAAACATTGGCTTCATCAGGGGAATGTGTATAAATTAAATGCAGAGAATGAAAACACTGAAACAAAAGAAGGGAGTATATTATTAAATCCACATAATCTTGCAGCGTTGAGGTAAGCCATCACATCGCAAAAGCGGTCAATTTGCTGTTCAACCATATCCCCAGCCCCCCAGTCCCCACACCCGGAACATACCATGCAGGAATTCCAGGACACAAGGGAGACACCACCAGAGCACTGGGAATGGTTGTCACACTCAGCCCAGTATTTGGCTAGAGGCGAATTAGAAGGCGCCTAAAAGATGAAAAATTAGCATATAAATATTCAGAGATTATTTTATTATTATTAATAAGGGGAACTCAGCCTCAATAACATACCCTAATTATATGCAAAAACGAAGCACTTGATGTTGAACGGAAAGAATTCACAGCGCAATGAATACATACAAAAATCGCATGATTTAGGTATAACCAGAAAAACTGAAAAACAGAATTAAGAGGAATAGTATAAGTAAAGTGACCTTCACTACATATAAATTAAATGAGTCAGATGGCAATTATTAGTGTCAGATTGGGGGCGTAGTAGATATTTAATATGCTGAAAGGGCTTACCAGAATGATGCATATAGCTAGAAGCAAATAAATGCATCCTATAAATGAGGTTCCGCCTGTGTATAGGCTGAATCACATCAAACAATACATTTAAATGCATATAAGAATGAATAAAAACACTCGTGGGTAAGACAACCTCTCGATACCCATGCATTAGCAAGTATAACAGATGGGTAAGAAACCATTGTAAAGAAATGAAAAAAAAGAAAAAGAAAAGCTTGTGACCTCATCTTACCGAGCTGGCATTGAAGCATGGACATGAAAAAAAAAAACATAAGAGCATGAACATAGAACTGCCACTGAGACAATAAAAAAAAACAAAGGAAAAAACCTGTGTGTGAGAGTCCAAGACATGGCCATGTCTTGGGGGGGCCTCCAAAAATTCCAGAGGCCAGGTAGGGACACATATAAGACTCCACCAGGGGACTCTAAGGAGAGAATAAGTCCATAGAATCTCCTTATGAACTTGGCTGTAGCTGTAAAGGTCCTGCAGGAGATATCCTAATAGGAGAGAAAAGGTCAACAACAAAAGAAAACACGATCAACTGTCAGTATGCCAGTAATGACCATATCATTTGTTAATATCTCATGGGTTGGGAAAAACATTACCCCAATAAAAATACAGGGCAAATTTTTAAAACCTTTAGTCCAGAGCACAGCGCTATGATTCTCCTGGGCTATGAAGGAATCATAAAAAAAGAAAAGGAACCCGGAAAAGACTTTGCAAGAGTATCAAGGAGGTTGCTTGGATGCCCTTGGACATTGTGGTGTTGATAGTTGTTTCCTCAATCATTTTTTCACCGGGGTCCAGTCCCAACTGGGAGTGGTAGGAAAGGGATGAACCAGTGCCTGAGGAGGTATTAGGTCTTCGTCAGGTATAGGAGGAAGTCCGAGAGTCTTTATAAAAGCTTCTCCCTCTTGAAGATCTCAGAGACTATGTTAGGAACCATCTTTGGAAACAGTGAGGCAAAAGGGGAATCCCCAATAATATGGGACTTGATGACATTGCAAATGAGATGTGATTGGTCGCAGATTTCTCCGTTTAGCCAGGGTAATGGAAAATCTGCAGTTTTGCCCCTTTGTACATAAGCTGAGATTTGTTGTGTGTGGCCAGGGTTAATGCCTCCTTACTTTCATAATAGTGAAACCTCACTATAACGTCTCTAGGCCTAGCTCCAGCCGGGGGTTTCAGGCCCAGAGAGCAATGGGCCCTGTCTAGATGCCAATCCACATCCAAAACATGGGTGCTAGTGTGTTAAATAGACCCAGGAGATATGGGAGCAGGACGGGGTCCCCTACCGTTTCGGGGATGCCTCTGAACCATAGGTTCTGCCTCCTCTCCCTATTTTCCAAATCCTCCTGCTGCAATTGTAGCTGTGTGTGATTTTCCTCCTTGATCGCTTGTACATAATTCACCATTTTGTCCATCTTGTATTCAAGTGCATTCGTGCATTCCCCTATTTGGTTTATCTCCACTCTTAATTCTGCTGCCAGCTTACTCACCTCAGACGCAACTGTATGAGTAATCTGCTGGAGGAGAAGCTTCAGCTTAGTGTCCAATTTAGCATCTAAAATAGCTGGGGTGAGAACCTCTTGGGAGAGAGGGGATGAGGTGGGAGATAAGGCCAGGTTCTGGGTAGTGACTGTGTGATTTTCAACCTCCTCCATCCCCAGAAGCAGGTCCATTGCGGCGAACAGGTCCGTGGGCGAAATTGAGGCTGCGGATTGCGGCCTAGTAATGAAGTGATCCATCTTTCTCCACGCGGCCCGAGCAGCGGTTTATAGTGCTGCTGCTGCTGGCCGATTTTTCCCATGGGGAGCTCTATCAGTGCGGCCAGTGTTCAGGCTTACCCCTGGCGCTGTATGTGGCTGTTAAAGCTTCTCAGGGGTCTCGGAGATTCGGCGGAGTCTGGAGCTCACCTAGATAACATCCACCATGTTAGAAGCCGCGCATGCACCCCCGCTTTTCCCTCGTTTGAGTTCTTTAATTGCCTGTAAAAGTTGAGATTCTTGGATTGGTGATTCTAGATTATCTATTTCCTCTAAGGTTAAAGTTGGAAAGGCACTCTGTTTCAGAAAGTCATTAAGGGAAGGTTATACAGCTTTGTATAATATTCATGGAATCAGGTTGCTATTTTGCCTGTCAAATGTTCAAGTGTATTATCCTCTGTTCATATGCAATTTATGTTTTCTAGTATTTTAGTGTTTTTAGTGCTCTGGCCAAATATTTCCCACTTTTGTGTTCTGTGTTCGTAATAAAGTCGTTTTTTGAGAAACATTAGGCGTCTGGTCTTGTTTTCTAAAATATTTTGTACCAAACTTCTACTAACACGAGATTAGAGGAAGGAGCCCACTTGGTATTGAACTTCCTCTTTCTAGTGTCGTCGTACATGTTGTACGTCACTGTGTTCTTGACGTTTGGAATTTCCAACGAACTTTGTGTGACCGTGTGTATGCAAGACAAGTTTGAGACAACATCTGTCGGGAAAAAAACATGGATTTTGTTGTCGGAATGTCCGATCGTGTGCACAAGGCATTAGGGTTCCCTTTCCTCCTTACCAAAGGTTTCTTGATATGGGTAACATTTCATAAGCTTCAACCTACCTCTCCACCTTTACACTGCAGTTATATTTGCAGTGCAGGAGGTAATCAGAACCTTTTGAACTAGAAGCGTAAATTGCTTCCTAAAACCTTTTATTGAGGATTTTCTGTGCAAACTTCTGCAAAAGCTACATATGTAGTTAATTGCTTGTTTAAGGCCTGCTGGTGGCCAATGACCTCAAGGCTAATATGGTGACCACCTTTTCTAGAGGCTGCCTTAATTGGTCTCTAGGGCTGGGCTCATTAAGACCTTAGATGCTGGAAGGTTTGAACTAGCTCCCACCTGTGTATGAGCTGGCTATGTTTGCTCTGATTTAGGGAGCGGAGGTAAGGTAGGTCAACAGCTACTATAGTAGTGGGTTGTTAACCCACCTTAGACTTTCATTTTAGAATGTATTCCTTAACTGGTGGTGAAGGGTTAGTAGCTAAAGTCCAGGCTATGCCTATGAAATATTTCCCCCTGGTTGAGTATTTCATAGAGGAATACACCATGACTCCTTGGCTGCATACCAGAAAAACTCAACAGTGAAGTGTGTTTGTCTTTGCTGGGATGGTTTGCTGCACAGCAGAAATACACATTGAGATGTCTTCTCATAAGTGGTATATTGCCGTACAACAGAAATACACAACACTGAAGATTGTTTGGTGTCTTTTATATCCTAAATGTACAAAATTTTTGCCATGCATTTGGGTGGCAAAAATATAAATGCAATCCAAACACTGGGGGGGGGGGCTCTGGGGGAATCTAGGATGGAAAAGGACCTAGTAGATGATAGGCTCAGCAATGGCACACAGTGCCAAGTTGCTGCTAATAAAACAAAAAGGGGATTAATTCCAGAGATAAAATGATAATTCTCTTGCATAAGACTCTGGTCCGGCCGCACCTAGAGTATGCTGTCCAGTTCTGGGCACCAGTCCTCAGGAAGGATGTACTGGAAATGGAGCGAGTACAAAGAAGGGGAACAAAGCTAATAAAGGGTCTGGAGGATATTAGTTATGAGGAAAGGTTGCAAGCACTGAACGTATTCTCTCTGAAGAAGAGATGCTTGAGAAGGGATATGATTTCAATATACTAATACCATACTGGTGACTAGGGATGAGCTTCGTGTTTGAGTCGAACCCATGTTCGACTCGGACATCGTCTGTTCGATCGTTTGCCGAATTGCTGATGATTGACCAAGAATGCACTATGACCCGCATGCTTGGCCAATCACAGCGCCGTCAGTAGAGAGAGCTGTAATTGGCCAAAGCCAGGGTGGCTTTGGCCAATTATGGCTCAGGGGGTTTAGAACACGCCCCACACTATATAAGGCCGCCTGCACGGTGGCCCTGTGTGGTGTATTCTGGCGTGCTTAGAGAGAGAGAGAGACAGTGTCATTTCATTTGAGTTAGCTAGATTAGGCAGGACAGTCAGTGAGTTAGCTGCACTTACAGTGTACTGTGTATATATATATGCATCCCAGGTGTTATATATATATATATATATATATATATATATATATATATATATATACACTGTATTCAGTTTAGCTAGATCCGTTCCTGTTATCTTCCTACTGACAGGCAGCCTTGTCTTGTTACAGTATTTACAACTACCTGAAGAAAATTGCTGGTGTTCTTTTTGATCCTATTAGTACCACAGTCAGGCAACTAGACTATTTACAGTTAGTGTAGTACGTCCTCCTCACAATGTTCAGCTAAAGCTACAAGTTAGTGCAGTGCGTCCTCTGAACAGTGTTCAGCTAAAACTACAAGTTAGTGTAGTGCGACCTCTGCACAGTGTTCAGCTAAAGCTACAAGTTAGTGTAGTGCGACCTCTGCACAGTGTTCAGCTAAAACTACAAGTTAGTATAGTGCAACCTCTGCACAGTGTTCAGCTAAAGCTACAAGTTAGTGTAGTGCGTCCTCCTCACCGTGTCCATCTAAAGCTACAAGTTAGTTTAGTGTGACCTCTGCACAGTGTTCAGCTAAAGCTACAAGTTAGTGTAGTGCGTCCTCTGAACAGTGTTCAGCTAAAGCTACAAGTTAGGGTAGTGCGTCCTCCTCACAGTGTTCAGCTAAAGCTACAAGTTAGTGTAGTGCGTCCTCCTCACAGTGTTCAGCTAAAACTACAAGTTAGTGTAGTGCGACCTCTGCACAGTGTTCAGCTAAAGCTACAAGTTAGTGTAGTGCGTCCTCTGAACAGTGTTTAGCTAAAGCTATAAGATAGTGTAGTGCGTCCTCCTCACAGTGTTCAGCTAAAACTACAAGTTAGTTTTTTGTGAGCTCTGCACAGTGTTCAGCTAAAGCTACCTGTAGAAGGTTGGTGGTGTTTTCCTGATCCTATCACTACCGCAGGCAGCTAAATAAGCTACAAGTTAGTTTTTTGCGAGCTCTGCACAGTGTTCAGCTAAAGCTACCTGTAGAAGGTTGGTGGTGTTCTCATACTACAGGCAGGCAGTTGATTTTGCTAGCTGCAGTATCAGTATATATATATATATATATATATATATATATATATATATATATATATATATATCCCAGCTTAGTGCAGCTACAGGCCATTAGTATGTCTGGAAGGCCAACAAGGAGAGGCAGACAGTCACAAGCCAATAAAAGAGGGCAAGCAGGCTCTGTGTCTAGAGGCAACAGTGCTGGTTGTGGAGACGGTGCATCCTCATCAGCACATGGCTGTGGGTAACGCTTGGCCTTTTTGTTCGGCAGCTGGCCGTATTGAGTCGCAACATGCGGAAGACTTGGTCGAGTGGATGACCAAGCCGTCCTCATCCTCCTTATCCTCTCTCACCCATGCTCAGGGTACTTTGTCTGGCAAAGCAGCTGCCAACGCGGCCTCTTCCCTTGGCTCAATGGCATCAGTGACTCCTTCCCTAGCCCCACCATGTCCTTCTGAGGAGTCCCTCGAACTGTTTGACCGCAGTGTTGGGTACATGCTCCAGGAGGATGCCCAGCGTTTAGAAGGCTCTGATGATGATACTGAGCTAGATGAAGGCAGTAACATGAGCACGGACAGAGGGGGTGCCCAAGAAGGACAGCAATCTGGCAGTCATGCTCCCCCTGCTGCAGCATACTGCCAGGTTTGCTCCAGTGATGAGGAGGGAGGGGATGATGAGGTCACTGACTCAACGTGGGTGCCTGATAGGAGAGAGGAGGAGGAGGCACATCACCAATGAGGCAGGATGCCCTCCAGGGGCCAGCCTAAGGGCAGCACACTGACTGCATCACACCCCAAAGCTCCGCATGTGCAGGGCACTGCTGTCTCTGCGCGTTATTCCAAAAGTTCTTTGGTGTGGGCCTTTTATGAGATGAGTGCATCAGATCGCACCGCTGCTATTTGCAACATATGTCTCAAGCGTATCTTGCGTGGCCAAAACATCTCCCGCTTGGGCACCACATGCTTGACCAGACATATGTTGACCTGCCATGCAGTTCGTTGGCAAGTGTATCTAAAAGACCCACACCAAAGAACAAAGAGGACCTCTCCTAGCTACTCATTAGCTGAGATCTCCAACCCCACTATACCTTCAGTCCTCTCTGAGACCTGCACTGAGAGGAATGAAGGTGTAGAATTAGGTGTGTCACAGCCAAGTACTTGTGGGCAATCTGCTTTCGGTACATCGACGTCAGATTGTACCAGGCATATTTGCAAATTTCCCTGCCCCAGCTGCTGCACCGCCGAAAGAAGTTTGCTCCCAGCCATCCACATGCCCAGCGGTTGAATGCTAGCTTGTCAAAATTAAATAAAACCAAAAATAGGGAGTGGCGCTGTGTTATGCAGACTGAGTATCAGTATGTAATTATCCTTCTCTATAAAGTGACAAGTGCATCAGTGTGGTGATTTAGTCCCCTTACAAGTATAAATTGGCGGGTGTGATAGTAAAAACGATATAAAGAATATATATCTCAATGCAATAGTGTACAATTATAAATATAAAGTGATAAGTGCTAGTTAGTGCAAAAGAGGACTGTAAACTATATGTAGATACATTAGCACAGTTACTATCCCATATACGTGAGAAAGCTGAAGAATTATATAATATAAAAATTGGGTAACATGTGCTGGTAAATCTTATCTAAATTAAACCTTTTGTTTAAAAATACAAAGTGACAAGTACAAAATTATATTAAATAAATATCATGATATTCAAACCACTGTGCGGTAATGTGCAAAAAAGCAAACAACAAAAAAGAAAAATCAAGTATATATAATAAAGTCCAATTTGTCAGCTGGCTATATATCAAGAAAAAAACGCATATAATGTGCAACAACAAAATGTTCATAAAGGTGACGTGGCGTATCTTCCAAAAAAATCTCTCCTTTGTAGTGGAGTATATATAGAGACGTGCAGTAATTATTGGCAATATCCCCCTTATGTGATTGCACTCACCGGAGCGCTCTGCCTCTGCAGGGGTATGTACTCCTCAGTCTGGGAACTAGACAGGTCTTCTCTGCTAGTGGTAAAGGAGGTAGTGAAGTCCCTCTCCTCCCTCCCTCCTTCTCTGTGGGTGAGTGACCCTAGATCGGGCCACTTGAAATCGGAAGGATATCGGCACCTGGGGAATCGGAAGGATATCGGCACCTGGGGAATAACATCTCACGCTCATACCCCTGCAGGGGCAGAGCGCTCCGGTGAGTGCAATCACATAAGAGAGATATTGCCAATAATTACTGCACGTCTCTATATATACTCCACTACAAAGGAGAGATTTTTTTGGAAGATACGCCACGTCACCTTTATGAACATTTTGTTGTTGCACGTTATATGCGTTTTTTTCTTGATATACAGCCAGCTGACAAATTGGACTTTATTATATATATGATTTTTCTTTTTTTTGTTGTTTGCTTTTTTGCACATTACCGCACAGTGGTTTGAAAACCATGATATTTATTTAATATAATTTTGCACTTGTCACTTTGTATTTTTAAACAAAAGGTTTAATTTAGATAAGATTTACAGGCACATGTTACCCAATTTTTATATTATATAATTCTTCAGCTTTCTCACGTATATGGGATAGTGACTGCGCTAATGTATCTGCATATAGTTTACAGTCCTCTTTTGCACTAACTGGCACATATCACTTTATATTTATAATTGTACACTATTGCATTGAGATATATATTCTTTATATAGTTTTTACTATCACACCCGCCAATTTATAATTGTAAGGGGACTAAATCACCACACTGATGCACTTGTCACTTTATAAAGAAGGATAATTACATACTGATACTCCATCTGCATAACACAGCGCCTCTCCCTATTTTTGTTTTTATTTTATTTTATTGTTTGGGTTTCACTTAGGTGTTCCCTGCTCATATAGGGGGGCAGCAGTGGTTTGTATATCCTGAAGCGTGGATCCATTGATAAATAATTAGCTTGGCAAAATTGCTAGCACTTCAACTGCTGCCTTTTCAGTTGGTAGACTCTGCCCCCTTCCGTGAGTTTGTGAAATGTGCGGTTCCTCAGTGGCAGGTACCCAAACGCCACTTTTTCTCACGGAAGGTGATTCCGTCTCTCTACCGGCATGTGGAAGGCAATGTCTTGGCCTCGCTGGACAGGGCGGTTAGCGGTAAGGTGCATATTACCGCTAACTCATGGTCCAGCAGGCATGGACAGGGACGTTACCTAAGTTTCACCGCGCATTGGGTGACTCTGCTGGCAGCTGGGAAGGATGCAGGACAAGGTGCAGTAGTGTTGGAGGTTGTTCTGCCACCACACCTCCAAAATACCACTACTAATGATTGTGACACATCTCTCTCCTCCACCCCCTCCTCTTCTTATTCCTCCATGGCCTCTTCCTGTGCTTTGTTCTCGGAACCAGCGGTGCTCCGTAGTCGTTCAAGGAGCTACGCAAGTATGCAGGCCAAAATATGTCATGCGGTGCTTGAGCTGGTGTGCTTGGGGGACAGGAGCCACACTGGGGCAGAGGTTCTGTCAGCTCTGCAGGGGCAGGTTCAGAGGTGGTTGACGCCATGCCAACTTAAGGCAGTAATGGTGGTTTGCGACAATGGCACCAACCTCCTCTCTGCCCTCCGACAGGGACAAATGACCCATGTGCCCTGTTTGGCTCACGTCCTTAACTTGGTGGTGCAGCGGTTCTTGGGCAGGTACCCGGGCTTACAGGATGTCCTGTGGCAGGCCAGGAAAGTCTGTGTGCATTTCCACCAGTCATATAATGACAGTGCTCGGCTGGCAGACCTCCAAAAGGAGTTTAACCTGCCCAAGAACCGCCTAATCTGTGACATGCCCACCAGGTGGAACTCAACGTTGGCCATGCTGCAGCGGCTGCACATGCAGCAGAGAGCCATCAATGAGTACTTGTGCGACTATGGCACCAGGAAAGGGTCAGGGGAGCTTGTTTTTTTTCCCACACCAGTGGGCCATGATCAGGGATGCATGCACTGTCCTGTCACCATTTGAGGAGGCCACAAGGATGGTGAGCAGTGACAGTGCATGCATCAGAGACACTGTCCCCCTTGTCCACCTGTTGGAGCACACGCTGCGTGGAATAATGGACAGGGCACTTGAGGTAGAACAGAGGCAGGAAGAGGAGGACTTCCTTAGCTCTCAAGGCCCCCTTTATCCAGACAGTGTTCCTGCGTGCCCGCTGATCACACAGGAAGAGGACGAGGAGGAGGAGGATTGTGTCAGTATGGAGGTGGAGCCTGGCACTCAGCATCAGCAGCAGTCTTTAAGGGACCAGTCCCAAGAAACACATGGGCTTGTACGTGGCTGGGAGGAGGTGGCTGCGGATCATGTCGTCCTTAGTGACCCAGAGGACTCCGGACCGAATGCCTCAGCAAACCTACGCTGCATGGCCTCCCTGATCCTTCAAAGCCTGCGTAAGGATCCTCGTATTCGTGGTATCAAGGAGAAGGACCAATACTGCCTGGCAACACTCCTTGATCCACGTTACAAGGGTAAGGTTACGGACTTTATCTTGCCGTCACAGAGGGAGCAGAGCATGAAACATTCGGGAGGCCTTGCAGAAAGGTTTGTGCAACGCATTCCCAGAGACTGGGAGGTTACAAACTCCTGTTTCTGGACAACGTGTTGCTGAGGTTTTGGTCAGTCAAAGAAGGGGCGGTGGAGAAGGTGGCCGTCTGACTGATGCGTTCAGACAATTTTTTAGTCCACAGCCCCAAGGTATGATCGGTTTTAGCAACCATCACCAGCGTCTGTTTTACATGGTGCAGGAATACCTAGGGGCAAGATCTGACTTGGACACCTTTCCCACCGAAAATCCTCTGGGTTACTGGGTCTTGAGGATGGATCACTGGCCAGAGCTAGCACAGTATGTAATTGAGTTACTGGCTTGTCCTGCATCCAGCATTCTTTCGGAACGCACATTCAGTGCTGCTGGAGGCTTTGTAACCGATCACAGGGTGCGTCTGTCCACTGACTCGGTCGATCGACTGACCTTCATAAAAATGAATCAGTCCTGGATCACCACCAGCTACCAAGCACCTGATGCTGATGTAACCGAATAATTTTTTTTGAAATCTCAGATCCCTTCAAAGACTGCCTATGCTGATGCTGAGTGACTATCCTGAGTAATTATCCTCTTCCTCCTCAATGATCATGCTGATAGCTTGTAAGAGCATTTTTGGTTCTAGGCGCCGCCACCAGTGCCTAAGGCCCAATTTTTCAGCCCCTGTTTAACAGGGGCGTATAATTACAATTTTTGATGCAATACTTTGCAGCAGGGCTTGTTCCTGGATTCCAACTAGAGTATCTGTGAGGGGTTGCAGTGTTGTGGCACCAGCACCAGTGCATAAGTCCCAATTTTTCAGCCCCTGTTTAACAGGGGTGTGTAATTACAATTTTTGATGCAATACTTTGCAGCGGGGATTGTTCCTGCATTCCAACTAGAGTATCTGTGAGGGGTTGCAGTGTTGTGGCACCAGCACCAGTGTCTAAGGCCCAATTTTTCAGCCCCTGTTTGACAGGGGCGTTTAATTACAATTTTTGATGCAATACTTTGCAGCAGGGATCGTTCCTGCGTTCCAACTAGAGTATCTGTGAGGGGTTGCAGTGTTGTGGCAACAGCACCAGTGCCTAAGGCCCAATTTTTCAGCCCCTGTTTGACAGGGGCATGTAATTACAATTTTTGATGCAATACTTTGCAGCAGGGCTCGTTCCTGTGTTCCAACTAGAGTATTTGTGAGGGGTTGCAGTGTTGTGGCACCAGCACCATTGCCTAAGGCCCAATTTTTCAGCCCCTGTTTAACAGGGGCGTGTAATTACAATTTTTGATGCAATACTTTGCAGCAGGGCTCGTTTCTGCGTTCCAACCAGAGTATCTGTGAGGGGTTGCAGTGTTGTGGCACCAGCACCAGTGCCTAAGGCCCAATTTTTCAGCCCCTGTTCAACAGGGGCATGTAATTACAATTCTTGATCTAATATTTCACAGCAGGGCCTGTTTCTGCGCCCACCAAGAGCAAATGAGGACTTACAGTGTTGTGGCACTAGCACCACCACCACCACCAAAGGCCCAATTTTTCTGCCCCTGTTCAACAAGGGCATGTAATTACAATTCTTGATCTAATATTTCACAGCAGGGCCCTGTGAGGGCTTACAGTGTTGTGGCCACAACAACACCTAAGGCCCAAATTTCTGCTGAGTATATAGGGCAGGCCCCTACTTTCAAACATCCAACTTACAAGCGACTCCTACTTGCAAACGGAAGGAGACAACAGAAAGTGAGTTGAAATCTACCCCTAGGAAGGGAAATTATCTCCTGTAAGAGTTAATATGGGAAAGACATTTCTCCTTTCCACTGATGCTTTATCACCAATCCTTGTTTCACAAAAAACCCAAAATTTTCAAAAAACATTTGTCATTGGGACAAAAAGTGAGATGAAATCTTCTGAAGAGGAGCACAGACAGCAAAACAAATGTCACAGGGGTGATAACCCTTCCCTATGTTTTCCAAAAAGCTTAAAATAGATTTTTTGGCTGGAACTAAACACGTTAAAAATGTACCAGTTGAAAATTACAAACAGATTCTACTTAACAACAAACCTACAGTCCCTGTCTTGTTTGCACCGCCTGTATACTGCTGTTCAGAGTACAGAGCCTGTATACTTTTTTAATTTGGGTGCGGGGTTCCCCTTAATATCCATACAAGACCCAAAGGGCCTGGTAATGGACTGGGGGGTACCCATGCCATTTGTCTCACTGATTTTCATCCATATTGCCAGGACCCAACATTACATTAAAGCCGCAAGCAGTTTTAAATGACTTTTTTTCCTTTAAAAATGACATTTTGTGCAGGGACTGTTCTAAGCACGGGAAACATGCGCCACTTTACAGGCATACTATAGACACCCCCCAGGTACGATATTTAAAGGAATATTTTTTTTTTTTTTTTTTTTACTTTAAGCATCATTAAAATCACTGCTCCCGAAAAAACGGACGTCTTTAAAAGTTTTTTTGCATTGATACATGTCCCCTGGGGCAGGACCCGGGTCCCCAAACCCTTTTTAGGACAATACCATGCAAATTGGCGTTTAAAATGAGCACTTTTGATTTCGAACGTTCGAGTCCCATAGACGTCAATGGGGTTATAACATTTTCTGTCCGTTCGCAGGTTCTGGTGCGAACCGAATCGGGGGGTGTTCGTCTCATCCCTACTGGTGACCCCACAATAGGGATAAAACTTTTTTGCGGAAGGGAGTTTAACAAGACTCATGGCCACTCATTAAAATTAGAAGAAAAGAGGTTTAACCTTAAACTACGTAGAGGGTTCTTTACTGTAATGCTGCGTACACACGATCCGACATTCTGACAACAAAACCGTGGATTTTTTTCCCCACGAATGTTGGCTCAAACTTATCTTGCATACACATGGTCGCACAAATGTTGTCGGAAATTCCGAGCTTTAAGAACGCAGTGACGTACAAGACGTACGATAAGCCAAGAAAAATGAAGTTCAATAGCCAGTGCAGTTCTTCTGCTTGATTCCGAGCATGCGTGGAATTTTGTGAGTCAGAATTGGGTATGCACGCTTGGAATTTCCGACAACAAGTTTTGTTGTCGGAAAATTTGAGAACCAGCTCTCAAACATTTGTTGAAATTCTGACAAATGTCCGATGGAGCCTACACACGGTCGGAATTTTTGACATCAAGCTCACATCGAACATTTGTTGTCGGAAATTCCGAACGTGTGTACGCGGCATAAGAACGGCAAGGATGTGGAATTCCCTTCCACAGGCAGTGGTCTCAGCGGGGGGCATCGATAGTTTCAAGAAACTATTAGATAAGCACCTGAACGACCGAAACATACAGGGATATACAATGTAATACTGACATATAATCACACACATAGGTTGGACTTGATGGACTTGTGTCTTTTTTCAACCTCACCTACTATGTAACTATGTAACTATGTACTGCCTTATTGGCTACAAATAAGAAAAAATACAACAGTGTAGGTGGTCTGTCTTTTCTTGGTTTGTGTTGCACGGCAGAAAGACTGTCTGTGTCTTTTATGTCCTGTATTTACTGCAGGCCTTATTGGCTGCATATCAAAAGGACACAGCAGTGAAGGTTGATTGTCCTTTCTGGTTTGTTTTGCTGAACAGCAGAAATACACATTGAGCCTGGGCCAGGGGTAGTACAGAAACTACTTTTGGGAATTGGTGTAGTGCCGCAAATTTGGCGTTGCGGCAATTCGAATGGTGCTATTGCCGGCAATGGTAGCCAATTTGGCATGTGATTTGACATGTCGAGTCGCATGCCAAATTGCTTAAAGGGGAACCTAGGTTTAGGGTCATGGCATCTCTGCTCAAAATTGTTGCTGCACATCAGACATACACAAAATTGAAGATTGTCTTTCATGTCCTATATTTACTACTTTGTTGGCTGCATATCAGAAAGGACACTGCAGTGAAGGTTGGTTGTCCTTTCTGGTTTGTTTGGCTGCACAGCAGAGATACACATTGAGGGTGATGGCATCTCTGCTGAGAATTGTTATATTGTTTTACATCAGACATACACAAAAATTGAAGATTGTTTGTTTGTGTCCCTTATGTCCTATATTTAGTGCCTTTTCGTCTGCATATCAGAAAGACACAGCAGTTAGGGCTGTTTTGTTAGTTCTGTTTCTCATTGTTTTACCTTGCTGCTATTTTGGGATACACAGCAGGGGGTTGTTGGATGCACTCCAGAGAGATATGGCATTGGGGGCCCTCACACTTGTGCAACCTGGAAAATGCATTTTTTTTCTTGCGTTTTGAGGCAGTACCTGTATAATCTTGAGGTCTATGGACCTCGGGTCGCACCATGGGGTGCAGGGACTGCTTGGAGGCACTGCAACCTGGAGTTGCCCAGACATGAATGGTACCCATTGGAAGTCATGGAGTATGACTTGTCATGTGACTTTGCAGTCTCAAGTCGCAGGATGGGTCATGCGGGTGTGGAGGGGGCCTTAAGCTTATCTGTCCCTTCTGGTTTATGTTTTGCTGCACATCAGAAATACACATCATTGAGTTATTGCCTTATTTTGCGGTACACCAGAAAAATCACAGCTGTGGAGGCTGTCTGTTTTTTTCTGTTATGTTTTGCTGCACAACAGAAATACTCATAATTGAAGCTTGTTGGTGTCTTATATTTCATATTGCCTTACCTTACTGCACTTCAGAAAAAAACAATGCAGCAGATTGCTTGTGTGCTTACTCAGTTTTGGTTTCTATCTGACTGCACTTCAGAACTGCATAACAGTAAAGAGTGTCTGGTGTTTCATATTATTTTCATATTATTACAGTTTTTCTGTCTTATATTTATTGCCTTACTTTGTTTGGTACAACACTGCTGCATACAATTCCTCTCCTTTGTAGAAAGTCCTGTCCACCAAGTACTTTTTTCCTTTTTCTTTCCCAATACAACACTAGGGATGAGCCGAACACCCCCCGGTTCAGTTCGCAGAAGAACATGCGAACAGGCATAAAATGTGTACGAACACCGTTAAAGTCTATGGGACATGGACATGAAAAACCAAAAGTGCTAATTTTAAAGGCTTATATGCAAGTTATTGCCATAAAAAGTGTATTGAGACTGCCCCAGGGGACATGTATCAATGCAAAAAAAGTTTTAAAACTGACGTTTTTTCAGGAGCAGTGATTTTAATAATGCTTACAGTGAAACAATAAAAATGAAATATTCCTTTAAATATTGTGCCTGGGGGGGGTCTCCTTAGTCGGTGTCATGGATCTGCAGTAATGTTCATGTCTGTCTGGGCAAGATACATAGACGACATCCTCCTACGGGATGGTAGCCAATCCGATTTAGATCTCTACATGCGATATCTTAATAGCAACATTAGGGGGATTGTTCTTAGCTATGAGGCTAGTCAAACTGAGACTCATTTTTTGAATCTCAAGATATCAGAAGGGGTGGGGGAATTTATTACCTCCACCTTTTTTAAAACTACCGACAGGAATGCTTATATTCCTGTCGATAGTTATCACTATGGCTTAGATCAGTTCCCAAGAGCCAATATATGTAGCTCAAACACAACTGCACCAACAAAGGCAATTTTTTGGTACAGGCTGACACACTCACCAGGAGGTTCATAGAGAAGGGTTATTCCAGTGACTCCTTAAGAAACACTCTAGACGAAGTCACACTTATTGATAGAAAGGAACTACTTGGGGAGAAAACCCCCGCAGGATGGCAATGTGTCCACCTCTGTGGTTTCCTTCATTACCACCTTTTCACATTACATAATCTAAAGAATGACCAGATACTAAACACTGTTCTCCCAGATAAGCTCCAAGTTATCTATAGGGGGTTCCATCCCTTAGAAATAGAGTGGCCCCTAACATCATAAACACTCCACCAATAAGAAAAGGCTTTTTCCAAAATCTCACAGGTTTTTACCAATGTAGGAAATGCTGGGTGTGCTCCTTAAGTAGATGCACACAGAAGAACTCAATGCTTTATTTCAACCAGCACCGCTACTGAATTTGTTGTGTACCTGCTCCAGTACCCATGTGGGCTTCAGTATGTGGGCAGGACAAAACGCCCCCTCCAAGTTATAATGAATGAACATAGCACTAATAGGGATGAGCCAGATGTTCGACTCAAACATTGAGTGTTCGGCTGTTTGCCGAACAGCGAACATTATGCGGTGCATTAAAGTCTATGGGACACTAACATGAAAAATCGAAAGTGCTCATTTTAAAGGCTTATATGCAAGTTATTGTCATAAAAAGTGTTTTGGGACCTGGGTCCTGCCCCAGGGGACATGTATTAATGCAAAAAAGTTTTAAAAAAGTAAGTTTTTTTCGGGAGCAGTGATTTTAATAATGCTTAAAGTGAAACAATAAAAATTAAATATTCCTTTAAATATCGTTCCTGGGAGTTGTCTATAGTATGCCTGTAAAGTGGTGCAGTTTTCCCCTGTTTAGAACAATACCACAGCAAAATTACATTTCTAAAGGAAAAAAAGTCATTTAAAACCGATTGCGGCTATAATGAATTGTTGGGTCTCGACAATATAGATAAAACTCAATGAAAAAAACAGCATGGGTCCCCCCCAGTCCATTACCAGGACCTTTTGTTCTGGTATGAATATTAGGGGAACCCCGAACCAAAAATGTTAAAAAAAATTGCGTGGGGGTCCCCCCAAAATCCATACCAGACCCTTATCCAAGCACGCAACCTGGCAGGCCACAGAAAAAGAAGGGGGGATGAGAGAGCTCCCCCCTCCTGAACCGTAGCAGGCCACATGCCCTCAACATGGGGAGGATGCTTTGGGGTCCCCAAAGCACCTTGTCCCCATGTTGATGGGGGCAAGGGCCTCATCCCCATAACCCTTGCCCAGTGGTTGTGGGGGTCTGTGGGCGGGGGAATTATCAGAATCTGGAAGCCCCCTTTAACAAGGCAACCCCCAGATCCCGCCCCCATGTGAATTGGTAACGGGTACATTGTACCCCTACCAATTCACAAAAAAGTGTAAAAAATAGTAAAAATGACAAGAGACACTTTGGGACAAATCCTTTATTAAAAAAAAAAGTCCCGCGATGTAAATCCATCTCATGCCACCTGACAAGCTGTAAAAAAAAAAAAAGCAGCTCCACCTCCATGGGAGGCTCCTGCCGAGTGATGCTTCTTCTCGATGACAGCTGTTATATAGCTGAGGGCGGGGCACCCTTGCCTTCCTCTGATGTCTCGTGGTGTCAGGGGGGGAGGGGTGCCCGTTTACGTCACCGGGTGGCCCCACCCTCAGCTATATAACAGCTCTCATTGAGAAGAAGAGGTGGAGCTTTAGCAGCTTATTTTTTTACTTTTTTCGGTCAATAGGGTGGCGAAAGATGGATTTGCATTGCGGGATATTTTTATTTTTTAATAAAGGACTTGTCCCAAAGTGTCCCCTGTCTTTTTTTACTATTTTTGGCACTTTTTTGTGAAATGGTAGGGGTACAATGTACCTGCTACCAATTCAAATGGGGTGGCGGGATCTGGTGGTCCCCTTGTTAAAGGGGGCTTTCAGATTCCAAAAAGCCCCCCACAGACCCCCACAACCACCGGGCAAGGGTGGGGATAAGGCCCGTGTCCCCATGGGGACAAGATGCTTTGGGGACCCCAAAACATCCTCCCCATGTTGAGGGTATGTGGCGTGGTATGGTTCAGGAGGGGGATGTTCTATATCGTCCCCCTGCTTTTCCTGCAGCCTGCCAGGTTGCGTGCCCAGATAAGGGTCTGGTATGGATTTTGGGGGGAACCCTACACCTTTTTATTTAGTTTTTTTTTACATTTTTGGTTCGGGGTATATACTGCTGTTCAGAGTATATAGTGCTTGGGGGACCCCACGCCATTTTTTTTATTTGGTTGTGGGGTTCCCCTTAATATCCATACCAGACCCAAAGGGCCTGATAATGGACTGGGGGGGCCCATGTCATTTTTTTTCAATGAGTTTTATCTATATTGCCGGGATCCGGCAATTCATTACAGCCGCCAGCAGTTTTAAACTACTTTTTTCCCTTTAGAAATGTAATTTTGCTGTGGTATTGTTCTAAACATGGGAAAACCACTTTACAGGTATACTATAGTTCCCCTCCAGGCACAATATTTAAAGGAATATTTGATTTTTATTGTTTCACTTTAAGCATTATTAAAATCACTGCTCCCAAAAAAATGAGACCCGGGTCCCCAAACACTTTTTATGGCAATAACTTGCATATAAGCCTTTAAAATGAGCACTTTTGATTTTACATGTTCGTGTCCCATAGACTTTACCAGTGTTTGTGTGTACGTCCAAATTTTTTGCCTGTTCGCAAGTTCTGGTGCGAACCAAACTGGGGGGTGTTTGGCTCATCCTTAATCACTAATATCAAAAAGGGCTTTTTGAAACATTGTTTCCAAACATTATCGGTGAGTTCATAAGGACCCCTCGGGAACAATCTTTTTGGGAATAGACAAATATCACCCTCACTGGATGGGCAGTTCTCTGGTGAGGGAAATATCAAGATCCGAAATGTCGTGGATCCATAAGATTAAATGTTAAGTTCCCTTTGAGTTGAATGTGAATGCTGATATAAATGCTTTTATAGATAACTTGTAGGGATGAGCCAAACACCCCATGGTTCGGTTCGCATCCAGAACATGCGAACAGGCAAAAAATTTGTTCGAACACATGAACACCGTTAAAGTCTATGGGACACGAACATGAATAATCAAAAGTGCTCATTTTAAAGGCTTATATGCAAGTTATTGTCATAAAAAGTTTTTGGGGACCTGGGTCCTGCCCCAGGGGACACGTATCAATGCAAAAAGAAGTTTTAAAAATGGACTTTTTTTGGGAGCAGTGATTTTAATAGTGCTTAAAGTGAAACAATAAAAGTAATATTCTTTAAAATTTCGTACCTGGGGGGTGTCTATAGTATGCCTGTAAAGGGGCGCATGTTTCCCGTGTTTAGAACAGTCTGACAGCAAAATGACATTTCTAAAGGAAAAAAAGTAATGTAAAATCACTGCTCCCGAAAAAACATTTTTAAAACTTTTTTTTGCATTGATACATGTCCCCTGGGGCAGGACCCAGGGGTCACCAAACACTTTTTATGACAAAACCATGCATATAAGCCTTGGTTGTGGAGACTTGGTTGTGGATGACATTGTTCCGCTGCTTGAGATTCAGAACGAGGCGTGGTTCTTCCTGTGCACCTTAAATTGCAATGTGTCAGCGCATCACCTGTGCCCCTAGATGACGTCAGCTTGTGATGAAACATACGTCGGGAGAAGTGGCGTGCTGACGTCATCGCGTAGCAGTCTCGAGAGGACGGGTGTTGGTTAGCCGGCCGGCTTTTTTACATAATGCTTTCCCTTATGCTTCCTATGTAAGTGCAACTTTTATACTGAATAAATTGAATGTTTATCTGATTTACACTATGGTGAGCTTCTCTCACTTCTGGGGATACTGGTCTGGTTTATGCCTATAAACGTTGGAACATCGAGGTGCTTTGGTTCCTTGTGTATATCTCTTTCCATCACCCAAAGAATTCTCCTGTGAGCTGGTATCACAATATCCTCAGGATAAAGCCCCTGGCTGGGTATATAGCTCCAAGCACGAATAGCTTGCCTTCTGATAAGCACGCACTCTGTGTGGTGGAGGTACACACATTTTTTGTGGTGTTTTTCGGATTGTTCATCATTTCTACCATCAAGTTATATGTATCTGTGTTAATGGACTGGTTATGCATAATTCATTTTGAGTTCATATGCATGTCAATATTTTTATAATATTCACTTATATGTATTAATCTATTAGCGCAGCTCCTTTTTTATGATTTTTGATATTGTGTTGTGTATTTCACCTTGAGTTTGCTGCTGTTTTTTTCTCACTGTTTTTTAAGTAGCGAGGTTTTTCTTATATTTATTCTAACTATTATGACCTGCATAACAAAGCAGGAGGTTGGTTAGCTAAAGTCAAAGGGAAACAGCTTAAGCAAAAAATAGTTGCTCTTACTCACCCCTATCCTATAAAACTCTTTTTGATCCCAAGGATATAGCCAATAGGGATAAGCTGAACACCCCCCGGTTCGGTTAACAGCAGAACATGCGAAAAAATTTGTTCGAACACCGTTCCTGGATGAAGCTGGCATGGCGTCAACAACCTCTGAGCCTGCCCCTGCAGAGCTGACAGAATCATTGCCCCAGTTTGGTTCCTGTCCCCTAGGCAGACCAACTCAAGCACCGCATGGCACCTTTTAGCCTGACTGCTTGCGTAGCCCCTTGAACGCTTACTGAATCACCACTAGCATTTTGGAGGCGTGGTGGCGGAACAAGCTCCAACAAAACTGAACCCTGTCCTGCATCCTTCCCAGCTGCCAGTAGAGTTACCCAGTGCGCTGTGAAGGAAAGGTAATGTCCCTGCCCATGCCTGCTGGACCATGAGTCAGCGGTAATATGAATCTTACTGCTGACCGCCCTGTCCAACTAGGCCAAAACATTGCCTTCCACATGCCGGTAGAGAGCTGGCATGGCCTTCCATGAAAAATGGCATTTTGGAACCTGCCACTGAGGTACAGCACATTCCACAAAGTCATGAAAGGGGGAGGGTCTACCAGCTGAAAAGGCAGCAGTTGCAGTGCTAATAATTTGGCCAAGCTAGCATTTTGATGCTGAGCATGTGGATGGCTGGGACCGAATTTCTTTTTACAGTTCAGCAACTGGGGTAGGGAAATTTTGCCTGCTAAAATCAGATGGTGGTGTACTGCTAGCAGATTGTCTGCAAGTGCTTGGTACACCTATTGCTATACCTTCATTCCTCTCAGTGCAGGTTTTTGGAGGACTGGAGGTATAGTAGGGTTGGAGATCCCAGATGAGGAGCAAGGAGAAGTCCACCTTTTTCTTTGATGTGGGTCTTTCAAGTGCTGTTGCCAACGGACTGCATGGCAGGTGGTCATATGTCTGGTCAAGCATGTGGTGCCCAAGCAGCTGCTGTTCTGGCCACGCTTGATCCGCTTCAGACATAGGTTGCGAACAGCAACGGTGCGATCTGCTGCACACGAGCCAAAAAAGGCCCACACCAAGGAACTTTTCATAAGTCAGTGGGGAGTCAGCAGCTTCCTGCACCTGCAGAGCTCTGCGGTGTGATGCAATAGGGTGGCTGCCCCCTAGAGGAAATCCTGCCTTGTTGGAGTTGTGTCTCCTCCTCCTCTTCTCTCAGGCACCCAAGTACAGTCCGTTACCTCATCATCCCCTCCCTCCTCATCACTGGAGCAAACTTGGCAGTGTGCTGCAGCTGGGGGAACATGACTTCCAGTTTCTTGTCCTTTTGTGGCACCCCCTCTCTCTAGACTCACGTTACTCCCTTCCTCAACTGTGAATATATATATAATTAAAAGACTGCGCTAATGTGTCAACACGTGAATAAAAAAGCAGCAGCTTAAAGTGGGATACACAACAAAATAAAGAATATGACAAGCCGCACTAAAAATAGTCCCAATTATTATAAGAGGCACCTTGATTGAATATCATTACAATATATATCCATGTTTTGAAGTGGTAAGATAAATCCTTTTCCCAATGGCACCACTGTGATTCACATCAAAAAAGTGCACCATCACCTTAAGAATTGCTTACCAGATAGCAAGCAAAATAGGCATATGGCTAAAGCCCAGCCAAGGCCTTTGCCTGCACAGATGATCTTAGGAATGAATATAACAAGCTGGATGGCTGCATTATCTTTCACACACTGGTACCACTGTGTAGTCTGTAAGCATCTCCTTCAGCAAAAGACCCAAAAAGAAAGACTGGCCATAGTGTAATATTGTCTAGTTTTTTAATAATATGAAAACTAATGCACTTACATTTACTTGGTTTTAAAATTGCATATAAAACAGAGCCAGCCAGCTCAAAACAAACACACGTCCTCCTAGTACGACAGAGTGGTGACGTCAACATGTACACTCCTCCGGACATATTTGGTCATATGTGACATTGTCAATGGGGTGACAGAGGATGAGGAGGATGAAGCCCCATTGAGGTCACGTATGACGAAATGCGCCTGGTGAAGTGTACATGTTGATGTCACCACTCTGTCGTACTAGGAGGATGGGTGTTTGTTTTGAACTGCAACACATGACAACGGGGAGGGAAAATGGCTAATTGGGCCCAATTTGGACATTTTCACTTAGGGGTGTACTCTTGTTGCCAGCGGTTTAGACATTAATGGCTGTGTGTTGAGTTATTTTGAGGGGACAGCATATTTACACTGTTATACAAGCTGTACACTCACTACTTTACAAAAAAGTGTCATTTCACATGAAAAGATATAGTAAAATATTTACAAAAATATGAGGGTGTACTCACTTTTGTGAGATAGAGTGTGTGTGTGTGTATATATATATATATATATATATATATATATATATATATATATATATAATTTGTTCAAATACACTGCCACTAACTGAATAACCTGCCTGCTTAATCTAACTCAAGCTATCTCTCTGTCCACGCCAGCAACACTACACATGGCTGCCATGTAAGCAGCCTTATATAGTGTGGGGCATGGACTTGGTCCCCCTGAGCCATGATTGGCCAAAGTCCTGCAAACTACAGGCCCATATCTCTTCTCAACACGGATATGAACATCTTTGCCAAACTTTTAGCACTTAGATTACAACAAATTTTGCCACACCTTATCCATCCTGACCAGGTGGGCTTTGTCCCAGGCTGTCAAGCCCCCGATGGCGTCTCATTAAATTAATATCCCAGGCTGGATCCTCACGAGTGCTTTCTCTGCTCCTCTGGGGATATCTCAAGACAGTACTAGACATATTTGGCATTGGAGGATGGATGCAGACTGCTATCCTATCTTTATATTCCACCCTCTCAGCCACCATACTTACCTCGAGGATCACCTGCAAACTGAAAGGAATAACAAATGGGACTGGGCAAGGTTGCCCCCTATTGCCTTTTATCTTTACGCTTCTCATGGTACCACTAGCGGAGAGTATCAGGTCCCACTCTAACATTACAGGCCTCTTTATAGCAGGAACCGAACATAAAATAAGTCTCTTTGCAGACGATGTCCTGCTTATGCTTTCCTATCACAAGACATTGCTACTCGAGACACAGAAACTACTAGATGAGTTTAGTACCGTGCCTTACTATAGATTAAATGCCACAAAGTTCCAAATTGTAGATATTAACGTCCCAACCTCTATGCAATCATCCTTAACGGAAAAAATTCCCTTTTTATTTGGTCCCCTTACTCTCTGTCATTTCTAGGCATCCAACTGACCCCACATACTTCACAGCTTTATAAACACAATTTGAAACCTTTCCTGGACTCATTACCTCAACAACTATCCCAACAACTATCCCATCTGCGAACCCACAAACTTTCAACAGCAGGGAAAATAGCGACGCTGAAAATGTTACTTCTCCCTAAACTCCTTTTACTTATTCTGCACCTTAATAATCCCCCTACCACGCATCATCTTCACGTCTGTCCAAAATCTTTTCACGCAGTATGTATGGAACCACAAACCTTCAAGGTGTGCTATCAATATTATGATGAGACACAGGAAGAATGGTGAAGCCACATCCGGGTGCCCACAGTTAAAAAACCGCAGAGAGGAAGGGGAGATGAGCGGGGCTTCGATCCCCCGCATCGCTGGACCCTGGGACAGGTAAGTGTCCGATTATTAAAAGTCAGCAGCTGCAGTATTTGTAGCTGCTGACTGTTAATTTTTTTTTTTTAAGTGGAACTCTGCTTTAAGGTTTAAGGTAATATAAACTAGTCCAGGCTTCACTATATGGGTGTGCTACACACAGGTGACTAGCCTGACCCTTCCCTCCCTCCCCCTTCTTTCACAGCTGACCCATCCCTCTTCTCCTCTGCTCTGTCCTTAACTGTATCTTGCCTATTCATAACTAATAACAGGTTAAGTTATTTTACTTTTGTCTATAGTGCAAATTACATTGCTCCTTTCGGATTACTTTGTTGTTATGTTAACATTGGATACCAACTGGTAGCCTGAACCTGTTTCAATATCAATGTATCGCTTTATTTTGATACAATAAAGAAATACTGACATGAAAAAGGGGACCCAACCAAAATATAAAAAGTAAGTTTGGGAATTTCTTGGGGTAATAAGATACTACAGGCGTTTTTTCTCAGTTTTGCCACCTTATAGCCCCACTAATAGATCTGACGAAAGGTAGAGGGCCGGTCATGATTAACCACTTAAGCCCCGGACTATTTGGCTGCCTAAAGACCAGAGGCCTTTTTACAATTTGGCACTGCGCTGTATAACTGGTAATTGCGCGGTCATACAATTCTGTACCCAAATGAAATTTGTGTCCTTTTGTTCACACAAATATAGCTTCCTTTTGATGGTGTTTGATTGCCTCTCTGATTTTTATTTTTTGCGATATAAAAAGAAAAACCGAAAATTTTGAAAAAAAAAAGATTTTTTCTACTTTTTGTTATAAGAAAAATCCAATAAACTTAATTTTAGTCATACATTTAGGCCAAAATGTATTCAGCCACATGTCTTTGATAAAAAAAATGCCAATAAGCGTATATTTATTGGTTTGTGCAAAAGTTATAGCATCTACAAACTAGGGTACATTTTCTGGATTTACATAGCTTTTAGTTTATGACTGCCTATGTCATTTCTTGAGGTGCTAAAATGGCAGGGCAGTACAACCCCCCCATGACCCCATTTTGGAAAGTAAACACCCCAAGGAAATTGCTGTGAGGCATGTTGAGCCCATTGAATATTTATTTTTTTTGTCCCAAGTGATTGAATAATGACAACAACAAAAAATGTTTTACAAAAAGTTGTCACTAAATGATATATTGCTCACACATGCCATGGTTACACAGTTTTGAAGGCCATAAAATGCCAAGATAGCACAACCCCCCCCCCCCCAAATGACCCCATTTTGGAAAGTAGACACCCCAAGCTATTTGCTGAGAGGCATGTTGAGCCCATGGAATATTTTATATTTTGCCACAAGTTGTGTGAAAATGACAAACTTTTTTTTTGCACAAAGTTGTCACCAAATGATATATTGCTCACACATGCCACGGGCATATGTATGTGGAATTACACCCCAAAATACATTCTGCTGCTTCTCCTGAGTACGGAGATACCACATGTGTGGGACTTTTTGGGAGCCTAGCCGCGTAAGGGGCCCTGAAAACCAATCACTGCCTTCAGGATTTCTAAGGGCATACATTTTTGATTTCACTCCTCACTACCTATCACAGTTTTGAAGGCCATAAAATGCCAAGATAGCACAAAACCCCCAAATGACCCCATTTGGGAAAGTAAACAACCCAAACGATTTGCTGAGAAGCATGGTGAGTATTTTGCAGCTCTCATTTATTTTTGAAAATGAAGAAAGAAAAGAAAAATGTATTTTTTTTCTTTTTTCAAATTTCAAAACTTTGTGACAAAAAGTGAGGTCTGCAAAATACTCACCATATCTCTCAGCAAATAGCTTGGGTGTGTACTTTCCAAAATTGGGTCATTTGGGGGGGTTTGTGTCATCTGGGCATTCCATGGCCTTCGAAACTGTGATAGGCAGTGAGTAGGGATGAGCTTCGAGTTCGAGTCGAACTCATGTTCGACTCGAACATTGGCTGTTCGCAAGTTCACCGAACAGCGAACAATTTGGGGTGTTCGCGGCAAATTCGAATGCCGCGGAACACCCTTTAAAAGTCTATGGGAGAAATCAAAAGTGCTAATTTTAAAGGCTAATATGCAAGTTATTGTCATAAAAAGTGTTTGGGGATCTGGGTCCTGCCCCAGGGGACATGGATCAATGCAAAAAAAAACAGCCGTTTTTTCAGGAGCAGTGATTTTAATAATGCTTAAAGTCAATCAATAAAAGTGTAATATCCCTTTAAATTTCGTACCTGGGGGGTGTCTATAGTGTGCCTGTAAAGGGGCGCATGTTTCCTGTGTTTAGAACAGTCTGACAGCAAAATGACATTTTGAAGGAAAAAACTCATTTAAAACTACTCGCGGCTATTGCATTGCCGACAATACACATAGAAGTTCATTGATAAAAACGGCATGGGAATTCCCCAAAGGGGAACCCCGAACCAAAATTTAAAAAAAAAAATGACGTGGGAGTCCCCCTAAATTCCATACCAGGCCCTTCAGGTCTGGTATGGATATTAAGGGGAACCCCGGCCAAAATTTAAAAAAAAAAATGACGTGGGGTTCCCCCTAAATTCCATACCAGACCCTTCAGGTCTGGTATGGATTTTAAGGGGAACCCCGTGCCAAAAAAAAAAAAAAACGGCGTGGGGTCCCCCCAAAAATCCATACCAGACCCTTATCCGAGCACGCAACCTGGCAGGCCGCAGGAAAAGAGGGGGGGACGAGAGTGTGGCCCCCCCTCCCTCCTGAACCGTACCAGGCCACATGCCCTCAACATTGGGAGGGTGCTTTGGGGTAGCCCCCCAAAACACCTTGTCCCCATGTTGATGAGGACAAGGGCCTCATCCCCACAACCCTGGCCGGTGGTTGTGGGGGTCTGCGGGCGGAGGGCTTATCGGAATCTGGAAGCCCCCTTTAACAAGGTGACCCCCAGATCCCGCCCCCCCCCCTGTGTGAAATGGTAAGGGGGTACATAAGTACCCCTACCATTTCACGAAAAAAGTGTCAAAAATGTTAAAAATGACAAGAGACAGTTTTTGACAATTCCTTTATTTAAATGCTTCTTCTTTCTTCCTTCATCTTCTGGTTCTTCTGGTTCTTCTGGCTCTTCTGGTTCTTCCTCCGGCGTTCTCGTCCAGCATCTCCTCCGCGGCATCTTCTATCTTCTTCTCCTCGGGCCGCTCCGCACCCATGGCATGGGGGGGAGGCTCCCGCTCTTCTCTTCTTCTTTTCTTCTCTTCTTCTCTTCTTCTTTTCTTCTTTTCTTCTCCGGGCCGCTCCGCAATCCATGCTGGCATGGAGGGAGGCTCCCGCTGTGTGACGGCGCTCCTCGTCTGACAGTTCTTAAATAACGGGGGGGCGGGGCCACCCGGTGACCCCGCCCCCCTCTGACGCACGGTGACTTGACGGGACTTCCCTGTGACGTCATGGGGAATGCCACAGGGAAGTCCCGTCAAGTCACCGTGCGTCAGAGGGGGGCGGGGTCACCGGGTGGCCCCGCCCCCCGTTATTTAAGAACTGTCAGACGAGGAGCGCCGTCACACAGCGGGAGCCTCCCTCCATGCCAGCATGGATTGCGGAGCGGCCCGGAGAAGAAAATGAAGAAGAGAAGAAGAGAAGAAAAGAAGAAGAGAAGAGCGGGAGCCTCCCCCCCATGCCATGGGTGCGGAGCGGCCCGAGGAGAAGAAGACAGAAGACGCCGCGGAGGAGATGCTGGACGAGAACGCCGGAGGAAGAACCAGAAGAGCCAGAAGAACCAGAAGAACCAGAAGATGAAGGAAGATAGAAGAAAGAAGAAGCATTTAAATAAAGGAATTGTCAAAAACTGTCTCTTGTCATTTTTAACATTTTTGACACTTTCTTCGTGAAATGGTAGGGGTACTTATGTACCCCCTTACCATTTCACACAGGGGGGGGGCCGGGATCTGGGGGTCACCTTGTTAAAGGGGGCTTCCAGATTCCGATAAGCCCCCCGCCCGCAGACCCCCACAACCACCGGCCAGGGTTGTGGGGATGAGGCCCTTGTCCTCATCAACATGGGGACAAGGTGTTTTGGGGGGCTACCCCAAAGCACCCTCCCAATGTTGAGGGCATGTGGCCTGGTACGGTTCAGGAGGGAGGGGGGGCCGCACTCTCGTCCCCCCCTCTTTTCCTGCGGCCTGCCAGGTTGCGTGCTCGGATAAGGGTCTGGTATGGATTTTTGGGGGGACCCCATGCCGTTTTTTTTTTTTTTTTTGGTGCGGGGTTCCCCTTAAAATCCATACCAGACCTGAAGGGTCTGGTATGGAATTTAGGGGGAACCCCACGTCATTTTTTTTTTTTTCATTTTGGCCGGGGTTCCCCTTAATATCCATACCAGACCTGAAGGGCCTGGTATGGAATTTAGGAGGACTCCCACGTCATTTTTTTTTTTTTATTTTGGTTCGGGGTTCCCCTTTGGGGAATTCCCATGCCGTTTTTATCAATGAACTTCTATGTGTATTGTCGGCAATGCAATAGCCGCGAGTAGTTTTAAATGAGTTTTTTCCTTCAAAATGTCATTTTGCTGTCAGACTGTTCTAAACACAGGAAACATGCGCCCCTTTACAGGCATACTATAGACACCCCCCAGGTACGAAATTTAAAGGGATATTACACTTTTATTGTTTGACTTTAAGCATTATTAAAATCACTGCTCCTGAAAAAACGGCCGTTTTTAAAACTTTTTTTTGCATTGATCCATGTCCCCTGGGGCAGGACCCAGGTCCCCAAACACTTTTTATGACAATAACTTTCATATAAGCCTTTAAAATTAGCACTTTTGATTATTCATGTTCGTGTCCAATAGACTTTAACGGTGTTCGCATGTTCGAACAAACTTTTTTCCTGTTCGCATGTTCTGGTGCGAACCGAACAGGGGGGTGTTCGGCTCATCCCTAGCAGCGAGGAGTGAAATCAAAAATTTACACCTTTAGAAAGCCTGAAGGCGGTGCTTGGTTTTCGGGGTCCCGTACGCAGCTAGGCTCCCAAAAAGTCTCACACATGTGGTATCTCCATACTCAGGAGAAGCAACAGAATGTATTTTGGGGTGTAATTTCACATATGCCCATGGCGTGTTTGAGAAATATATCATTTAGTGACAACTTTGTGCAAAAAAAACAAAATGTCTTTTTCCCGCAACTTGTGTCAAAATATAAAATATTGCCTCTCAGCAAATAGCTTGGGGTGTCCACTCTCCAAAATGGGGTAATTTTGGGGGGGTTGAACTGTCCTGGTATTTTACGCACAACATTTGGAAGCTTATGTCACACATCACCCACTCTTCTAACCACTTGAAGACAAAACCCTTTCTGACACTTTTTGTTTACAAGAAAAAATATTTTTTTTTGCAAGAAAATTACTTTGAACCCCCAAACATTATATATTTTTTTAAAGCAAAGGCCCTACAGATTAAAATGGTAGGTTTTTCATTCTTTTTTCACACAGTATTTGCGCAGCAATTTTTCAAACGCATTTTTTTGGGAAATAACACACTTTTTTAAATTTTAATGCACTAAAACACATTATATTTCCCAAATGTTTGAAGAAATAAAAAAGATGATCTTAGGCCGAGTACATGGATACCAAACACGGCATGCTTTAAAATTGCCACAAACGTGCAGCGGCGACAAACTACATACATTTTTAAAAGCCTTTAAAAGCCTTTACAGGTTACCACGTTTGATTTACAGAGGAGGTCTACTGCTAAAATTACTGCAGTGATACCTCACATGCATGGTGCAATTGCTGTTTACATATGACGCCAGATCGACGCTTGCGTTTGCCTTTTTATTATTTATTTTGCTTTTTTATTTTATTTTTAAACTGTTCCTTTCATTTTTTTTATCATTTTTATCGTCATCTCAGGGAATGTAAATATCTCCTATGATAGCAATAGGTATTGACAGGTACTCTTTTTTTTTGAAAAAATGGGGTCTATTAGACCCTAGATCTCTCCTCTACCCTCAAAGCATCTGACCACACCAAGATCAGTGTGATAAAATGCTTTCCCAATTTCTCAATGGCGCTGTTTACATCCGGCAAAATCGAAGTCATGAAATGCTCGTAGCTTCCGGTTTCTTAGGCCATAGAGATGATTGGAGCCATTCTGGTCTCTGATCGGCTCTATGGTCAGCTGACGGAACCACTGGCTGCATTCCCAGGTTCCCTGTTGGGACAGATGAGCCAGAGAAAACCATGGAAGACAATGGGGGGGACATTCCCTCCCACTGCTTGTAAAAGCAATCTAGAGGCTAATTAGCCACTTGGATTGCTTTGAAATGGAAGCTGACCGCTGGCTGAAAAGAATGATACCAAGATGATACCTAAATCCGCAGGTATCATTCTGGTATAACCACTCAAAGTCCAGCAACATACCAGTACGTTGCTGGTCCTTGTTGGGCATATATTGTAATCTTTTTTTTCATGCAGTCTGTGGGCTAAACGAAAAAAATAGATTGATTGGTGGGTATGCCCACCATTAGAATACCTCCCTTCATCCACCCACTTCTAATGATGGGCATACATGCACCATTTTGTTTTTAACTGTGGTGGTGAAATCACCTCCTACAGCCCTGAAGTCACGGCTTTATGTATCATGGGAGCAAACACTGTTGCTGTCAAGATAAATAAATCAGTGCTGCAGCTGAATGGCCTAAAAAATATAGGCTGGAGGGGGCAGGAGGCGGAGCCTAGCGGAGCAGACATGCATTGTTTGAGCTCCACACCGCTGAGGAGAGAAGAGAAGGACAAATCGGAGCCTGCAGGCTCAAAAGGTATCCATTTGAACCTTTTTGCCCCAGGGAACAAACTGTGAAAGTTTGGGAAGGAAATATGGTACTGGGAGGAAACCGTGGCAGAAATAAAAATCACCTCACAAAGAGCTCACAGACACTCACTGCAGCTGAAGCAGCTCCAGTCACCTCACAAGATACAGCATCAGGGCGCTCTCACAGACAGAAAATGCCACAGCAAGACTCTCCATTTGAGTCAGATACAGAACAAATCCTCTCACAAACTTCTCCACAAGCCTCCTCAGTATCCCCAGTAATATTATTACAATTTGAAAAGATGCTTCATAAGGCTTTAAAACAAACCTCAGACCAAATAACAAAAAGCCTAACCAAAAAAATAAGAGAGCTGGGAAACCGCACCGCAGCCTTAGAAATAAAAATGGATGAAATTGAAATTACAACCCAAGAAAATATAACAGAATTGGAACAATTAAAAAAAGAGAATTTAATACTTCAAACTAAGCTCGAAGATTACGAAAATAGAGCCAGACGTTCAAACTTGCGCATAAGGGGAATACCTGAAACTGTGACAGACCTGCAATCTACTATTACTGCTCTATTACAAGAACTAAAGCCAGATATCCCTATTGAACGTTTCGAACTGGACAGAGTACACAGAGCCCTCACAGCCAAAAAGAAAGATGGACCCCCACGTGATATAATCACAAAATTTCATTATTACAGAACGAAAGAACAAATACTAATTGCTGCAAGAGAAAAAAAGGAACTTAATTTTCAAGGACACAATTATCAAATTTTTGCTGACCTATCCCAACTTACTATTACTAAAAGACGATCCATGAAACCCCAACTAATGGAACTGCAACGCCACAACATTATGTATCAATGGGGCTTCCCCTTTTCAGTCAGATTTAACCACCAAGGTACAATTTACAGAAGCAGATCAGCAGATGAACTACAACAAACCCTTTTAAAATTAAATCTGACAGAACCCACAAGCAGCAACACTCCCACACGCAGAAGAATGGCATCATCTTCACCTTCAGGCAGCACCCAGAAAATTCCAGAACAAAATGGGAATTCTCATTCTCACAAAAGAGGCCGTTATGCCACATCATCCATGGAGCAAGAAGATTCAATGGACTGACATCCTAATTCCTGATATCTCTTCATTTATTATACTAAGAGATGGTTCTCTATAAAAAACCTGTATTTATAACTGAATGTAACTGCATTCTGATAGTCACACACTGTGTGGGATCATGTTACATTCCAGTTATATTTCTTATTACTTCTGATTCATATAGCCTTAGAATATATAAGTGAAATAAGGAAATTCTTGTTCAGTTATATATTATCAGGTAATAACAATAGATTTATTACTTTTTAGGACAAATATGTTCAATAATCCAGAAGTAATGGAAGCTTTTTCTTTCTTTTCTTAAAACAAATATATTATTACCTAACTAGTTCCTAGAATTATGTTTTTGTTTATTCTAATCTGAAGCAATACAACCTCAATTTTATGAGTTAACATATCTAAACAGTTACATATGAATAAAATATGTAATTGTTTACTCTAAAAGGGTTAAAATCCCAAAATATTTCAAACTATCTTCATCAATACCAAAGTTATTAACAGTACCTTTCTAACTGAATTATTTAGCCTAGGGCAAGACTAACCATATACAACCACCCTGGAATAAATAATTTCAACAAAAACTATATTCTGCACTCCAATTAATGAAACATCATTTTGATGTCTTTTGACATAGCACTTCTCTCCTGTAAGTGGAAGATCCGTGTACCCCCATTAGCCCTCCTCATTCTCCCAACCATATTATGTGGGAGTGTGACGAAGGCACTTATTTCCCTGAGAGAGATATTTATTCTCTTTCACGGGTAAATTGTGATTACTTGCAAAAAATAATTTATACAATGTATCATCTAATCTCATATGTTTTTTGTTTACTCTTTACTCCAGAATTCACTGGTTTCTTTTCTATCTATTCATCTCTTCAGTCCACACAGGTTGATCTGCGCAGTCAGATCTGCATAACAAAAAGTAAGTCAAAACTATTTGATCTATTGCCATGGCACCACTAAATATACTTTCCCTGAATGTTCAGGGAATAAATGTCCCTCAAAAAAGGACCAAAGCCTTCCGTACTTTCCATAACAAGAAGGCTCACATAGTATGCCTCCAAGAAACACACTTCACCAAAGATTCTACTCCAAAATATATTTCTCCTTTTTATCAACAAATTTACACGGCTTCTGCCTGTACCAAGCAAAGGGGAACTCTAATTGCATTTCACCGATCCACACCATTCACCTTATCATCAGAAATTAAAGACCCAGAAGGTAGATACCTGATACTCATGGGTTATATAATGGATACAGCAATCACGGTGATTTCCTACTACGCTCCTAACAAACAACCTACACCATTCCTCTCACATATATTACAAGTGATTAATACACACAAAATAGGAACAGTGATAATGTGTGGGGATTCGAACCAGGTCCTCCTCCCATTTCTAGATAAATCACCTTTTACACCATCCAAAATAACCTCTAGATTACCTTTTTCTCAACTTCTTTCCAAATACAATCTGGTAGATTCGTGGAGAGAAAGTAACCCAATGAAAAAGAAATTCACTTATTTCTCGCACCCTCATCAAACCTTCACCAGAATAGATCATATTTTTCTAACAATAGGAATGATACCAGAAATTATTGCATCAGATATAATTCCGATTCCGTGGTCTGACCATAATGCAGTATACACTACTATAGCCTCAGCCATACCAAAAGCGCATGACCCAATGTGGTACTTACCGGACATAATGCTCAAACACCCACTACATCAGATGGCCCTTGAACAAGCTTTAAAGGAATACATATCAATTAATAATACAACAGACATCTCCCCAATAACACTGTGGGAAGCTCATAAGCCTGTCTTGTGTGGTACAATACAAAGACAAATGGCACTATTTAAACGGGAACGCAAAAATCTAGCAAAAAAACTAGAACTCAATTTTAATGCAGCCTACATATCATTTCAAGATAATCCATCTCAGAGTACAAAATCTCATCTGGAAAAATCTAGATTGGAATACGATCTATTTCTCACTGAGTCAGTTGATAAATCCCTCAAACGCTCCAAACACAATTTCTACATGAATACAAACAAACCAGGTACATATTTGGCTCGGGCATTAAATACAACTAACAAATCTTTCAAACCAATATGTTTGAAATTATCAAAAAATATTTACACTTGTAATCCAGTTAAAATAGTCCATAAATTTCACTCACATCTCGCAACTTTATACAAGACAAACAATGAATTTAATCCTACAGAGGCTGAATCCTTCTTCTAAAAAATAACCTTACCTGAGTTATCTCAGAATCAAAAAAGCAGTTTGGATGAGCCTATAACTATAGATGAAGTTGCTAACGCCATAAAAGACCTAAAACTTAACAAAAGACCAGGCCCAGACGGCTACTCGGCTTTATACTATAAAACATTCTCAGAAATACTCTCTCCCATTCTCACTGAAACTTTTAACAAACTTCTAGATGGACATTCTTTTCGGCAAGAAACACTAATGGCAATTGTTTGTATGATCCCAAAACCCCTTTCTGATGATACTTCCTGTGTGAATTATCGGCCTATCTCTCTGTTAAACCTTGATATTAAATTATTAGCAAAAATAATAGCAAAACGCCTCAATAGCATTATAGGAAAATTAATACATAGAGATGAAGTAGGCTTCATGCCAAATAGACAGGCAGGCGATAATATACGCAGGGCAGTGTTATTGGCACATATTGCTAAAAAACGGAAAATCCCTTTATGTTTTCTATCTCTCGATATTAAGAGGGCATTTGACACAGTATCCTGGCAATATATGCAATATTCATTACAAAAATGGGGTTTTGGACCCCACTTTTTAACATGGATCAAAGCATTATATAATAAACCCAAAGCCTATATAAAATATGCTGGATACAAATCTGAAGCCTTTAATATTGAAAGAGGTACCCGACAGGGTTGCCCATTATCTCCCTTATTATTTGCCCTTATACTCGAACCCATGGCCCAATACATCAGAACAAACCAAACTATAACTGGCATTGAAGTAGGAGGTATTACACACAAATTATGTATATTTGCAGACGATATATTACTTATTCTATCATCACCACAGGTCTCTGGTCCTAACTTAATACCAGCTCTTGATGGATTTGCAGCCCTATCCGGCCTTATGATTAATCCTAAGAAATGCCTAGTGCTTAATATTTCACTCACAAACATGGAATTGATCCCGGCTAGGGCTGCACTCCCATTCACATGGGCAGAAAAATCAATCCCATATCTTGGAATTCATTTAACAGCATCTCATTCTGACTTATTCTCAACCAATTATCCTCCTGTATTAAGACAGATCACAAATCTAATAAAACAATGGTCGCAACTTCCTTTATCCTGGATAGGGAAGATTAATGCAATCAAAATGACTATTCTACCCAAATTGCTTTATCTATTCAGAGTCCTCCCTATTCCAATTCCTTCCTATTTTTTGAGAATAGTACAAAAAAGAGCAACTTCGTTTATATGGGGCTCTTCTAAACCACGTATACCTATACACACACTACATCTTCCCAAAAATAAAGGAGGCCTGGGATACCCTAATTTTACTAACTACTACAGAGCAGCACATTTGGCCAGTCTGTCCAAATACCATGCAAAACAGGAAATCCCATTATGGGTATTTATAGAGGCTTCAGAAAATGACCCTCTATTAATATCAAATTTATTATGGCTTGATCCTAAAGACCGCTTTAAAATTCATAATCCCATAACTAAACACTTCTTATCTCTCTGGGATAAACTAAAAACCAAATATCAGTTACAATCTCCACACAATCCTCTCCTTTCTTTTATCAGAAATCCGGCCTTTTATCCGGCATGGATCTACCCAAATTCTTTTAAAGCTTGGACAACATCAGGCATTCAGACACTAAATGACTTCATAGCATCTAAATCATTCCTTTCATTCCCATCGCTTAGAGAAAAATATGATCTACCAAACTCTGAGATATTTAGATATCTCCAAATCAAAAATTTCTATACACCATTCCTAAAGGGGGATGCACCATTATCCCAATTATCCATTTTTGAATCAATCTGTACAAAAGATCCATTTGCTAAAGGTACAATTTCATCACTTTATAATCAATTATATGGAGTAGCAAATCTTAATAGACCCTCTTACAATCAGAGGTGGGAGGAGGACCTGGGACGAACTTTAGAAGACACGGACTGGTCTAACATATGGCTCACATCTAAGTCATCTTCACCCAACATCTTAGCACTGGAGACAAATTATAAAGTCCTAACTCGCTGGTACCTTGTACCCGCTAGAGTGGCAAAATATTCACCTAATACCTCAGCTCTTTGTTTTCGAGGATGCCCAGAAATAGGCACATATTTACACATATGGTGGACGTGCCCAGTAATCCAAACCTTCTGGAAGGAAGTCTTCGTGATTGCATCTAAAATATTAAAAAAAATAATACAACCAGATCCATATTTAACTTTACTTAATCTAAAACCGGAATGGTTAACACTCTCTTAATTCAAACTTATGATCCAACTAATAACGGCTGCAAAACAAACAGTGGCCAAGGCATGGAAATCTCCTACATTGGTACTAGCAGAAACAATTCACAGAATGAATAATACAATGTCCCATGCTAAGATGGTAGCCATCGATCAAAACCAAATTCCAAAATTTGAAAAACTTTGGCATCCTTGGATAAAACAACAGTTCCTTTCAAACTTCAATGACTCTGTCCTGTTGCCATGGTAACAGATTAAATGACTTACAGAGACACCCATTTTAAGGCTTCAAAGAGAACTAAAAAGAATAATAAACTGATGAGCGGGACAACCTTGTGGACCATACCTCTACCTTTTAACCCTTTTTCTTCTTTCTCTTTCCTTTTCTCCACCTTACGATTAAAGCTCATTATCAGAATTTATTTGACCTATATACACTCTACTTGTAAACAATATGTA
Organism: Aquarana catesbeiana; assembly: GCF_042186555.1. Taxonomy (NCBI): domain Eukaryota; kingdom Metazoa; phylum Chordata; class Amphibia; order Anura; family Ranidae; genus Aquarana; species Aquarana catesbeiana. The sequence goes on along the minus strand of NC_133326.1, from coordinate 462,423,068 downwards.
TAGTAGGTATAAATCATTTAAATACCTACCAAAGTAACTAAGGAAATTATATATATCTTTAATTTAGGTTTACGTGAACCCAATGTTTAATATTTGAAATTTTATGATATTTACCTATATAAACCCTACTGTAAAACAATGAGCTTACTTTATAGATCCTTGTAAACTTACTTTATGTATCTTTATAACATTGTATACTCAATAAACTTCTTTTGACAAGGAAAAATATAGGCTGAAGCATGGGGGCATCCGCCCCAAAAGTTAGGAGCAAATCGCTCCTCGACCCCTGCTGCCCCCATGCTTCGGCATGTATGCTCTTTTTTTTAACTTTGGTGGTGAAATCACCTCCTACAGCGCTGGAGTCATGGCTTTATGTATCGTGGGAGCAAGTGCTGTTGCTTTCAAGATGAATAAATCCGTGCTGCAACTGAATGGTGTACCTGCTAAGCAAATGATGGTTAACAATAAAACAAAGTAACATTACAGTATAACAGTAAGACATACCATACCTGCTAAGCAAATACAAAAAAATAGTAAAAAATAAAACATTTTTTAACATAATCTGTGCCTAAAATATATATATGCCGAAGCATGGGGGCATCCACCCCAAAAGTTAGGAGCAAATCATTCCTCCACCCCTGTTGCCCCCATGCTTTGGCATATATGCTCTTTTTTTAACTGTGGTGGTAAAATCACCTACCACAGCGCTGGAGTCACGGCTTTATGTATCTGGGAGCAAATGCTGTTGCTGTCAAGATAAATAAATCCACGCTGCAGCTGAATGGCGTACCTGAAAACAAAAAAATTGTTAAAGAGGGAGTCCGCCTGAAAAAAAAATATTAAAAGTCAGCAGCTACAAATACTGCAGCTGCTGGCTTTTAATAAACGGACACTTACCTGTCCAGGAGTCCAGCGATGACGGCAGCTGAAGCCGAGCAATAGCTCAGCTCTCGGCTGCTGCCGCCGCCATTCTTGGTGAGGGAATAAGGAAGTGAAGCGTTGCGGCTTCACTTCCCGGTCCCCTACTGCACATGCCCAAGTCGCGCCCCCCCGATATCTCCTGGGACCTGTGTGTTTCCCAGGAGACAGCGGGGGGGGCAGGAGTGGGCATGAGTCTTTCCCGGATGTGGGTGCAGATACCTGTCTAATATAGGCATCTGCACCCCCCTCCCCCCTGAAAGGTGCCAATTGTGGCACCGGAGGGGGGGAGGAATCAGATGAGCAGGAGTTCCACTTTTGGGTGGAACTCCACTTTAACAATAAAACACTAGTAAACTGTAAAGTATAAAAAAATTACATACCTGAAAAGCAAACATGGTAAAACATATTACCAATAAAACATTGCACAATAGAATACAGTAAAACAGAGCAGAATAATAGAGAGAGAAGAGAGAGAGAGAGAGAGAGAGAGGACAATAAAACGACAACTATTTTTTTTATTGTATATATTTTTTTGTGTTTTTTTTTTTTACACTTTTTTTGTAACTGTAACGGTTGTAACTGTAACTGTTCCAGGTTTGGGTCTCTCAAATTGCAAAATTACATACTTGAAAAGCAAACATGATAAAACATAATAACAACAAAGAGGGAATAGGGAAAGAGAGAGAGAGAGCAATAAAACAACAACTATATTTGTTTTTTTTTTTATTTCATATATTTTTTGTGTTTTTTTTTATTTTTTTATTTTTTTACTTTTTTTTTCTAACTGTAACTTTGTAACTAACTGTTCCAGGTTCTGGTCTCTCAAAATGCAATGGCATCTTGGGAGACCTGTGTAAGTGTGTCCTAGTCTGTGCAGTGCTGTACCCTATGCTAATACTCAACTAGTGTATGGTAGCATTCAAAACCTTCACCAATGCAAAAACCAGGATTGTCAGGACAGGAGGGACAATAATAGCAGGTGTCACGCCTATATCTGCACTTGCTGCAGACACGACATCTTCTTTTTTTTGTTTAATAAATGTTTATTAAAGATTAATGTAAAAGAAAGAAAAATTAGACATATAACATATGCTGAACAATCTTATGAACAAAATACAAAGGATTCAATGTAAACAAAGTCCAAGCATACATCAGTATTCAGAAGATTGCCCTTGTAACTGCAAAAAGGATTGAACAAACGAATATAGCCAAAGACTAAACAGAGGCTTATAGCCATGTAAACAAAAAATTCAACCCAGATATTAATATTGTAACAAGATCGGGTAATTAGAAAATACTTTCAAGAAGAGGGGTAAAAAGAGGTTGGGTGAGGAAAAGGAAAGAGAGTAGGGGGGTAGGGATGAGAGAGAGGGTATATGGAGGGACACAGGGGGAGGGGGGGTTGGCATGTATGTCGTCATACTTTAAAGTACAGTACCAAATGCTATATATTTATTCAGGAAAAAGAATAAATCACTTTCAGGACTCATACTGGTTGTGTTAAGATGTCCTTATATAAGGGTGAAGATATTAATTTTATCCAGGGTGCCCATGTTAAGGAGTGTCTCTGGGAAGTACCTCTGATGCTATGTTTATGTCTTCCAAATGGTGAACCTCTGCAACCTTCTGTAACCAGTTTTTAATGGACGGGATTATGGGTTGACCCCAAAAAGCGGGGATTAGGGCCTTGGCAGTGTTCAGTATATGGGGGATGAGTGAACGTTTATAGGTACTAATGGATTCTTTAGTAGCATGAAAGAGGACAGTCCAGGGGTCATTAGGGAGGTTGATATCTGAAATCTGAAATATAAGATTGAGAACATTGGTCCAGAAGGGGCGAATGACATGACTGGGCAGCGCCACCAAATGTGAGTGTGAGTGGCTTTGCTCCCACAGCTCCTCCGGCACAATGGGGAGCTGTCCGGGAACATTTGGTGCAATTTGGCTGGGGTATAGTGCCATCTGGTAAGTAATTTGTAGTTGATTTCTGTTATTTTTGATGCGGGTGAGGAGACATGGGCGAGTTTTAGGACTTTATCTTTCTGAGTGTTTGTAATGGAGGAGTCTAAATCTATTTCCCATTTAGCCAGGAAGTGTAGGTATGGAGAATTAGGGAAGTCAATAAGAGATTTGTAAAATAGCAAAATAGCGTGTATTGGGGGGTCTTTTGGGTAAAATATTTCTTCTATGTTATTTAGATCTTGTAAGCCTCTTAATGGGTGAGGGAAGGATCATAGGAAGCGTTGTAGTTGGTGAAATCTCCACTTATCTAGAAATGTAATCGGTTTGGAGCAAAGGATCTCAGGAAGAGGTTTAATTACATTAGCATGGAGGACATGATGAAACAATAGGGGTTCTTCTGAGGTCCAAGATTTAAAACCAGGGTCCAATAGGCCTGGTAAAAAATAGTTGTGATTGAGGAGGGGCATCAGTGGGGAGTCATATCTCCAGGAAAATTTCCTATGTAGGGCGTCCCAGATGTCTAGTGAGGACGTGGTGAGTGCTGAGGCAGTGTGGGCAATGTTCCTGTAAGCTCGAGGTATCCAGGGGACAGCTGATAGATCTGCGCCACTCAGAGAGTGTTCTAGTTGCACCCATAGTTTCGAATTAATAGCATATTTCCAGCCTGTAAGCCTAGAAAGTATAACAACATGATAATATGTCTTAAAATTTGGGAGTGCCAGTCCCCCAGAGCACTTAGAATGAAAAAGAATGTCTCTGGATACTCTGGGGTGGCTGTTCCTCCAGACAAAGCGGGAGACCATCGCTTGCAGAATGGTGAAAAACCCCACAGGCACACCCAGTGGGATCATCTGAAAAAGAAATAGTATGCGAGGGAGTATGTTCATTTTAATGATGTTTATTTTCCCCAGCCAGGAGTGTGATAGATTAGCCCATTTTCTTAGGTCCTCTTTGATACTATTTAACAGTGGGATGTAGTTATACTTGAAAAAAGAATGCAGTTTAGGTGTGAGGAATATACCCAGGTATTTCATGTGGGTCTGTTCCCACCTGAAGGGAAAGAAGGGTTTTAGGGGGGCCACCTCTGTTCTAGGAAGGTTAATGTTCAAAATTTCAGACTTGGAGAGGTTTATTTTGAAGTTAGATATCTTTTGGAAGGTGGAAAAAGCTGACATTAAGTTGGGAAAAGGGATATGTGGCTGTTGGATAAAAAAAAGTATATCATCGGCATAGGCAGCGTATTTGTGAATTCTATCACCTACGTGAATACCATGTATATTAATGTTATGTCTAATCATGGCTAGGAAGGGTTCCAAAGAAATAGCAAAGAGGAGGAGGGATAAGGGGCAGCCCTGCCTAGTGCCATTGTGTAGGGTGAAGGGGTCACTCAGTGAGCCATTTATGCGAATTTGCACAGAGGGAGCGGAGTAGAGAGAAGAAATGCAATGATACATCTTTGGGCCTAAACCAAAGTGACATATGCCTTGTTTCCACTGAGCGGATCAGTTCGGGTCAGTACAGTTTGAATGGCCTAGAATGGTCCAGTCTATTCTGGTGAGTGTTTCCACTGCAAGTGGGACCACAAGGGGCCATACAGGGTTTAGAAAAAATGCCTCAGCATAGCACAGCAGAGGGTTTTCTGTCAGCCAATCAGTGGAATGTATCGTAGCTCCGCCCTAACCGAACCGTTCCATTTTCTATGGCCCCACATCTGAAGCAGGACCCTGAATGGAACAGTTCGGTTGTATGGGCCACTTTCATAATGGAAACACCCAAAATAGCGTACCGAACCGAACCGATCCACTCAGTGGAAACGGGGCAATAGAGTCATCTTAAGATAGTCCCAGTCCACCCTATCAAACGCCTTCTCAGCATCAGTAGAAAGGAGTAGGGTGGGCTGGGAGCACCTCTGAACATACTGAATTAAGGAAATTGTACATAAGGAGTTATCTTTAGCCTCTCTATGTGGTATGAAACCTGTTTGATCTGCCAAGATCCAATTAGGCAATAGAGGGAGTATGCGGTTAGTCATCACTTTGGCAAATAGATTAACGTCAGTGTTTATCAATGAGATTGGTCTGTAACTACTGCAAAGGGCGGGATCTTTGCCGGGTTTAGGTATAACGGTAATATGGGCTGAAAGGGATTCTGGGCGTTGGCCTGAGAATTGGGAGATTGAGTTAGCATAGGCTGTAAGGCGAGGGAGTGAAATCTCTTGGAATGTTTTATAGTACAGGATAGTGAACCCATCAGGCCCGGGGGCCTTACCTGAAGGGGAAGAATTCAGAGCGGCCTGGAATTCTTCAACTGAGAAATCCGCTTCCATTTCCACAAGGGCTGACCTAGACAATTTAGGGAGATTTTCCACCTTCAGGTAGGAAAGCATACAATTATGTCTCTCTGTAGGAGAGAGGGGGGATAGACCATTCATGACATTATAAAGATCTGCATAGAATTCCCTAAAAGCTTTGGCAATGTGAGGGGTTGCATGGACAAGATCCCCTGTGGAGAGTTTAATTTTAGGAATAAATGACTTTGTTTGTTTAGCCTTTAGGGATCTAGCAAATAGTTTACTTGGTTTATTGCCCCATTCATAGAATTTCTGCAATATGCGTTGAAATTTCCGTTTAGTGTCTAAGTCTAGAATATTTTTCAGTTCTTCACGTTTAAGTGTGAGGGCATTGAGGTGTGAGCTATGGAGGGAAAGCTTATGTTGTTTATCAAGGTCTGCTATTTGCTGCAAGATCTGTGCAATTTGGTGACCATGCTCCCTTTTTTTTCTCGCACCAAGCTCAATTAATCGGCCTCTCATAGTGGCCTTATGAGCCTCTAACACCAGCGATGGAGAAGCCACAGAGTGGATGTTCTTCTTAAAGTATTGCATTAAATGGGAGGCTAATATGGATACTTCAGTCAGATTAGAGAGAAGAGAATCATTAAGTTTCCAGCTATTGGTGCTACGAGTTAAGGTGGGCATGGTCATGCGCATTGTCACAGGTGCATGGTCAGATATAGTTATGGTTCCTATATGAGTGGATTTGAGGAGAGGAAGATGGAAGTGGTCTAGAAAAATGTTATCTATTCTAGAATAGGACTGGTGTGTCGCGGAGAAGTGTGAGAAGTCTTTATCCTTAGGGTGGAGCAGGCGCCAAACATCTATTAATTGATAATCAAGGAGCCTTTTTTAACAAAAGCTAAGCGCTTAAATGATATGTTCAAGTGGCCCTGGGAAGTATCCAATGTTTGGTCGAGAGGCATGTTTATGTCACCTGCAAGGACAATAATACCTTTGGCAAATTGTGATAGTTTAGTGAGGGTTTGTGAAAAAAAAGTTGGTTGATTATGTTTTGGACAGTAGATGTTTGCAAACATACATCGGGTATTACCTAAGAAGCCCTTAAGAAAGAGGAAACGACCATAATCATCTGCAAGCATATCAGATAAGCGAAAAGGTACCCCCCCCGCTGAACCCAATGGCAACTCCCTTGGCCTTGTTGGTGTCTGAGAGGCTGTAATACCACTGTGGAAAGTGGGGTGAGGTCAATCTGACCTGTGTGGTGTGGGTTAAGTGCGTTTCCTGAAGGAAGGCAATAGAGCAGGCAGCTTGCCTTAGCTCACGTACTACTTGGTGCCGTTTAGTGGCAACATTAAGACCCCAGACATTATAGTATGTAATTGTCAGAGTAGCCATTGGTACAGCGGAGTGGGATTCCTCTGCCTATATTTCCATGCATGCCAACGGGGAGGGAGGAAAGAAGGGGAGGGGTGGGAAAAGATAGTTTGGAGAAGTATAAGAAGAGGGGTTAAGCACATAAAGAAAACATGTATATGCATTAACGCAATTGTGGGAAATACAAGTGAAACAAGCAGAAATCTACAGTGGTTCCTGTGGGGAGAGAGAGAGCGGGCGGCCATCCAGTACTCCAATGAGGATTTGGATTAGGAACCCTGCGGGCAGCCCAGTGTCACCAACCCCAAAAGGGAGGGGGGTGGGGAATGTAATGAGGAAGAGGCGTGGAGGAGCAATGCGCCCCGCCAGTCCTCGGCCCGTTAATAAGATACAATATAGTTATACGAAATGAGCTCCAGCGAAAAAACTAAAAAGGGAGAAAGGGAGATTATGAGAACCAAGACAATAACAGTATCAACTGTAACTTAAACTTTACAAAACCTGTAGGAGAGTGTGTAGCTGAACCAATCGGGCCCAGTGATGCTGAACTGGAAAAGTTAGATACCCAGAAGAAAAAAGAAAAAATAATGTCAGGTCTGAGTCCTCTAGGCCAGTGAGGCTGATAAAGAGTTCCAAGTGTCCAACCAAGACATATAGAACGTTGAAAGATTGGGTATCAGCATACAGAGAACAGGGATGAGTAGGTAAAGACATAACTCAGCCATGTTTTTGTGCGGATCCTGGGATTGACATGCGCTGTTTCTTTGATGGTGTTGTCACAGACCTAGCCGGGACAGAGGCTGTTGGAGAGGACTGTATGCAAGCCTGTTGCCTTTTGATTATGGGCCCTGGATTTTCAATGGATTCATTCGGTTGAGACACATCCTGTGAGGAGATACTGGTGTCATCAACCTGTGTTTATGTTAATTGAATGAGCTAATGACATTGTCCTCTATACAATGTAGGAGACGGGACGACTGCTATTGTGTTAATTAACTGTGTGAAGCTCGGGGACCACAAGTCTGGGCGAAAGGTCATGTCTCAGTCACCTAGGCTGTATAAAGGATTAGATAATTAGCTCATGTTAATTAGGTTACATTTGTATTGTTAGAGTAATCTTCTCCTGTGTATATAAGACTGTATTCTGGTTCTGAATAAAGTCAGTTCTTGGTAGCAACAAGCAAGTGTCGCCTTGTTTGTGCTCAGAGAGGTTGGGATATCTGTATACAGACTGGGAGGAAGTGGTATATGACGGAAGCACTCAAGCGGAGTGTGGGACGTTCCGTGACATTGGTGGCAAGCAGCGGGAAAGCTTCCTGAAGTCTGGGACATCCAAACCTCCAACTGGATCCAAGATCAGCATAGCAGACTTCAGTCACCCCAGCGGAGATATGGACCTGGCATCAGAATTCCCGGGGCTGCTGCGGATCATCCTTTCAACGTACACCAGGACTGTGTCTGAGGATGAATACCTGAAGCTCAGGCAGCTGATTCGGGTAGAGCTCTGGATTGCAGCCCTCCGTCTCGCTGGTATAAAACAGGACAAGTGCTTTCCAACCCAAGAGCAACGGGCCAGTGACCAACGGGCATTGCGGATGGCATTCCTGGGAGAGCAGCCCCAGGAGCAATGGGTGACTGAGTTGGACAGGTTGGTCCAGCAGGAGATAGAGCTGGACAATCATTATCGGGCTCTGCAATGGCACGCAGAGGAGGGATATTTAAGGGAGACAACAGAATGCTCTCCGGAGGGATATGACTTTGGCGGCCCTGGATTGCTGTGGGAGAACCTTACAGATCTTTTTATGTTTGGCGATGAAGGGGAACCTGACCTTGAGGACCTGAGAGACTATAGAGAGTCTATGCTCGGTCTTGCAGGGGTCTCAGAGCTCAAACCTGATCTGGACCATTTGCTAAGGAAGGAACAGCATCTGGAAAGGGCATACAGGAAACTGCTAGAACAAGTTCAGCAGCATGCCAGAGAATCGGCAGTGGAAAATCCGGAGATTGCTGTCCCCAAACCTGAAGTGCTGACAACAGGGCAGAGCTCTGCTAACCTCTGCCCAGAAATGATAGCATCTTCTGGGTTCCATGGACAGGAGATGGTGAACCTCTATCCCCAGACATCAGTTGCAGAGACATGGGATTTGATAGACTTTTCTGCTGAGGAAAAACAACCTGATGAGCCTCCAGCAGAAGAGCTGCTATCAGGGCCAAAGTTCACTGTGTTCTGCCCAGCACCAACAGTGGCTTCGGCCTTCTTGAGAGAAGAGGTAGTCGGCCTTTCTCCCACAACACTGACAGGGACATGTGATTTTCTGCCAGCAGCATCTATGGAGTTAAAACAAACTTCTCCAGCTGAAGATCTGGTAACTGAACAGAGGGTCCAAGACCTCTGTCCCACACTTTTACCAATTCCAGAGACTGGGGATTTAATAGACGTTTCTGTAGAGGAGGAACCACCTGGAAAACCCCCAGCAAAAGTGCTGGCAACCGGACAGAGGGTCCAAGACCTCTGCCCCACACCTGCAGCAATTGTGGAGGCTCAGGGTGAGAAGATGGCAATCACTTCCCAGCAGCAGATACAGGGGGAGAAGGGAGAGGAGGTGTGTGTTGTCCCTCCCCAACAGTTGGCCAGGGTGGAGGAAGTGGGCTTTCCTCCCCAGCAAAGATCCGTGTACCTGGGAGACAGTACCATCGACATGTCATCCCAGCAGCCAGATGAGGGAATGGAAAAGGAAGCAGCCGGCTCACCTCCCCAATGGCAGCTACGCAGTTTGGGAGTGGAGGAAGCCAGCCTCCTGCCCCAACAGTTAGCCGGAGCAGAGGATGCGGAGTCCCCACCAGAAGTGCTGGCAACAGGGCAGAGTGCTACCAACCTCTGCCCAGCACCGGCAACAACTACAGAGTTCCAGGGAGGCGGGGCAGTCGGCCTCCCTCTCCAACAGTTAGCCGGAACAGATGGTGTGGGGTTTCCAGCAGAAGGGCTGGCAACAGGGCCGAGGACTGCTGGACTCTGCCCTCAACTAACAGAGGATGGATTTCCTGTGAAGGTGGATGGGACTTCAGTCTCCACCTGTATACCCCAGGGATGGTGGGCAGTGGGCCCCGATCCCCAACAGCATGACAGAGTGAGCCCAGACACCCTGTCTTCTCTCCAGCGGTAGAAAGGATTCCAGGGATTCTCCCCAGCGGCAGATATGTTCTCTGAGAGAGGCAGAGGTTGGCTGGGTGAGTAATACTCTGTTTGGAACAGTTTGTTTGGGGTACTGTGTGGGTACAGGCAGTAGAGGACTGGAACTACTTACTAACTTCGGAGTCAACCCGTCTGGGGTCTCCTCCTGTGTTAGTCTCCTGCCGAAAGGGGAGAAATGTCACAGACCTAGCCGGGAAAGAGGCTGTTGGAGAGGACTGTATGCAAGCCTGTTGCCTTTTGATTATGGGCCCTGGATTTTCAATGGATTCATTCTGTTGGGACACATCCTGTGAGGAGATACTGGTGTCATCAACCTGTGTTTATGTTAATTGAATGAGCTAATGACATTGTCCTCTATACAATGTAGGAGACGGGACGACTGATATTGTGTTAATTAACTGTGTGAAGCTCGGGGACCACAAGTCTGGGCGAAAGGTCATGTCTCAGTCACCTAGGCTGTATAAAGGATTAGATAATTAGCTCATGTTAATTAGGTTACATTTGTATTGTTAGAGTAATCTTCTCCTGTGTATATAAGACTGTATTCTGGTTCTGAATAAAGTCAGTTCTTGGTAGCAACAAGCAAGTGTCGCCTTGTTTGTGCTCAGAGAGGTTGGGATATCTGTATACAGACTGGGAGGAAGTGGTATATGACGGAAGCACTTAAGCGGAGTGTGGACGTTCCGTGACAGGTGTGTTCTGCCAAGGGGGATCCAGGGGGTTTGAGAATTTTGGAATAGGGTCCTGCCAACCTGGGAGCTCTACAGGTGGAATATGGAGAGCTTGTAGAAAGGTAGAAAGTTCCTTGTGAAAGCGAAGAGTGTGGGAACGACCATTTTTGGTGGTAATCAGGCAGGCCGGGAAACCCCATCTGTACGTGATCCCGTCTGTGCGCAAATGTTCAAGGAGTGGTTTCAGCACTCTGCAGCGATCGGACAGATCTTGGACAGATCAGGGAATATATTAATGACTGCTGCGTCAAAGTCAATGTTAGGAGTGTTCCACATTTTTGTCATGATGGCGTTTTGGTCTTCAAAGTAGTGCAAGCGACATATGACGTCCCTGGGCTGATCCGAGTTCAAGTTGCGAGGGTGCAGAGCATGATGCACATGATCAAATCATAGTGGGTCAGTGACTGGATTTCCCAGTATTGTATTGAAAATACCTCGGATCGATGGCTCTAGATCATTGTCTCTGGTTGCTTCAAGTAGCACTCTGATACGTAAGTTATTTCTACGGTTACGGTTCTCGAGATCTTCAAGTATATAAATAAACGTGCCTGCGCTGAAAAAACATATATATCCCAATAGTTGGGAGGTGCATATATAGTGTAAAACTATACTACAATATTTCAAAAAAAAAAAAATGCTAGTAATATATAAATTATAAAATAAATACAATCCTTATATAAAAATATCCCATAAAGTGCAACATGCAAGAAAACAAAACATATATGTGGTTATAAATATAAGATCAAAGTGCAAAATCAAGTGTCCACATTTAAAAAGTTCAATTCATTGATATTAACACATAAAGTGCAAGTAAGTGGTGTCCACAAAAATCAGTGTTCCTCATGCTCCTCCTTAATGGTGTTCACAATCCAGCATGCTTCAGTGCTCTCCTGTGACCCCCCACTTGTGCTTGCGCTCACCTCTGAGCTTGTGACACGGTAATTAAACGGTGTCTAAACACGCATTGGAGCCACCCCTTGGGCTCATACAGGGTATGCTGGTATAAACTCCACCACTCTCAGATGTCATCAGATAGTTTCACATACAAGAAAGAAAAAGCTCCATAGTGTGATACAGTAGGAATTTATTTAAAATATATTAAAACTTCCCTCCAGAAGGGTACTCACAATATGTAGGTGCATGAGTGCACCAATCTTTCCAGAGAGTGTTTGTATAAAACAAGCGTTTGTATGGCGTGCGGTGTGTCGTTCCTCATCTACCTCTGTTGCAGACAGCTCCGTCCTACCCCTCCCCTCCCCACACATAATTCTCGAGATCTTCAAGTTTGTAAAGAGAGGCATGATGAGCAAAACAAGCTGGGTGACAGTCTCCTGCAATTCTTTTATAAAAAAATACAAATGCAGCGCTAAATTAAATTAAATAAAGTGATTATGTAATAAATAAGTCTGTAAAAATTATTTGGAAAGTAGAGATGTCGTGAAGCCTCCACCAAACTTCAGTGTGCACAGAGAGAGCACACCACACCCACGTGCTGCCAAACTGCTTACCAGAACAATGTATAAAACACGCAATGTAATCAAATGATGCCAAGGCTCAACATTAACTCGGAATGACACTCCATCATACACAGCCAAAAGATGGGAAAAGCCAGATGGTCACATAACATCAGGACATCAGGGTACACATGGGAAGGTGAATGGATTGTGCAGTCACCAGCAGGATATCCCAGTAAAGAAAGAGCAATAATAGTGAAGCCCATATGGATAAAATATAAGCATTTATTGTAGTCTACTTACAGGTATAGACAGTAGATCATCACAAAAAGAAATAGGTCCGCGGCTCACAGTGTGCTTGCATCAGCCAGCCTGACATGTTTCCTCCTATGTGGATATCATCAGAGGCGTGAATTCTTTTATAGCTGATGCTTGGGAGTCCTGACGCTGTTCTGTTTCCTCAACTCTGACCAGGAGGTGAGATATGTCAGATCTCACAGCTGTAATTTCTTTCTTAATGGATTTCTTCAGACTGTGAAACATTCCAGCAAGTTCTTTTTTAAGGCCACTCATCAGTGACGTAATTTCAGAGCCAGCGGGGGATCCGGGATCATCCATGAGATCTGAACAGCAGGAAGACGCAGGAGAGCATTCCCTCACAGAGGCAGCATCGGGGGAAGGAGAGATACTTGGTCTTGAGGTTCTGACCTGACCACTGCATTCGCCAGCTAAGTATTGTTGGATGGAGCCGGAGGTAACCGTGTGAGATTTCAACCCTTTTCCGGACCTTTTACTTATTGTGGAACGGGTTTTAGGTGTCTTGGTGGACATAACTGGAGCTGTAAGGCCGGTAACTGGACAGGTCTCCCCTCACTTACATCTGATTACATAGATATTGCGGCAGAATTACGAGAACCAAATGTAGTAGTGAGTTGCAAAGGAGATCCAGTTAGTAACTGTGGAAGATGATTAATAATCCTCCTGTGTTCTAAACCTGGAGAGGAGGTAGCTCTGTGGGTGGAAGAGTAAGGTGGAATGGCGTGGAAGTGAGTGTATCTGGAGTAGCAAGATGGCCGCCAGGACTAGGCCGAAGCCGTGGACTTTCCTGATGGGGGCAGCCCGCCGAGTAGACTCCGCTCTTCACAGGTCCTAAATTGTATGAACGGGCTCAGGCCCCGGGATCCCGTTAATGCAGCAGGTGGGGTCTCTACTCTGGGCGTCAGTGAAGGGGGAGAGCAGCTACTCACAATGTCCAGGAGGCAGAGGAGGTTGGGCCGGCAGGCCGCAAGATGGCATCGGGCCATGGGGATCCGGAGCAGAAGGACGGGATCTGCAGGCAACTCTCCTTCCATGCTCACCTGTCCCTCGGCCACCGACAACAAGGCTGTCAGGCAATCAAGGCAGAGCATCTGCTTGTTCCTCGGATCCCTGACACCGGCGGCAGGGGAATCCAAACCGCCAGCAGGCCCCAAGATGGAGGCGGGCGTCTACAGGCACAACATCTTCTTTGGGGGGTTCATTGGGTAGGGGTACTCGGGAGGACATACGGAAAATGCCTCTCATGCAGCCAGCTTTCTGCATTAATATTGGGAAGGTGAGGTGGAGCACCGTATGGAAACAGAAGGGCTCTGGCGATCTCTTCCTGGAATTTAAGGAAATATCCAGTCCATCCTGAAGCTCTGTATAGCACATGAGCGTTCAGCAAAGCCAATTGAAATAAATAAACAGACACTTTTGTGTACCAGCGTCTGGCCTTACGGGCAACTAGGTACTGTGCCAACAACTGGTCGTTGAGGTCCACCCCTCCCATACTTTGGTTACATTTATGAACACAGGGGGGTTTCTCCACAACACCAGTCACCGTAGGAATTTGGACCGTCGTGTCTGCATGAAGGGAGGAAAGAACTAAAACATTCTCATTATCCCTCCACTTCAAAGCGAGCAAGTTATTACACTTCAAGCTCTCTCCCCCAGCCTAAGAGGGGAATCTACAAGCCCCGGCGATTAGATCGCACAGTGCCACATGCGCCAATCTGATGATCAAATAAGTGACTAAAAAGTGGCACGCTCATGTAATAATTGTCCACATACAAATGGTAATCCTTTCCGAATAAGGGTGACACCAAGTCCCACACAATCTTGCCAGCACTCCCTATATAATCTGGGCAGTTTGGCGGCTCTACATGACTATCTTTTCCCTCGTAAACCATACAACTACATGTATAGCCTGTGCCCCTGTCACAGAGCTTATACATCTTGACCCCGTATGTGGCATGCTTGCTGGGAAGATACTGTTTGAAAGACAAGCAGCCAGAAAACATAATCAGGGACTCATTAACGCAGACAACTTGATGGGGAGTAAACAAGTCTGAAAAACATTGGTTGAATTGGGGCCGAATTTTGTAGAGCCAATCATATCCAGGGTCTCCACGAGGACGACAGAGTTCATTGTTGTTGAAATGCATGAACCGCAAGATCTGCTCATATCGTGCCCTGGTCATGGAGGCAGAGAACACGGGCATATGGTAAATTGGGTCAGTGGACCAATATGACCACAACGTACTCATTTTAACTATGCCCATGTCGAGGGATGGGCCCAGAAAGGTCTTAAATTTGGAAACCGTAATTGGTTTCCAATCTCTGACAAGGGAGGACTGGGGATTAGCGGTGATGAATTGACCAGTATACAAATTACTTTGGTCCACAATGGATCTATAGAGATCTTCGGTGAAAAACAGCAAATAAAAATCAAGTGACGTAAAATCAACTGTTTCCACCTGAATGCCGGGTTGGCCAGTGAATGGGGGAAGTACGGGAGCTGCAGAAGTGGTGGGTTCCCAATTAGGACAGGCGAATGCAGCAGGAAGGGCACTATGGGCTCAACGGGCCTATCTTTGTCTTCTTGGTGGCAGCGGGACACTACTTGTGCTTGCAACCTCTCCAGCTTGAGCTGCACTTATGGGACTCGCCACGTCACAACGTGTTACTGCAGTGCTGGTTTGACTATGACCAGGGTGTACTAGGCTGCTGGTGCTTGCCAGTTCACCAGAAGGATGAGCGGCACTAGTACTTCTCTGCTCCATACGAGAGCCCTGCGGTTCTTGCACCTCAACAGCAGAAGATCGGGGTCCGGTATGCCTGACCTTGGCAGGGACCACAACTCCATCGTCAGAGCTATCTACCATGGAGCCGCTGTCGTATACAGGATCGTATTCTGAGCCTGAATCTGACAGATGAGTGACTTCCTCTTCACTATCTGTACCTTCGATTTGCCATTTTGGGCTCTAAATTTACTGGTACAGTAGTGAGACTCACAGGTAAAAAAGCTCCTAGGCTGTCAGCAACTGTATCAAACGCTACCAAAAAGCTAGTGATCGCAGGGATCAGGCCTGACTCTGTGAACGCTGCAGTTTTGTGTTTAGTGTTTTGTAAGTGACAGTGATCGATCGATACTGTACTTGGGTGGGCTGCGCTGGGCAGAGGGGCAAAACGCAGGTGCTAGCAGGTATCTGGGCTGATCCCACTAACGCTGCATTTTTAGGAACCCTAGACTGCTGGGGACGCTAGTATAGATCTGATCAGATCATATAGTGATCCGTTCAGATACTATACCACTAAGTGAGGTGTATGCTGCGTGCGTGGGTGTTAGCGCTACTAGAACTAACCTGACTCTGCCTGGGGCGACGCAGACCCTTACTGAACCTAAAACCTAACTGATATCACCCTGAGATCAGGGGGGTTAAACCTTTATTGGGTAATAAACGGCGGGTATAAAAAACAAGCTAACTAACCAGCGTCACCCGTAACACTTATACAGTGATCACTGGTGAAAGGGTTAACTAGGGGGCAATCAGGGGTTTAAAACCTTTATTAGGTAGTATATGGGGGTACCTGATGCTATAAAAAGCTGACGGTGAACCTAAATACCTACCTGGCTAACTAGCGTCACCTGTGACACTAATACGGCGATCAAAAAAAAGATTGCTAGGTGACACTGGTGACAGGGGATGAAAGGGTTAACTGGGGGGTGATCAAGGGGTTAAACCTACATTGGGGGGGTTAGGGGGTACCCTAGACCTAAAGGGGCCTACCACTAACTGCCCTAACACTTATAGCAGTCACAAATGACACCAATGCAGTAATCAGTAAAAAAAACTGTGACAGGGGGTGCAGGGGGGGTGATCGGGGAGGTTTATGTGCCTATGTGAGCTAGTGTTAGTGTAGCGTTAGTGTAGTGTTGGTGCAGACTCACTGTAGATGTCTTCTCTCCTCGGAAGCCGGAATGAAAAGGCTTCACGAGGAGAGATGACATCACTTCCTCTGCTTCTGTTTACAGTTCAGAAGCAGAAGAAGCTTCTCATTCACCAGGAGCGATCATGAGGGAGATGCCATGAATCAGTGGCCTCCCCCTCAGGACGGATCGCTCCTGGAACAATGCCGACCGCCTCGGGCATGGCACGATCGTGCGGAGGGGAGTAATGTACCCATACTTTACTCTGCCTGCCCGTGCCATTCTGCCGACGTGTATCGTCGTGAGGAAGTCGGCAAGTTGTTAAGTGGAATCCTGAGGCGGAGAAGACATTTTAAATGTTGAAGCAAGCTCTTTGTGCACAAAAAGTGCTTGTGACCCCAGATTTCATGAAAGAGTTCATGGTACAGACAGATGCCTCTGATGTAGGACTAGGTTCTGTTCTGTCCCAAATCAGAGTTGACCCAGTGGTCAACCTTAGCAAAAAAAGTTAAGACATGAGAAAAACTATGCCATTGTTAAGAAGGAATGTCTGGCTATCAAATGGGCCTTGGATGTACTCAAATATTATCTGTTGGGGAGACCATTCAAACTAGTCACTGATCATGCCCCTCTCAAATGGATGTATGATAACAAGGAGAAAAACAGTCATGTGACAAGGTGGTTCCTTGCTCTTCAAGCATTTACGTTCACATTAGAGCATAGAGCAGGAAAACTTCAGAGTAATGCAGATGAGGTGATTGGACGTGATGTTTCACCTCGAATGCAATCATATGCAGGGAACTAAGGTGGAATCCAGTCCAGGTTTTACAAGCTACCTTGGCAGGGTTTATTGAGGACCAGATTTTGCAGTCCACTTGTGACCACCAGCAGTTAGTATAAACAAAGTAGTACTGGAGCAAGAGATTTCTCTTGGCCTGGGATTCAGGAAGCCAAACCTGAGAGAGCTACTAATGTGAAGTTTTCTTTGTGAGAGAAAGAAAAAGGTTTACATTATCTTAGTTTTGTGGGTGACTGGGAGAAGCCTTTCACCTGTGAGTTAGGAATCTGAAATGTTTAGTTAGTGCCTGGATGTCAAGGATTTATTTTTTGTTTTGTTTGTTTGATTTTTCATTCAATCTTTTAAATACAACTGGCTACAAGTTAGATTTTAGGAAAGACCTGCTGTCTGCACTACTCTTTTTCCTAGGGAAGGTGATCCCCATTTGAGCTAACTCCCCACAATATATATGCCCCAGGTAGTAGTAACCTTATAATCAATGTGGTGGCAGGCAATTGGGATGGCTGTGTTCATATGATATATAATTGTGCTTTGGGTCATGTTCCTTGAATATATAATATGGTTTTTAATGCAGTGATGGCCGTTGTAGGTGGACTTCTTTGGTCTGATCCTAATCTAGAATAAGAACACTGGGATAGGATACAGAATCGCTTTTTGTGGTATAAAGTGGTTTCTCCTAGCAAGTCCATATTCACGTAAGTTAGTTGTAAATGGAATAGGGCAGTGATGGCGAACCTTGGCACCCCAGATGTTTTGGAACTACATTTCCCATGATGCTTAACTACACTGCAGAGTGCATGAGCATCATGGGAAGTGTAGTTCCAAAACATCTGGGGTGCCAATAGTTCGCCGTCACTGGACTAGGGCCTAATTCAAAGAGATATAGACAAAAATATTAGGCAAATACCAGGGTAAAAATCCCAATATCCTACAATGATGGACTGTAACTGCCAGAGAGGAGACATGGTAAATAAAGTTACAGAATTTTATTATACAAATGTAAAATATTTCAAAGAGAGATTACTCCACCAAAGGGGAAGAATGGTACATAAGAAATATAAAATCAATGTATACAGTTGGAACAATACAGTTCATACAGTAATGTGGTTTGTTGTTGTCTGTAATGTTAACGTTTTGCCACTAACTTGGAATCTTCAGGACCCAGACATATAGTTGGTTTTAAAGTTACCTAGAACAGTATAATATTAATAACAAGTTTATAGTACACTGAACAGTATATACAGTATCTTCCAGCCAAACAATACATCATATATTCCTACCAATAGGAGCAGAAGGCCAGCCAGCCCAGACGCCTAAGGTGGGCATAGGAGCACACCAGGAGAAATCAAGTCATAGAGCAGGTGGCAAAAACAAGACGACAGTCCTAAATAAAGTGCAGACGGATATATACTGTATAATGTGATGTCACACATACTTTTTAAATGTGTAACGTGCACACAGCCAAAGGGCGAACACAATTAAGCCACAATACACTGGGATGTTTGTAACAATATTATGGAGTAGGTAATCCACCATGGTGGATTACTTACTCCATGATATTGTTATATACATCCGCTCGATTAGGCTCCTTACACGTTACCATTGTATGTAACTGTGGCTATTCCTCTAGTAAACTGTTGCATGATTCATAGGTGGCCTTAAATAAGGCCACCGTGACTTACTGTATATACACTTTTACATACTTTACGATATCTTTTTGGAACCCGTGCACCGCATTGTCCTTGTTCCCTGGGTACATTCCCTGCTGCCATATGTTCTAATGCAGCCTTCAGATTTAAGTAAGTGTATTGCAACTTAATTGAATTTGCCCTTTGGCTGTGTGCACATTACACATATATAATGTGATGTCACACATAATTTTAAATCTGTCTGCACTATATTTAGAAAAAAATATTGTGGTGCCCGGATCTACCGCACTATCAGTATACAACTATTTAGATAATAAATATAGTAATTACTTCAGCCTTTCACCATGTAGTATCAACAACATGGCGAAGTCCATATGACCAGAAAAACTTCATATAAGAAAAAAAAGTAAGAACAAGGCCTTCCAAAGGGGTCGCAGTAACTGAACACTATGGTTAAGTTTGATTAAATTTTATTTAGAAAAAACACACCATAATATCAGATATGACAAAATACCAAAAATAGCGGTCTGAGTATAACCTTCCAAAATATTAAAAAAAACTCCTACAAAATCATGAAACAACTAAAAAAGACCAAAAAACTTACCCGAGGATTATTACCAAATTTGGGACACATCCTGTTTGAAACAGGTGTCAAATGTACTCAGTGAAGTGTTAATTTGTCTCCCTGTGTTGAAAGTTGAATGGAAGTGAGCATTTAGATGACATCTAATGGCCAAGGCAAGATATTGCAAGTGGATAATCCATTGACTTCAGGAGTGGAGCTTGGCTCAGAAAGGATGGGTGGAGGTATGAGGAGACACAGATGTGGGTGAGAGTATTTTACATTGCTACCATTCAGTTGAACTTGCTGATTAGCTGGCTGTGGACTGACCACACCAATTCCCCTTGCTGTGTTCCTCCCTCCCCATACCTACTTGTAATTGATCAGTGAACTTTTAAATGAGTATTACACTTAAAGCGGGGTTCCACTCAAATTTTTAACTTAACCTTCAGTTAATTGCATAGATGTTCAAATGCCGCACAAAAATTTTTTTTATCGCTGTAATTACCTTTATATTGTACTTTATTGTGGCACTTCCTGTCTCTCCTCCCATGGGAGTAGGCGTGTTTATTGCCTTTCCCCGGCGCCGCACTGTCCCCTGGGAGCTTAGTGTCAGGCTTCCCAAGATTCAGTGCCGAAACAATGATCATGCATGTGAACAAGCTGTGAATGAACAGCATTCACCGTATCCAGGAAATCAATGCTTGTGGGCTTCACATGCCCACAAGCAAGATGGAAACAGCCAGCATCATATTTTTTAAGTTATTCTTCAGTACGAAAACAGACAGAGGCGGAAATATTACACCCAAACTGTGAGTATTATTTTGGGGTTAGCAAAGTGTCTCAATGACCTAAAAAAAAAGCTTTAAGAAATTTGACCCCCCCCGCAGCCTTGCTTACCGGATACTGCAACCTTTACAATTAAGCCACCTGTGCCTCCAATAGACAAATGAGAGCCCCTAATCCTTGGTGCCACAGTTGATTTTGTGTACTAATGACCTAGGACGGCCCATGTTATACCCACTTGTTTGTTCATGCGCATCCACATCTCAATCAAATTACAGCTATATACAGTATCCTGTTTGGGATGACCACAAACCATTGCTTAATTAGGAAAGAGGACAATAGTATATGCAAAATATTGATCAACAATACTTCAATCAACTTCCATTCTTTGAGCTGTGTGTATGTCTGATTGTGTGGATGTACAGTATGTGCAGCTGCGATCCCTCTTTTTAAATAATAACGTTGTCTTTTTTAATATTTTGATAGGTTATACTCAGACCACTATTTTTGGTATTTTGTCATATTTGATATTATGGTGTGTTTTTTCTAAATGAAATTGAATTAAATTCAACCATAGTGTTCAGTTACTGCAACCCCTTTGGAAGCCCTTGTCCTTTCTTTTTTTCTTATATGCACTATATTTAGGACTGCCATCTTGTTTTTACTGCCTGCGCTGTGTGTTGATATTGTCTGGTGTGCTCCTTTGCCCACGTTAGGCGTCTGGGCTGGCTGGCCTGCTGCCGGGTCCCCTTGGTAGGAGTATATGATGTATTGTTTGGCTGGAAGATATATCTTGCTCAGTGTACTATATATGTGTTACTAATATTATGATGTTCTGGGTAACTCTAAAACCAACTATTTGTCTGGGTCCTGAAGCCAAATTAGTGGTGAAACGTTGACCGTACAGACAACATCAGACCACATTACTGTGTGAACTGTATCGTTCCACATTACTGTGTGAACTGTAGCTTTCCAACTGTATACATTGTATTTATATTTTGTGTTTCCTTTGTACCAATTCTTCCCCCTTGTTGGGATAATCTTTTTTTGAAATTTTTTACATTTGTATAATAAAATTTTGTAATTTTATTTAACATGTCTCCCCTCTGTGGCCGTTACAATCCGTTATTGTAAGATATGGGAGCCTTTATCCAGGTATTTGCCTAATATTTAGGTAACTTAGTTGATTTCAATTTCAATTGAATCAAATAATTGGTACCTGAACCAGCCCTCTCTGGTAGTTGTGTGTTATCCTATATTATTTATACATATACATACTGTTGGTCTGTAAGCCATTTTTCTGCAACATATACAATGTTTCTACTCCACTGGAATCCTGTAAGAGAAGCTCAGTTGGAACCAGAAGGCCATTACAGTAAATGTTCATGCTCATAATTATGAGCAAGTGCTCAATACAGAATGGGCATTGGTGCGCATGTGCAAATGCATTATGCCCTGTACACACGATAGGATTTTCCAATGGAAAATGTGTGATAGGACCTTGTTGTCGGAAATTCCAACCATGTGTAGGCTCCATCACACATTTTTCATAGGAATTTCCGACACACAAAGTTTGAGAGCTTGCTATAAAATTTTCCGACAACAAAATCCGTTGTCGGAAATTCTGACCATGTGTACACAAATCCGATGCACAAAGTGCCACGCATGCTTAGAATAAATTAAGAGATGAAAGCTATTGGCTACTGCCCTGTTTATAGTCCCGACGTACGTGTTTTACGTCACCGCGTTCAGAACGATCGGATTTTCCGACAACTTTGTGCGACCGTGTGTATGCAAGACAAGTTTGAGCCAACATCCATCTGAAAAAATCCAT
Organism: Aquarana catesbeiana; assembly: GCF_042186555.1. Lineage (NCBI taxonomy): Eukaryota > Metazoa > Chordata > Amphibia > Anura > Ranidae > Aquarana > Aquarana catesbeiana. Next base: position 462,401,276 of record NC_133326.1, on the reverse strand, counting down.
GGATTTTGTTGTCGGAATGTCTGATCAATGTCCGACTGTGTGTACAGGGCATAAGTGTTTGCCCAAGAAGAATTGAACATATGAGCATGCGCACACGTTTACGCACTGGCGCCAAACTGCCTTTTTAAACTGAACTGTGGCATGGACAGATTGCTGAGTGGTCTTCAGCTAGTTCCTGTTTACCTGTACCTTGACCTGCTATATATGTCTACCGCTTGTCCCAGTTTGCCCTTGACCTATCCCTGGATTCCCGCCTGCCTATTGTGACTTCGGCTAGTACTGTGACTCTGCTCCTGTCTTGTGCTTCAGTGCCCTGCTGCCCGACTGTGTGCCGACTCCGGCCTGTATCCTGACTCTGCTTCTGTCTTATGTTCCTGTACCTTAGCTGCCCAGCTGTTGATGACCTTTTGGCTTGTGTCCCAGCTACACTCTTGCCTACTGATCAAGCTTCACCATTTTCCAGTTCCTAGTTACTGCCTGGTGATCCATGGTCATCTGTTTCCTGCAAACCTCAGCTGCCTGTTATACCGGCCCTCGTGCCACTCTGTGTCCCCACACCTCCTGTCATCACTACCAGGGGTGTTGGACAAGAGGTGCAAGAGAAGCCCACTCTACAGGTCGATCTCCACCAGGTACATGACAAATCCTTTATTTGCTACACTTACCATACCATATATGGTACTATCACCCTCAAGCAACACTTTTAAAGTGAAGCATAAGTTTAACATTGAAAGACATAGGATGTTGATCATATGAAAATATTATAGAATTGTGTTTGAGTATAATGCTTTTTCTTCTGACAAGGCCATTTGTTTGCAACCAAGATAAGGAGGTCCTGAGGAAGCTAATAGGTGAAACACGTCAACCTCTTGGATCTTTTGCAATGTTCATGAATGATGGTTATTAGTAGGGATGAGCTTCGAGTTCGAGTCGAACTCATGCTCGACTCGAACATTAGCTGTTCGCAAGTTCGCCGAACACCGAACAATTTGGGGTGTTCGCGGCAAATTCGAATGCCGCGGAACACCCTTTAAAAGTCTATGGGAGAAATCAAAAGTGCTAATTTTAAAGGCTTATATGCAAGTTATTGTCATAAAAAGTGTTTGGGGACCCGGGTCCTGCCCCAGGGGACATGTATCAATGCAAAAAAAAGTTTTAAAAACGGACGTTTTTTCAGGAGCAGTGATTTTAATAATGCTTAAAGTCAAACAATAAAAGTGTAATATCCCTTTAAATTTCGTACCTGGGGGGTGTCTATAGTATGCCTGTAAAGGGGCGCATGTTTCCCGTGTTTAGAACAGTCTGACAGCAAAATGACATTTGGAAGGAAAAAACACATTTAAAACTACCCGCGGCTATTGCATTGCCGACAATACACATAGAAGTTCATTGATAAAAACGGCATGGGAATTCCCCCCAGGGAAACCCCGAACCAAAATTAAAAAAAAAAAAAATGACGTGGGGGGGTCCCCCTAAATTCCATACCAGGCCCTTCAGGTCTGGTATGGATATTAAGGGGAACCCCGGCCAAAATTTAAAAAAAAAAATGACGTGGGGTTCCCCCTAAATTCCATACCAGACCCTTCAGGTCTGGTATGGATTTTAAGGGGAACCCCGCGCCAAAAAAAAAAAAAAAAAACGGCGTGGGGTTCCCCTAAAAATCCATACCAGACCCTTATCCGAGCACGCAACCTGGCAGGCCGCAGGAAAAGAGGGGGGGACGAGAGTGCGGCCCCCCCCCTCCTGAACCGTACCAGGCCACATGCCCTCAACATTGGGAGGGTGCTTTGGGGTAGCCCCCCAAAACACCTTGTCCCCATGTTGATGAGGACAAGGGCCTCATCCCCACAACCGTGGCCGGTGGTTGTGGGGGTCTGCGGGCGGGGGGCTTATCGGAATCTGGAAGCCCCCTTTAACAAGGGGACCCCCAGATCCCGGCCCCCCCCCTGTGTGAAATGGTAAGGGGGGAGGAGAAGAAGAGGATGAAGAAGAAGATGAAGATAGAAGACGCCGCGGAGAAGATGCTGGACGAGAACGCCGGAGGAAGAACCAGAAGAGCCAGAAGAACCAGAAGAAGATGAAGGAAGATAGAAGAAGCATTTAAATAAAGGAATTGTCAAAAACTGTCTCTTGTCATTTTTAACTATTTTGACAGTTTTTTAGTGAAATGGTAGGGGTAAGTACCCCCTTACCATTTCACACAGGGGGGGGGCCGGGATATGGGGGTCCCCTTGTTAAATTTTGGCCGGGGTTCCCCTTAATATCCATACCAGACCTGAAGGGCCTGGTATGGAATTTAGGGGGACCCCCCCACGTCATTTTTTTTTTTTTTAATTTTGGTTCGGGGTTTCCCTGGGGGGAATTCCTATGCCGTTTTTATCAATGAACTTCTATGTGTATTGTCGGCAATGCAATAGCCGCGGGTAGTTTTAAATGTGTTTTTTCCTTCCAAATGTCATTTTGCTGTCAGACTGTTCTAAACACAGGAAACATGCGCCCCTTTACAGGCATACTATAGACACCCCCCAGGTACGAAATTTAAAGGGATATTACACTTTTATTGTTTGACTTTAAGCATTATTAAAATCACTGCTCCTGAAAAAACGGCCGTTTTTAAAACTTTTTTTTGCATTGATCCATGTCCCCTGGGGCAGGACCCAGGTCCCCAAACACTTTTTATGACAATAACTTGCATATAAGCCTTTAAAATTAGCACTTTTGATTATTCATGTTCGTGTCCCATAGACTTTAACGGTGTTCGCGTGTTCGAGCGAACTTTTTTCCTGTTCGCATGTTCTGGTGCGAACCGAACAGGGGGGTGTTCGGCTCATCCCTAGTTATTAGTATGGCCTACACCTTATCTGCAACTGTATTTTGATCCTTTTTAAATACTTTACAATAAAAGATTGTTATATTTGTATAATTCTGTGTGGTCTTCCCTCTCCGGTACCAGTAAAGTCTAATACATTAAAAATGTTTTTGTAGATAATAATTTAGATGGATGAGGTATTCCTACAATAGCCTATCATCTCTAATTTGTGATATAGGGGTACATTAATTACAATAGCTTGCAATTAACAAAATGTTTGAGTTTGTGGCAATATCATTTGAATAGAGGGACAGTGTCCTCTTCAAGAAACCAGGTGCATTGTTGACATTTTCTGCACTTAAAATTAAAAATGTAATTATAAAATGTGCATTTTCTTTTACATGGGTCCCCTGTGTATCTCCCTTGTAATGGTTCTCTACCATTTGTATTCCGCTTGATGTTCCCCCATCTGTAGACTACCTTAAGATAATCATGTATGTATTTCACTTATTAGTAGGCATCCATATTTTTGTAAGATGGAACATAAAGGTTGGTAATAGAGATGGGCTCGGGCGTGTTTGAAAATCCCACGTGCTCCATCCCGCCAGGAAGCAGACACTGCACACGGCTAATCACAGGCGCGTGGGATTTCAAACATGCCTGAGCCCATCTCTAACTGGTAATAAACTATGTATTGGCTGATTGATTTAACTGTTCCTTTCTCCTCTTGTCAGAGCCTACATTTTAATCCAGAACCTCTGCTGTGTCAGGCAATGCCTCTTCTTGCTGATCCAGCTGGAATGAAGACAGTTCCCTGGATAATTCCTTGAATGATCCTGCCTTAAACCTTGCTTGTCCTGAACCTTGAACTCTTTGCTCTTCCTGTTTGCCAGATTATTGTGCTCTCTCCAGCCAGTATCTCGCTTTAGTTTTTCCTGCTGCCGCCCATATATTTACTACCACTCATTACTGACCCTTGACTTATTCCTCGAATTCCCTTCAGTTTGATCCCAACCTGCAACTACTTGTTACCGACCTTTGGCTTGTTAACTAACTATGCTTCTGTTTGATCCTTACCTGCTATATCCACTACTGGACCTCCGCTTTCTCACCTCCTGGTGGGGCAATCCTGAGGACCACGACCTGGTACTAAAATGCAGCCAATCCCATCTCCACCATCAGGGAGTCCCTCTATTGCTATAGCTAGGAAAAGCAGAGAGATTGGGAGGAGGGACTGAAAAAAATCCCTCTAAAGGGTGGACATTATTGTAGTCGAGTACCATATCCTAAAATATAATCATATACAAAAAAAACTAAGCACTAAATGAAGGAATTTACTGGTCTAATAAGGTAAAATATCACAAAAATGTTTTATTGTGCAAAGAGTAAAACATATTAATGACATTAGACATACTACAAAAACAGAGTTACTATGACGCTTGCTGTAATTTAAACATCACCCTACTGTAGCCAGGTGATGATTAGCTCGCTGCAACTTATGTTCAACGCAGGTGCGTTTCACGGGTACAAAAGCATCCTTCTTCAGGAAAATAGGATTGCAGCGCATACTCTAAGCATATGTAAATAAAAACATAACACTGGTCATCCTACAATCAGCTGTCACCAACTTCCTCATTGCACGGAAAGGTCCATATGGGTTCTTTTGGTCCAAAAATGTCAAACAGTGTTCAAATGAACAATGATCTTGCATCTCCTAAATGTTTAATTATGAGAGTCAAAGGTTGTTCCTTAGGTAGAAGGAGTGAACATGCCGTGAGAATCGGTAGGAGACAGGAAGCCTCGTGTATCTGTCTCCTTTACATATGTTTAGAGATTGCGCTGCAATCCTATTTTCCTGAAGAAGGGGGATTTTGTACCCGTGAAACGCACCTGGATTGAACAATAGTTGCAGCGAGCTAATCACCACTTGGCTGCAGTAGGGTGATGATTAAATTACAGCAAGTGTTATAGTAACTTTGTTTTTGTAGTATGTCTAATGTCATTGATATGTTTTACTCTTTGTACAATAAAACTTTTTTGATATTTTACCTTATTAGTACCAGTAAAGTCCTTCATTTAGTGGTTAGGTTTTTTTTGTATATACTGCTATAGTTACTGGTCTTCGAGCCTGACCGTAACACCTCTGCTTTTTTTGTTAGTATAGGAGTACCTCCCTAGAATATAGCTTAAAGAAGAACTGCAAGATAGGGAAAAAAACATCCATTAGTACGTTCAACTACACAAAACACTAAACATTTAATAAAATATTCAAAAACCTTACAATTTAGGAGAAAGGTCTGATGGAATTTATATGATGTCATCTCTTCGAAAAATAACAGCATCTGCCTGGCTGAGAAGGAGGTGTAACAGCAGAGATTACATCATATCCTCCCCTCTCTCCACATTAAAATGAAACTACAATTCCCATCAAGCACAGTGAATTGTAGTGAATGTGGGTGGGTACACTAGGCCTGTACATGGTGTATGTGTACTTGCTTCAACACTTCAACAGAAAACACGCCCACACATTCTCCAGCTGCTACTGCTATCCTCAGTACAGAACACCATTCTTACATGCAGACCATTAAGACAGAGGGGGAGGTTCCAAGGCAGTGAAACAGGAGACTGAGAGATCAGATATCAATATGCCCCTGACTGTATGAGGCTTCAGCCAGCAGTAAAGAAGAAACACAGAAAAGTGACACAGAAAAGGGCAAAGAAGTCCATCAAGTCTGCCCATTTTTCTTTTTTGCCCAAAGCATGTTTGAAGCCATTTACTATTGACTGTCTAACTACCTCTGCTGGAAGTTTATTCCAAGCATCAACTACCCTTTCATTAAAATAATACTTTCTAAGATTAGTTTTGAACTTTCCTCCAGTTATTTTGAGGTCATGTCCCGTATTTTTAATTTTGGTTTCATATTAAAAAAACTGTGCTCCTGAACCTTATTCACCCCCTTGATGTATTTAAAGGGTTCAATCATGTCTCCCCTTTCTCTTTTTTTCCTCCAGACTGTATATATTAAGTTCCTGAAGTCGCTCTCGATATGTTTTATCCCCCAAACCTTTCACCATTTTTGTTACCCGTCTCTAGACTCGTTCTATTTTATCAATATATTTCTGTAAGTGAGTTCTTTGAACTGGACACTGTATTCTAAAATGAGGTCTCAATAAAGATCTATATAGGGGAATTGGGGCCTCCTTCCACTTGCTGGTGATGCATCCTAGAATTCTATTCACTTTTCCCACTGCCTGGTCACACTGTTTGCTAATTTTGCAATCATCTCAAATAAGTGCCCCAAATCTTTTTCTTCTGTATTGCTGGCTAACATTGTATCAGAAAGGTTGTAGTCTCTCAGGTGATTCTTTTTCCCTAGATGCATTATTTTACATTTAGAAACATTGAACTGCAGTCTCCATTAAATTGACCAATCCAAGAAATGTTGTATAATGCTGCTGCTGCCAGATCACTTTGCCCTGCACCTTTTAAAAATGAGTGCATCTTTCTCCATGGGTGTTTTTGCAAAGGTGCTAGCAATTTCACATTATAAAAAGATCTGCAAATAGATCTGTATATAATGTATATACGGTTACTAGTGGAGGCGGTGCAGAGACTCTAAGTTGAACATATCAGAGGTGGGACAGACCAGGAGTGTCCTGAGCTGTCATTCTTAGGACACTGCCTTGGTGGGAAATACAGACCAGGACTCCCAAGTCCACCCACTACAGTGCGCAAAGAGGAAATATGTCACTGCTTACTGACGAAAGAACTACCAGAGGACTGTGACAAGTCCAGTGGCTAGGAGGATACAAGGCATAGCAGCGAGTGGTCTTACAAACTGATGAAGACACTTGATGTAACGCATAGGACGGAGTCTGTAGTAGACATGTGCACACTGAAATATTTCGTTTCGGAATTTTGTTTTCATCTGAAAAATAAATTTATTTAGTTACTCCCGAAATTTGTCGAATCTGTCATTGAAGGCTTATGGTGTCTGTCGAATGTTCACGACGCTGTATAGTTTAGCTGCTCCGTCAAATCTTCTTAGAACTTTCGACAGACACCATAAGCCAAAGATTCGACGTTTGTATGTTTTTCGCTGCTTTGTCGAATCTTCGTCGTTCATGTTGAATGTATATAGTTCAAACAGAAAATGGACTGGTGATAGTGATCACTGATCAGACACGTAACAAGATAGGGTATATAGAATCTATATAGAATCTCAATCTATAATATAGAATCTATAACAATAAATCCCCCCCCACAATACTGGCAGCCTCTGAGGGTATCACTAGCAACACTAGTATCACTATCAAGTTTGCAACACTAACACAATAACAGCAGATTATTATGAAAAAGTTAAGTTGAAGTGTAGCTTGCTTCACTATTGTTCTGCTGCTGTGCTGCTGACCCCGCCCCCCTCTGACGCACAGGACATGACGGGACTTCCCTGTGGCATTCCCCGTGACAGGGGGGTGTTCGACTCATCCCTAGTGTGTACTTAGTTCTAGCTATTTTACTGCTCCTCCTCTTTGGTTACAATCAGCCAATAACATTCATCATCATCATTATTTTTATTTTACTTCCCCCACCCAATTCCAGTGATCTTTTCTCTCTATGTCAAATCTTTTCTCTCTATGTTGAATCTTTTCTCTCTATGTCGAATAATCTTTGACTAATAGAGTTAAGGTTAGGCACATTCAACCACAGGTTCAATGGACACAGATTGTTATTGTCAGCATCATGTCGAATCTCCTATCTATATTGAACTGTTGTCGCAATGAAAATGAAAATAAAGTAATTATGTTGGATCTTTCGTTTTTCGGATCCTGCACTTTTGATAACGAAAATACTTGAAATTCGGACGAAAATCCATTCGGACGAAAACTAATGCACATGTCTAGTCTGTAGGAGGGAGGTCCAGAAAGTGATGTCATAACAGGAATAATGTTATCCCTGATATACCTGTGTAATTTGTTATTGATGTAACGGTTCGGCCCGAGCATGATTTCGACCTGAACATTGGCCCATTTGACGAACACCCAAAATATGGGGTGTTTGACCATTTGTCCGACCCGCCGAATGACTACAATGCACTGCGCCACTGCACAATGCATTGGCAGCCCTGATTGGCTGAAGCAATGAAAGCTTTGCCCAATCAGGGTACAGAGCACTGTCGGAACCATGATTGGAGAAAGTAATGACTCTATCCAATCATGACTCAATTCTTTTAGTCCCGCCCACACTATAACAATATTCTCCCCAGAGTGGCCATTTGCAGTGTGATATTGGCGTGGAGAGAGAGAGATAGAACAGGGCTCTGTTCAATGCTAGCGAGTTAGTGTGCTATTGTGCTTCTATTGTCAGTGTAGAATTCCGGTTTAGTGTGAATCTAGTGATAGTTCAGTGTGAGTGTTGTGTGACCATTCATTTTTACGTTTAACGCACAATATTTCAGTGTGTTAGTGCATGTTTACCACAGTATATTGTAGTGTGTCAGTGGAGTATGTCTGTGTAGTGAGTGCTCAAGTCAAAGTGCACCAAACACCACATTCCATTGATTAAAGTGCATCCACCTATACATTTGCACATCTTTATTACATAATAAGCACCCCCCCTTCATGTCTGGGAGGCCAACAAGGAGATACAGATGTTCCCATGGCACTGTTAGGGGACCAGCAGCATATGTGTCCACAGGCAAAGGTGGACGTGGTCCGTCCTCAGGCAGGGCATCATTTCCTCTGTTTAGTGATGTTGCCAGTGCCATCCAACCACAACATGCAGAGGAGATGTTGGACTGGCTTATTAAACCATCATCATCATTATCATCCCCATCATCCAAGCAGAGACTCTTGCGCAGTCCATTGCAGCTGCCAGAGTTGCTTATTCTGCCTCCTTGACCACAGTTACTTCTGCCATAGCCCCAGCATCAGGCATGGAGGAGTTATTTGAACACAGCATCAGCCACTGGCTTCTTGATGTTCCACCGCCATTACTTGATTCAGATCTTCTGAGGTTGAGGAAGGTAGGAACATGAGTCTACAGAGAGGGAAGAACACTGGTAAACAACAAATTGGCAGTCATGTTCCCCCAGTCCCCCAGCCGCAGTGTATTGCCAAGTTGTCTCCAGTAATATTGAAGATGGAGGGAATGATGATGATGATGTGGTCACTGACACGACTTGGGTGCCGGATAGAGCAGAGGACGGTGAGGCACAAACTCAAAGCGGCAGCCATCATGGAAGAGTAGAGAGCAGCCACCCTATTCATCCAAATTGTGGAGCTGTTATCTCCCGACCCACTTTCCACAGCTCAGCTGTTTAGGCCTTTTTAGCACATGTGCAGCTGATCGCACTGTAATTTGCAATTTTTGCCTCAAGCACATCAAGCATGGAAAACACACCAGCCATTTGGGTACCACATGCTTGAGAAGGCATTTAACCTCCCACCACTCAGCCCGTTAAAAGAGCACCTGAAAGCTATACAAAAGGGATGCAATTCTGCTTCTCCTCACTCCTCACCTTTCTGGTCTACCCCCGCTATATCTCATGACCTCTCCAGCAGCAGAAACTGGAGGAAGATGGGGGATGAGAAGAGCGGAGGAAGAAGAAGATGGAGAAGAAGAAGATGGAGGAAGAAGAAGAACACCGAAGAAAGACCAGAAGAAAGAAGATGAAAGAAGATGAAATTAATAAAGGACTTGTCAAAAACCGTCCCTTGTGTTTTTTAACCTTTTTGACACTTTTTTTGTGAAATGGTAGAGGTACTTTTGTACCCCATTACCAATTCACATGGGGGGCGGGATATGGGGGTCCCCTTGTTAAAGGGGGCTTCCAGATTCCGATAAGCCCCCCACCCGCAGACTCCCACAACCACCGGGCAAGGGTTGTGGGGATGAGGCCCTTCTCCCCATCAACATGGGGACAAGGTGCTTTGGGGGGCTACCCCAAAACACCCTCCCAATGTGGAGGGCATGTGGCCTGGTATGATTCAGGAGGGGGGGCGCTCTCTCATCACTCCCTCTTTTCCTGCAGCCTGCCAGTATGCGTGCTCGGATAAGGGCCTGGTATGGATTTTGAGGGGGACCCCCACGGCATTTTTTTTTATATTGGCTCAGGGTTCCCCTTAATATCCATACCAGACCTGAAGGACCTGGTATGGAATTTAGGGGGATCTCCAAGCATTTTTTTTTTATTTTGGTTTGGGGTTCCCCTGTGGGGAAATTCCATGCCCTTTTTATCAATGAACTTTTATGTGTATTGCCGAGAATTCATTATAGCCGGCGCTAGCGATAGTAGTTTTACATGACTGTTTTTCCTTTAGAAATGTCATTTTGCTGTCAGACTGTTGTAAACACAGGAAACATGCGCCCCTTTACAGGCATACTATAGACACCCCCCATGTATGAAATTTAAATGAATAAATTAGTTAGTAAATTAGTAAATTAATAATTAGTTTCACTTTAAGCATTATTAAAATCACTGCTCCCGAAAAAACACCCATTTTTAAAACTTCTTTTTGCAATGATACATGTCCCCTGGGGCAGGACCCAGGTCCCCAAACACTTTTTATGACAATAACTTGCATATAAGCCTTTAAAATGAGCACTTTTGATTATTCATGCTCATGTCCCATAGACTAACGGTGTTCGTGTGTTCGAACTAATTTTTTGCCTGTTCGCATGTTCTGGATGCGAACCAAACAGGGGGTGTTCAGCTCATCCCTACTCTCAAACCATTCTTACTACACCACAGAACACACAAGAGGAGAGGGACGAGAAGGATTCTGGCAGCTTTGGTGGCATTGAAGCAGAGCAAGATATAGTCAACCCTTAACAGATGGTTTTCCATCCCCAGGACCCTTGGGAGTTGTATGTGGCTGGGAGGAGGCAATTCCAGATACTGTAATCCTCAGTGACCCCAAGGAGTCTGCTTCTCATGCCTCTGAAAATTTGCAGTGCATGGGCTCCCTCATTCTTCAAAGCCTGCGAAAGGACCAGAGAAAATGTGGCATCAAGGAGAAGGATCACTATTGTTTGTCAACCCTCCTTGACTGTTACAAGGGGAAAGTCTCAGAACTCATCCTGTCCCCACAGAGGGAGCAGAAGGTGAAATCTCTTGAGGACACCTTAAAGATGAGTTAATGTAATGCCTTTCCTGATTCTGGTAGATTACAGTCTGGTGGAAAAGGTTATTTTGAGGCTGCTGTTGGTCAAGAGAGGAGTGGTGGAGAAGGGACCGCCTCAGTGATGCCTTCAAAAAAATTTTAGTCCTCGGCGTTCAGGGCTGTCAGCTTCCACATCCCATTGGCAGCATCTTCATTATACAGTGAGAGATTATCTAGGGGTGAAAACAGATATGGAAAGCTTTCCAGTTGATGATCCACTGGGTTACTGGGTCATGTGAATAGACCACGGGCCAGAAATTGCCAAGAATGCAATAGAGCTCCTGGGCTGCCCTGCATTCAGCATGCTTTCTGAGAAGGCTTTCAGTGCTGCCGGAGGTTTTGTGACAGATAAAAGCACGTCTGTCCACAGACTCCATGGACCGGCTGACATTTATCAAAATGGATCAGTCCTGGATTCCCAGCAACTATCAAGTCCCTGAAGCCAATGTTGCTGATTTAAGTGCTTTCTGGATCTGAAATCTCTGAAAGACTGTCTAGGCTGCCTAGCTTTGTGGGTGTTGATTTCATCTGGAAGAAATTTTTTGGTGTAGGTTTCATGGGCACAATTAACACCCAAGGACCATTTTTTCCACACTTGTTTGACAGGTGCATATCATTGCAATTTTTGACAGCAAGGAAAATTCTTACTTTTATCAAGAGTACCTCTATAAGGTTATGGTGTGAGGGCAGCATCAATACCCAAAGCCCATTTTTTCTGCACCTGTTACTTCTATCCAAGGTCTGCAAAAGACAGCAGAATTTATCCAAAAAATCTCTAATCTCGTTCCGATTGCACTAAATTGTGGCCTCATCATACAGACTGCCCCCCCCCCAAGCCATTGTTTATAAAATAAAGAGAGATTGAAAATAAAATACATTTTTTTTGCTTTATTAACCTCCCTGGCGGTATGATTATGTCTGATTTTTGAATCTCAAAGCTGTACATTGTTTTGCATGGAAATTTGGAATTTTATATTGTAGGCTTGTAATTCTTAGTAGGGATGAGCCGAACACCCCCCAATTTGGTACGCACCAGATATTGCGAACAGACAGAAAATTTGTGCGAACATGCGACCACTGTTTAAAGTGGTTGTGGGGGTCTGGGGGGGCTTATCAGAATCAAAGGTCACCGTCAAAGTCCAGCCTTCATAGCAGAAGTTATGAATCCTCCTTTATGCACCCGCCGCTATGTCAGCTGCTCCAAGGAGGGAGCCTGCTGGGGATGCGGGACTCCGGTCTCAGAGGGCAAGTCTCTGTGTTAAGCCCAGGTGGATGGAAAAGGGGATGGTGACTTCCAGCAAATGGAATCTCTGGTGAGGCATGTGGTGCAAGAATCCCTTAAGGCCGGGTTCACTCTAATGCGAATTGGATGCGGTAACCCCGCATCCAGTTTGCAATAGCAAGAGATTGTGACCAGCTCTCTATGGAGCTGGTTCACATATCTCCAATGCGGCTCTGGTGCGAATTTGCACAGGAGCCCTGTGCATCTTTTGGTCCCTTTCAGGCCCCAATTCAGCCCAAAATTCGGGCTGAAATCTGACCTGAAACAGTGAACCTGGACACACAGAAACCCTGCTGGGAGCCGCATCGGCATTAGCTGTGAACCAAGCCTAAAGCCTCGTACACATGATCCGATTTTCGGCAGACAAAGTGTCAGACTTTTGTTTGATGCCACGTACACATGACCGGTTTTCTCGTCGGAAAAAGATATGACGGCTTTTCCGACGGGATTCCGCTCAAGTTTGCCTTGCATACACACAGTCATGCAAAAGTTTGCTGAAATTACGACCGTCAAGAACGCGGTGATGTACAACACTATGACAAGCCGAGAAAATGATGTTCAATGCTTGTGAGCATGAGTTTAATGGTTTCCGAGCATGCGTAGGGATTTTGCGCATCGGAATTAACACAGACGTTTGCATTTTCGGATAGGAACTTTTCCTGACCGAAAAATTGAGAGCATGCTCTCAATCTTTTGCTGGCTGGAATTACGCCAGCAAAAGACAGATGGAGCATACACACGGTCGCATTTTCCGACGAAAAACTCTCATCGGTCTTTTGCGGGCCGAAATTCCAACTGTGTGTATGCGGCATTAAGGGCGTGTGTCTGGATTTTGTCTTGCATACTAATGACACACAATTGTCGTCCAGCAAACATGAATGTAGTGACGTACTACGTGGAATTTCAGCTCTTCAGCTCCACCCTTGGGGCACCTTCTGCTAATGTTGTGTTTGGTGAGCATTGATTCCGAGCATGCATGTTTGTACTTTGGACTTTTGTGTGACGGACTTGTGTACACACAATATGGAAATCTGACAACAGACCATTGTCTGACAAAAATTTACTAGCCTGCCATCCAACATTTGTTGGCCAAATGTTGGAGAACAATTGTCTGATGGAGCGTACTAATGGTTGGATTTTAGGCACAGTCTGTCATCACACAATTCCCAGTTGAAGATCTGATCATGTGTACGAGGCTTAAGGAGTTGAATATAAGCCACACACAAAGTTCAACAGCCATTGCAGCGTGTTCTCCCACTAGGATGACCAGGAAGAACTGGAACTATCCCAACCAAGCCATCCATCTATGAAAACCTCAGACAGTGAGGCAGAGGGAGATGAGTCTCTTTACCCTTGTAACACCTTGTGGTTAAGGCAATGATGGGTGCATTTGCATGAATGGAACCTGTAGAGTTTCCTGCAAAGCAAGAGGAAGTTCTGTCAATATCTTGGGCTCTGTTTTTGTCTAGTGCAATTTGTCATGCGACTTTGGACACATAGGGTCACAAGATGAGTCACAGCCAATTGATTTCAATGGCACCCGTTCCAATCTGAGACTTAAAGTTGCATAGACTCTGGAAAGGTTCCTGCACTACTTTGGTGAGACTTTTGATGCAGCTTTGATCCAGAGACTGAAGTTGGTTCGGGGCTACACTCAGTCATATCAAGGTCGCACTCCAAAGTCGCACTCTAAATCATGCGACTTTGATGTCGCAATAGTGGCATAGCCTCAGAGAGAGTGTTCTATTTTCCCATTCTGAACGGAACTAGGGAACATCATTTTGGATGAGTGGAGCAAGGTTGCAAGATATTCCTCCCTTCTGAGCAAACATGTCTTTTTTTCTTGGAAGATGCAGTGAATAGCCTGAAAGTCAGCCTGAGCTCATGTGGCCATGTTGAAAAGGATGAAAATGTGGATGTAGAATGTGGACACAGTATTAAAGAGCATTTTCAGAAGCTCTGCAGTTCAGGTGCTGGTGTTGATTTCCATAGTGAGGCTCTAATTGACATCATCCGCATAGTGGCGCGGGTTATGGTCTCATCAGTTACGGCAAATGAGTGCTATGGCTGGGGCCTGGGCTCGCTGATCCAGCCTCTAACAGGCATAATATAGCATTCCCTTTGAGGGAGCTTCATCTTTGGCAAGCTGGATAGTACCACAACACGGGCCACAGGTGACAAGTTGAAGTCCTGCCTCAGGACCATCGCTTAATAGGCCGGAAGACGACAGTCTTGAGAATAAAATTCAGAGCATGTGAGGGTCGTGCGTTTTTACAGACCAGGTCGGGATTTTAGGAAGAGCTGATGTGGAGACCAAATTTCCCCTAAAAGCTTGATCTCGGTATCCAAGAAGCTACTGAGTTTGGGCCTCAGACTATTGGGACATCAAAATGGCCTTTTGGGACATGCATGGCTCATCAGAAGTCCTCATCTTTCTTTTCAATGGATTTTTTTCCTTGTGCACCTGGGACAATTTTCAGCAAAGGAGAAGTTCAAGGTGGAAACATTGTCCCTGATTCGTAGGGGATCCAGCCAGGTGACTGGCTTGTTTCCAATTGACCTAAGATGCTTACCTTCACGTGCCCATTGTAGAAGACTTCTGCAAGTAGGTTCGCTGTAGGTCAAGACCATCTCCAGCTCCAGCCATTTGGGCTTTCAATACCACCCTGTGTATTTTCAGGGTCTTATTGGTTGTTATGATCTCAGGGTCTTATTGGTTGTTATGATCTTTTAACAAAACAAGGAGCCTGCATAGTTACATGGATGTCCTTCTCCCACTGTCCCAAAACAAAGGGCAGCTGCTGGAGCCTAGAGCTCAGGTCTTTCAATGATCCTAAAATTCATATGGCAGTTGAATCTGGAAAAGAGTCACCTGGAGCTCACTCAATCTCCGGTGTGCCTCGAGGCTCAGTTCAATATAATCATCTGCCATTCCATTGCCCCATTCCTGATTCACAATCACGTCCGATGCTAGCAATACGGAATGGGGGGGGTCTTGCTGCCTGTTGGGGATAGCTCAAGGCAGGGGGGGCTGTCAATTACTCAGATTGTGTTGAACATTGTGAAACTATGGGCAGCCTTCTGCACATTACAGGCCTTTCAGATATAATGATGGGAGCCTCAGTGCTCTTAATTTTGTCAGAATGTTTACACTGAAATATTAAACATTTTTTTTTTATATTTATGAAAATGAGCAAAAATCTATGGTTAAGGAAATTTCCACATGTTTCCACAAATAAACAAATAACTCAAATTCATTTTTCACGCCAACCTAAAGACTAAAGGAATACAAAAAGATGTGCAATAATATCAAAATATAACTGATGATAAACAAAGCATATATGTCAACGTTTCAATAATATGGATAATATTAATGATGATAATATAACCGCAAACTCTTGTTTCAAAAATACCAATGTATCAAAACTTAGTAACTGCTTTGTAAATAGCTTTTCAGTGGCTCAGCAGAATTTGACGACAACAAGGTGTTGAATTGACACGTGACCTCTTTCAGACAACAGATCTTGCAAGCTAAAATTTATTTTAACTATACATGGACCAATTGGTTATACCATGAACATACTTGGTAATTTAACCAAGACTTATATTTAAGGTAAAGATAAATCTCTAATAAATTTTCCTTGTCAAAAGAAGTTTATTGAGTATACAATGTTATAAAGATACATAAAGTAAGTTTACAAGGATCTATAAAGTAAGCTCATTGTTTTACAGTAGGGTTTATATAGGTAAATATCATGAAATTTCAAATATTAAACATTGGGTTCACGTAAACCTAAATTAAAGATATATATCATTTCCTTAGTTACTTTTGTAGGCATTTAAATGATTTATACCTACTATACATATTGTTTACAAGTAGAGTGTATATAGGTCAAATAAATTCTGATAATGAGCTTTAATCGTAAGGTGGAGAAAAGGAAAGAGAAAGAAGAAAAAGGGTTGAAAGGTAGAGGTATGGTCCACAAGGTTGTCCCGCTCGTCAGTTTATTATTCTTTTTAGTTCTCTTTGAAGCCTTAGAATGGGTGTCTCTGTAAGTCATTTAATCTGTTACCATGGCAACAGGACAGAGTCATTGAAATTTGACAGGAACTGTTGTTTTATCCAAGGGTGCCAAAGTTTTTCAAATTTTGGAATTTGATTTTGATCGATGGCTACCATCTTAGCATGGGACATTGTATTATTCATTCTGTGAATTGTTTCTGCTAGTACTAATGTAGGAGATTTCCATGCCTTGGCCACTGTTTGTTTTGCAGCCGTTATTAGTTGGATCATAAGTTTGAATTGAGAGAGTGTTAACCATTCCGGTTTTAGATTAAGTAAAGTTAAATATGGATCTGGTTGTATTATCTTTTTAAATATTTTAGATGCAATCACGAAAACTTCCTTCCAGAAGGTTTGGATTACTGGGCACGTCCACCATATGTGTAAAAATGTGCCTATTTCTGGGCATCCTCGAAAACAAAGAGCTGAGGTATTAGGTGAATATTTTGCCACTCTAGCGGGTACAAGGTACCAGCGAGTTAGGACTTTATAATTTGTCTCCAGTGCTAAGATGTTGGGTGAAGATGACTTAGATGTGAGCCATATGTTAGACCAGTCCGTGTCTTCTAAAGTTCGTCCCAGGTCCTCCTCCCACCTCTGAACATAACAGGGTCTATTAAGATTTGCTACTCCATATAATTGATTATAAAGTGATGAAATTGTACCTTTAGCAAGTGGATCTTTTGTACAGATTGATTCAAAAATGGATAATTGGGATAATGGTGTATCCCCCTTTAGGAATGGTGTATAGAAATTTTTGATTTGGAGATATCTAAATATCTCAGAGTTTGGTAGATCATATTTTTCTCTAAGCGATGGGAATGAAAGGAATGATTTAGATGCTATGAAGTCATTTAGTGTCTGAATGCCTGATGTTGTCCAAGCTTTAAAAGAATTTGGGTAGATCCATGCTGGATAAAAGGCCGGATTTCTGATAAAAGAAAGGAGAGGATTGTGTGGAGATTGTAACTGATATTTGGTTTTTAGTTTATCCCAGAGAGATAAGAAGTGTTTAGTTATGGGATTATGAATTTTAAAGCGGTCTTTAGGATCAAGCCATAATAAATTTGATATTAATAGAGGGTCATTTTCTGAAGCCTCTATAAATACCCATAATGGGATTTCCTGTTTTGCATGGTATTTGGACAGACTGGCCAAATGTGCTGCTCTGTAGTAGTTAGTAAAATTAGGGTATCCCAGGCCTCCTTTATTTTTGGGAAGATGTAGTGTGTGTATAGGTATACGGGGTTTAGAAGAGCCCCATATAAACGAAGTTGCTCTTTTTTGTACTATTCTCAAAAAATAGGAAGGAATTGGAATAGGGAGGACTCTGAATAGATAAAGCAATTTGGGTAGAATAGTCATTTTGATTGCATTAATTTTCCCTATCCAGGATAAAGGAAGTTGCGACCATTGTTTTATTAGATTTGTGATCTGTCTTAATACAGGAGGATAATTGGTTGAGAATAAGTCAGAATGAGATGCTGTTAAATGAATTCCAAGATATGGGATTGATTTTTCTGCCCATGTGAATGGGAGTGCAGCCTTAGCCGGGATCAATTCCATGTTTGTGAGTGAAATATTAAGCACTAGGCATTTCTTAGGATTAATCATAAGGCCGGATAGGGCTACAAATCCATCAAGAGCTGGTATTAAGTTAGGACCAGAGACCTGTGGTGATGATAGAAAAAGTAATATATCGTCTGCAAATATACATAATTTGTGTGTAATACCTCCTACTTCAATGCCAGTTATAGTTTGGTTTGTTCTGATGTATTGGGCCATGGGTTCGAGTATAAGGGCAAATAATAAGGGAGATAATGGGCAACCCTGTCGGGTACCTCTTTCGATATTAAAGGCTTCAGATTTGTATCCAGCATATTTTATATAGGCTTTGGGTTTATTATATAATGCTTTGATCCATGTTAAAAAGTGGGGTCCAAAACCCCATTTTTGTAATGAATATTGCATATATTGCCAGGATACTGTGTCAAATGCCCTCTTAATATCGAGAGATAGAAAACATAAAGGGATTTTCCGTTTTTTAGCAATATGTGCCAATAACACTGCCCTGCGTATATTATCGCCTGCCTGTCTATTTGGCATGAAGCCTACTTGATCTCTATGTATTAATTTTCCTATAATGCTATTGAGGCGTTTTGCTATTATTTTTGCTAATAATTTAATATCGAGGTTTAACAGAGAGATAGGCCGATAATTCACACAGGAAGTATCATCAGAAAGGGGTTTTGGGATCATACAAACAATTGCCATTAGTGTTTCTTGCCGAAAAGAATGTCCATCTAGAAGTTTGTTAAAAGTTTCAGTGAGAATGGGAGAGAGTATTTCTGAGAATGT
This sequence comes from Aquarana catesbeiana, assembly GCF_042186555.1. Taxonomy (NCBI): domain Eukaryota; kingdom Metazoa; phylum Chordata; class Amphibia; order Anura; family Ranidae; genus Aquarana; species Aquarana catesbeiana. The sequence continues at coordinate 462,382,598 of NC_133326.1, read as the reverse complement.
TTTATAGTATAAAGCCGAGTAGCCGTCTGGGCCTGGTCTTTTGTTAAGTTTTAGGTCTTTTATGGCGTTAGCAACTTCATCTATAGTTATAGGCTCATCCAAACTGCTTTTTTGATTCTGAGATAACTCAGGTAAGTTTATTTTTGAGAAGAAGGATTCAGCTTCTGTAGGATTAAATTCATTGTTTGTCTTGTATAAAGTTGCGAGATGTGAGTGAAATTTATGGACTATTTTAACTGGATTACAAGTGTAAACATTTTTTGATAATTTCAAACGTATTGGTTTGAAAGATTTGTTAGTTAAATTTAATGCCCGAGCCAAATATGTACCAGGTTTGTTTGTATTCATGTAGAAATTGTGTTTGGAGCGTTTGAGGGATTTATCAACTGACTCAGTGAGAAATAGATCGTATTCCAATCTAGATTTTTCCAGATGAGATTTTGTACTCTGAGATGGATTATCTTGAAATGATATGTAGGCTGCATTAAAATTGAGTTCTAGTTTTTTTGCTAGATTTTTGCGTTCCCGTTTAAATAGTGCCATTTGTCTTTGTATTGTACCACGCAAGACAGGCTTATGAGCTTCCCACAGTGTTATTGGGGAGATGTCTGTTGTATTATTAATTGATATGTATTCCTTTAAAGCTTGTTCAATGGCCATCTGATGTAGTGGGTGTTTGAGCATTATGTCCGGTAAGTACCACGTTGGGTCATGCGCTTTTGGTATGGCTGAGGCTATAGTAGTGTATACTGCATTATGGTCAGACCACGGAATCGGAATTATATCTGATGCAATAATTTCTGGTATCATTCCTATTGTTAGAAAAATATGATCTATTCTGGTGAAGGTTTGATGAGGGTGCGAGAAATAAGTGAATTTCTTTTTCATTGGGTTACTTTCTCTCCATGAATCTACCAGATTGTATTTGGAAAGAAGTTGAGAAAAAGGTAATCTAGAGGTTATTTTGGATGGTGTAAAAGGTGATTTATCTAGAAATGGGAGGAGGACCTGGTTCGAATCCCCACACATTATCACTGTTCCTATTTTGTGTGTATTAATCACTTGTAATATATGTGAGAGGAATGGTGTAGGTTGTTTGTTAGGAGCGTAGTAGGAAATCACAGTGATTGCTGTATCCATTATATAACCCATGAGTATCGGGTATCTACCTTCTGGGTCTTTAATTTCTGATGATAAGGTGAATGGTGTGGATCGGTGAAATGCAATTAGAGTTCCCCTTTGCTTGGTACAGGCAGAAGCCGTGTAAATTTGTTGATAAAAAGGAGAAATATATTTTGGAGTAGAATCTTTGGTGAAGTGTGTTTCTTGGAGGCATACTATGTGAGCCTTCTTGTTATGGAAAGTACGGAAGGCTTTGGTCCTTTTTTGAGGGACATTTATTCCCTGAACATTCAGGGAAAGTATATTCAGTGGTGCCATGGCAATAGATCAAATAGTTTTGACTTACTTTTTGTTATGCAGAGCTGACTGCGCAGATCAACCTGTGTGGACTGAAGAGATGAATAGATAGAAAAGAAACCAGTGAATTCTGGAGTAAAGAGTAAACAAAAAACATATGAGATTAAATGATACATTGTATAAATTATTTTTTGCAAGTAATCACAATTTACCCGTGAAAGAGAGTAAATATCTCTCTCAGGGGAATAAGTGCCTTCGTCACACTCCCACATAATATGATTGGGAGAATGAGGAGGGCTAATGGGGGTACACGGATCTTCCGCTTACAGGAGAGAAGTGCTATGTCAAAAGACATCAAAATGATGTTTCATTAATTGGAGTGCAGAATATAGTTTTTGTTGAAATTATTTATTCCAGGGTGGTTGTATATGGTTAGTCTTGCCCTAGGCTAAATAATTCAGTTAGAAAGGTACTGTTAATAACTTTGGTATTGATGAAGATAGTTTGAATTATTTTGGGATTTTAACCATTTAAGAGTAAACAATTACATATTTTATTCATATGTAACTGTTTAGATATGTTAACTCATAAAATTGAGGTTGTATTGCTTCAGATTAGAATAAACAAAAACATAATTCTAGGAACTAGTTAGATAATAATATATTTGTTTTAAGAAAAGAAAGAAAAAGCTTCCATTACTTCTGGATTATTGAACATATTTGTCCTAAAAAGTAATAAATCTATTATTACCTGATAATATATAACTGAACAAGAATTTCCTTATTTCACTTATTTCACTTTCATATTCTAAGGCTATATGAATCAGAAGTAATAAGAAATATAACTGGAATGTAACATGATCCCACACAGTGTGTGACTATCAGAATGCAGTTACATTCAGTTATAAATATAGGTTTTTTATAGAGAACCATCTCTTAGTATAATAAATGAAGAGATATCAGGAATTAGGATGTCAGTCCATTGAATCTTCTTGGTCCATGGATGATGTGGCATAACGGCCTCTTTTGTGAGAATGATGATTCCCATTTTGTTCTGAAATTTTCTGGGTGCTGCCTGAAGGTGAAGATGACGCCATTCTTCTGCGTGTGTGAGAGTTGCTGCTTGTGGGTTCTGTCAGATTTAATTTTAAAAGGGTTTGTTGTAGTTCATCTGCTGATCTGCTTCTGTAAATTGTACCTTGGTAGTTAAATCTGACTGAAAAGGGGAAGCCCCATTGATACATAATGTTGTGGCGTTGCAGTTCCATTAGTTGGGGTTTCATGGATCGTCTTTTAGTAATAGTAAGTTGGGATAGGTCAGCAAAAATTTGATAATTGTGTCCTTGAAAATTAAGTTCCTTTTTTTCTCTTGCAGCAATTAGTATTTGTTCTTTCGTTCTGTAATAATGAAATTTTGTGATTATATCACGTGGGGGTCCATCTTTCTTTTTGGCTGTGAGGGCTCTGTGTACTCTGTCCAGTTCTAAACGTTCAATAGGGATATCTGGCTTTAGTTCTTGTAATAGAGCAGTAATAGTAGATTGCAGGTCTGTCACAGTTTCAGGTATTCCCCTTATGCGCAAGTTTGAACGTCTGGCTCTATTTTCGTAATCTTCGAGCTTAGTTTGAAGTATTAAATTCTCTTTTTTTAATTGTTCCAATTCTGTTATATTTTCTTGGGTTGTAATTTCAATTTCATCCATTTTTATTTCTAAGGCTGCGGTGCGGTTTCCCAGCTCTCTTATTTCTTTGGTTAGGCTTTTTGTTATTTGGTCTGAGGTTTGTTTTAAAGCCTTATGAAGCATCTTTTCAAATTGTAATAATATTTCTGGGGATACTGAGGAGGCTTGTGGAGAAGTTTGTGAGAGGATTTGTTCTGTATCTGACTCAAATGGAGAGTCTTGCTGTGACATTTTCTGTCTGTGAGAGCGCCCTGATGCTGTATCTTGTGAGGTGACTGGAGCTGCTTCAGCTGCAGTGAGTGCCTGTGAGCTCTTTGTGAGGTGATTTTTATTTCTGCCACGGTTTCCTCCCAGTACCATATTTCCTGCCCAAACTTTCACAGTTTGTTCCCTGGGGCAAAAAGGTTCAAATGGATACCTTTTGAGCCTGCAGGCTCCGCTTTGTCCTTCTCTTCTCTCCTCAGCGGTGTGGAGCTCTAACAATGCATGTCTGCTCTGCTAGGCTCCGCCTCCTGCCCCCCAATCTCTAATAAATTTTATGTTTAAGCATACATCATAACTAAGCCATTTACTAGAAATTGAAAATAGCCTTATGAGAATATGCAAATATGTATATTTTTCTCTTTATTTTAAAAAGGAACACAACTTATACTGCAGTTAGAATCATATTTAAATTTAAATGTATAAGCTACAAGGACTAATTGGTTCTGTTTTATATGTATGGTCAAACAATTTATTTCTTACAGATAAATAGAAGTTAACCTTTACTAGAAATATCAAAATCTTTTGTCTGAGAAATATGAGCTGTTTTTCCTCTCCTTAGTATACCTCCTCTCTATATACTGTTCTCTCTCACTGCTATTTGTCTACAACTTTTATCCCTAAAGAAAGTAGTTGTGTATTTCCTTTCTACATCATTAATGACGTCAAACATCCATCATTTCCTAAATTACCTAAAGGGGGCAGTGTTGGACCCTTATGCACAATTACCAGAAGGTGGCAGTATTGGATAAATAGATTTTTGAATGTTACTTAAAATGTCAAAATATCACTTCAAATAACCTTTGACCTGAGCCTAGAAGAAAGTCATAAATATGACAAGAATTTTTTATACCATGGCTGTGTGTGTTAGACTGTTATCCTGTTCTTAAGATATATAGCTATAGTAAGTTTGAACAAGGCAATTAGCTTTCCTCTAAACTCCTTGAGAGTTAGGTAATTTGGCCCTCAAAACCCCAAGTATTATTTCACATGTATTTTCACACTTAGAATTTCTATACATTTAAATCTTTCAAACATACTACTCTCATATTTATAACATACTGTATATACTGATATATTTCAATGAGTACCATCCAACATTCTATCATGAATCAATATATGTATGAATATTGTAAAAATACAAAATATGTGAAATTATTTAATTAAGCAGGCATATAGCTGCTCTCTATAGCGTAATATTAATACACTAGAACTTATTGCTAATATAATTACTTGTTATGAATAAAACTTTTCCTTAAATAAGCCTTTTTTTTTCTTTTCCCAGTAATGAGAGAAAACAAATCAACATCTCTGTTCATTGTTCAATTTGAGTCATGACTCATCATTCTCATATAACACATAGGGCCCATGGCCATCCTTATCTCACCTGGGTGTCTGGAATTCACAATTTATAACCTGGGAGAATAGTTGATAAGACTTTGAACATCTCTCCTAAGAGATTCTATTCATGAGCAATGAACTCACATTAACCTTGTAACAGAACAAAATGGTTTCCGAAGTGTTCATGAAATCATATATGGAATAATATGTATCAGCCTTAGAAATTAATCACAGCCTGTTCTCTATTACAAGAAGCTGAGCCAATTATGTCTTGGGCTTAGAAGAATTGAGCCTACATCTCAGCTGCTTATGTTCCCAGAGTCCAAAATATTCTAACAGGCTTTATTTCCAGAGTCCAATTGGACAACAACGAATGGTCTCTACATGTGGAGGTTTTCAGGCACAGATGCCCTGATGGACCATTGGAAAAGCAGTAGGACCTGCGCATTCTTTCTAGTCCTGGTCAACCTCAGGTTTCTACAAAGACTCCGAACAGAGGTTGTGAAGGTAGTGGCAATGATGCCTTATTGGCTAGTTAGGCAATGGTTCCCATTGCTAGCACAGTTCAGCCTCCAGAACACCTTCTCCTCAGGCCAGACCTTCTGTCACTGGGTGCTATTCTACATCCATGTCCAGCATGGTTGTGTTTGACGGCATGGTTTTTGAGATTTTTTCGAGATTGGAGGTCCTCGGCTGCTCCTCCAGAGTCATCTTCCTCCCCTTGAATACTTGAAGTACGCATGCAAACAAAGTTTAGGGGAGAATCTGGTCAAAGTTTATTCAAATACATGTCCGCTGCTGACCGATCATGTAGTGATCTAGAAGTTCAAAATATTCTAAAATATTCTTCTTCCAGTTGGATCTAGACCTGGCCCTATTGGTCAGCTCCCTCGAAGTGTCAGCTTTATCTGCCTTCACAGGTTTATCCTGGTCTAGGTTTCTTTTTCCTGTTCAACAATCCTTCAAGAGGGCAGCTAGGCTCAGACCTCGGGGTAAGTGCATGTTTTCCAAATGGAGTCTCCCTCGGGAATTGGAGCGGGGTGTTTTAGGGCTGTCTCTATTAAAGAGCTCTCTGTCAAGTTTGCCTTTTCCTGGCTATCACGTCGGCATAAAAAGCCTCAGAGATTGATTCACTGGTCATAGAGAACTTTTTTTAACGTTATTTCCAGTTCGAGTGGTGCTTGGCTCCCAGTCTTTCGTGGGAGCCAAGAAATTGTTCTGCTAACCTGAGAGTTCTAACTTGTGTCCTTTAGACGTGGGGCCCTGAGTGTTAATGGAGGCACATTGATGGAGTGGAAAACTGAAGAGGATTGCAGCAGACTTATTTCACACAATATTTGCAGCTATCACAGCACAAAGCACTTTATTGTTCAAACCACAGTGGACACTTTATTATGGCTTTATATGGCTGCACTAAAGTGCATAAATGTCAGTGGCGCTTTGTTGAATTGCACAATGTATGGTTAATTACTGTAACACTTTGGGTACTGTACTGTAATATACTGTATGAGAATATGGTGATATAGAATATCACAAATAAGCACTGTGTATTGAGAGTAAGATGGATAGAATTGTGTATTACCACACTATAATGCCCCGTACACACGGTCGGACTTTGTTCGGACTTTCCGACAACAAAATCCTAGGATTTTTTCTGACGGATGTTGGCTCAAACTTGTCTTGCATACACACGGTCACACAAAGTTGTCGGAAAATCCGATCATTCTGAACGCGGTGACGTAAAACATGTACGTCGGGACTATAAACGGGGCAGTGGCCAATAGCTTTCATCTCTTTATTTATTCTGAGCATGCGTGGCACTTTGTCCGTCGGATTTGTATACACACGATCGGAATTTCCGACAACGGATTTTGTTGTCGGAAAATTTTATCTCCTGCTCTCCAACTTTGTGTGTCGGAAAATCCGATGGAAAATGTCCGATGGAGCCCACACACAGTCGGAATTTCCGACAACACGCTCCGATCGGACATTTTCCATCGGAAAATCCGACCGTGTGTACGGGGCATAAGAAAATAAGGTAACAAAAAAGTCTGCTATTAAGTGTAGCCCTAGTTTAGGCATGTTTTTGCCTTAATTTGATATTTCTATTTAAGGTCCCTGAATGCCGCCATGCTTGCTATATGTGGGGAATTGTCTAGCTGCACCTGGTGAGTCAAGTTTTTTTGGATAAACAGTTACTAAGAACATGATAACTGTGAAGAAGCAAGAATATTATGTATCTATTTTAACAAATGTACATGTATACTGTAAGTTAATATATTATGAAAACCTCTTGTTATATATTTTGTGATTCCTCACAGATTTTTCCTTGTCAAAAGAAGTTTATTGAGTATACAATGTTATAAAGATACATAAAGCAAGTTTACAAGGATCTATAAAGTAAGCTCATTGTTTTACAGTAGGGTTTATATAGGTAAATATCATGAAATTTCAAATATTAAACATTGGGTTCACGTAAACCTAAATTAAAGATATATATCATTTCCTTAGTTACTTTTGTAGGTATTTAAATGATTTATACCTACTATACATATTGTTTACAAGTAGAGTGTATATAGGTCAAATAAATTCTGATAATGAGCTTTAATCGTAAGGTGGAGAAAAGGAAAGAGAAAGAAGAAAAAGGGTTGAAAGGTAGAGGTATGGTCCACAAGGTTGTCCCGCTCGTCAGTTTATTATTCTTTTTAGTTCTCTTTGAAGCCTTAGAATGGGTGTCTCTGTAAGTCATTTAATCTGTTACCATGGCAACAGGACAGAGTCATTGAAGTTTGACAGGAACTGTTGTTTTATCCAAGGATGCCAAAGTTTTTCAAATTTTGGAATTTGATTTTGATCGATGGCTACCATCTTAGCATGGGACATTGTATTATTCATTCTGTGAATTGTTTCTGCTAGTACCAATGTAGGAGATTTCCATGCCTTGGCCACTGTTTGTTTTGCAGCCGTTATTAGTTGGATCATAAGTTTGAATTGAGAGAGTGTTAACCATTCCGGTTTTAGATTAAGTAAAGTTAAATATGGATCTGGTTGTATTATTTTTTTAAATATGTTAGATGCAATCACGAAGACTTCCTTCCAGAAGGTTTGGATTACTGGGCACGTCCACCATATGTGTAAATATGTGCCTATTTCTGGGCATCCTCGAAAACAAAGAGCTGAGGTATTAGGTGAATATTTTGCCACTCTAGCGGGTACAAGGTACCAGCGAGTTAGGACTTTATAATTTGTCTCCAGTGCTAAGATGTTGGGTGAAGATGACTTAGATGTGAACCATATGTTAGACCAGTCCGTGTCTTCTAAAGTTCGTCCCAGGTCCTCCTCCCACCTCTGAACGTAAGAGGGTCTATTAAGATTTGCTACTCCATATAATTGATTATAAAGTGATGAAATTGTACCTTTAGCAAATGGATCTTTTGTACAGATTGATTCAAAAATGGATAATTGGGATAATGGTGTATCCCCCTTTAGGAATGGTGTATAGAAATTTTTGATTTGGAGATATCTAAATATCTCAGAGTTTGGTAGATCATATTTTTCTCTAAGCGATGGGAATGAAAGGAATGATTTAGATGCTATGAAGTCATTTAGTGTCTGAATGCCTGATGTTGTCCAAGCTTTAAAAGAATTTGGGTAGATCCATGCCGGATAAAAGGCCGGATTTCTGATAAAAGAAAGGAGAGGATTGTGTGGAGATTGTAACTGATATTTGGTTTTTAGTTTATCCCAGAGAGATAAGAAGTGTTTAGTTATGGGATTATGAATTTTAAAGCGGTCTTTAGGATCAAGCCATAATAAATTTGATATTAATAGAGGGTCATTTTCTGAAGCCTCTATAAATACCCATAATGGGATTTCCTGTTTTGCATGGTATTTGGACAGACTGGCCAAATGTGCTGCTCTGTAGTAGTTAGTAAAATTAGGGTATCCCAGGCCTCCTTTATTTTTGGGAAGATGTAGTGTGTGTATAGGTATACGTGGTTTAGAAGAGCCCCATATAAACGAAGTTGCTCTTTTTTGTACTATTCTCAAAAAATAGGAAGGAATTGGAATAGGGAGGACTCTGAATAGATAAAGCAATTTGGGTAGAATAGTCATTTTGATTGCATTAATCTTCCCTATCCAGGATAAAGGAAGTTGCGACCATTGTTTTATTAGATTTGTGATCTGTCTTAATACAGGAGGATAATTGGTTGAGAATAAGTCAGAATGAGATGCTGTTAAATGAATTCCAAGATATGGGATTGATTTTTCTGCCCATGTGAATGGGAGTGCAGCCCTAGCCGGGATCAATTCCATGTTTGTGAGTGAAATATTAAGCACTAGGCATTTCTTAGGATTAATCATAAGGCCGGATAGGGCTGCAAACCCATCAAGAGCTGGTATTAAGTTAGGACCAGAGACCTGTGGTGATGATAGAAAAAGTAATATATCGTCTGCAAATATACATAATTTGTGTGTAATACCTCCTACTTCAATGCCAGTTATAGTTTGGTTTGTTCTGATGTATTGGGCCATGGGTTCGAGTATAAGGGCAAATAATAAGGGAGATAATGGGCAACCCTGTCGGGTACCTCTTTCGATATGAAAGGCTTCAGATTTGTATCCAGCATATTTTATATAGGCTTCGGGTTTATTATATAATGCTTTGATCCATGTTAAAAAGTGGGGTCCAAAACCCCATTTTTGTAATGAATATTGCATATATTGCCAGGATACTGTGTCAAATGCCCTCTTAATATCGAGAGACAGAAAACATAAAGGGATTTTCCGTTTTTTAGCAATATGTGCCAATAACACTGCCCTGCGTATATTATCGCCTGCCTGTCTATTTGGCATGAAGCCTACTTGATCTCTATGTATTAATTTTCCTATAATGCTATTGAGGCGTTTTGCTATTATTTTTGCTAATAATTTAATATCGAGGTTTAACAGAGAGATAGGCCGATAATTCACACAGGAAGTATCATCAGAAAGGGGTTTTGGGATCATACAAACAATTGCCATTAGTGTTTCTTGCCGAAAAGAATGTCCATCTAGAAGTTTGTTAAAAGTTTCAGTGAGAATAGGAGAGAGTATTTTTGAGAATGTTTTATAGTATAAAGCCGAGTAGCCGTCTGGGCCTGGTCTTTTATTAAGTTTTAGGTCTTTTATGGCGTTAGCAACTTCATCTATAGTTATAGGCTCATCCAAACTGCTTTTTTGATTTTGAGATAACTCAGGTAAGGTTATTTTTGAGAAGAAGGATTCAGCCTCTGTAGGATTAAATTCATTGTTTGTCTTGTATAAAGTTGCGAGATGTGAGTGAAATTTATGGACTATTTTAACTGGATTACAAGTGTAAACATTTTTTGATAATTTCAAACGTATTGGTTTGAAAGATTTGTTAGTTGAATTTAATGCCCGAGCCAAATATGTACCTGGTTTGTTTGTATTCATGTAGAAATTGTGTTTGGAGCGTTTGAGGGATTTATCAACTGACTCCGTGAGAAATAGATCGTATTCCAATCTAGATTTTTCCAGATGAGATTTTGTACTCTGAGATGGATTATCTTGGAATGATATGTAGGCTGCATTAAAATTGAGTTCTAGTTTTTTTGCTAGATTTTTGCGTTCCCGTTTAAATAGTGCCATTTGTCTTTGTATTGTACCACGCAAGACAGGCTTATGAGCTTCCCACAGTGTTATTGGGGAGATGTCTGTTGTATTATTAATTGATATGTATTCCTTTAAAGCTTGTTCAATGGCCATCTGATGTAGTAGGTGTTTGAGCATTATGTCCGGTAAGTACCACGTTGGGTCATGCGCTTTTGGTATGGCTGAGGCTATAGTAGTGTATACTGCATTATGGTCAGACCACGGAATCGGAATTATATCTGATGCAATAATTTCTGGTATCATTCCTATTGTTAGAAAAATATGATCTATTCTGGTGAAGGTTTGATGAGGGTGCGAGAAATAAGTGAATTTCTTTTTCATTGGGTTACTTTCTCTCCATGAATCTACCAGATTGTATTTGGAAAGAAGTTGAGAAAAAGGTAATCTAGAGGTTATTTTGGATGGTGTAAAAGGTGATTTATCTAGAAATGGGAGGAGGACCTGGTTCGAATCCCCACACATTATCACTGTTCCTATTTTGTGTGTATTAATCACTTGTAATATATGTGAGAGGAATGGTGTAGGTTGTTTGTTAGGAGCGTAGTAGGAAATCACCGTGATTGCTGTATCCATTATATAACCCATGAGTATCAAGTATCTACCTTCTGGGTCTTTAATTTCTGATGATAAGGTGAATGGTGTGGATCGGTGAAATGCAATTAGAGTTCCCCTTTGCTTGGTACAGGCAGAAGCCGTGTAAATTTGTTGATAAAAAGGAGAAATATATTTTGGAGTAGAATCTTTGGTGAAGTGTGTTTCTTGGAGGCATACTATGTGAGCCTTCTTGTTATGGAAAGTACGGAAGGCTTTGGTCCTTTTTTGAGGGACATTTATTCCCTGAACATTCAGGGAAAGTATATTCAGTGGTGCCATGGCAATAGATCAAATAGTTTTGACTTACTTTTTGTTATGCAGAGCTGACTGCGCAGATCAACCTGTGTGGACTGAAGAGATGAATAGATAGAAAAGAAACCAGTGAATTCTGGAGTAAAGAGTAAACAAAAAACATACGAGATTAGATGATACATTGTATAAATTATTTTTTGCAAGTAATCACAATTTACCCGTGAAAAAGAATAAATATCTCTCTCAGGGGAATAAGTGCCTTCGTCACACTCCCACATAATATGGTTGGGAGAATGAGGAGGGCTAATGGGGGTACACGGATCTTCCGCTTACAGGAGAGAAGTGCTATGTCAAAAGACATCAAAATGATGTTTCATTAATTGGAGTGCAGAATATAGTTTTTGTTGAAATTATTTATTCCAGGGTGGTTGTATATGGTTAGTCTTGCCCTAGGCTAAATAATTCAGTTAGAAAGGTACTGTTAATAACTTTGGTATTGATGAAGATAGTTTGAATTATTTTGGGATTTTAACCCTTTTAGAGTAAACAATTACATATTTTATTCATACGTAACTGTTTAGATATGTTAACTCATAAAATTGAGGTTGTATTGCTTCAGATTAGAATAAACAAAAACATAATTCTAGGAACTAGTTAGATAATAATATATTTGTTTTAAGAAAAGAAAGAAAAAGCTTCCATTACTTCTGGATTATTGAACATATTTGTCCTAAAAAGTAATAAATCTATTGTTATTACCTGATAATATATAACTGAACAAGAATTTCCTTATTTCACTTATATATTCTAAGGCTATATGAATCAGAAGTAATAAGAAATATAACTGGAATGTAACATGATCCCACACAGTGTGTGACTATCAGAATGCAGTTACATTCAGTTATAAATATAGGTTTTTTATAGAGAACCATCTCTTAGTATAATAAATGAAAAGATATCAGGAATTAGGATGTCAGTCCATTGAATCTTCTTGGTCCATGGATGATGTGGCATAACGGCCTCTTTTGTGAGAATGGTGATTCCCATTTTGTTCTGAAATTTTCTGGGTGCTGCCTGAAGGTGAAGATGCCATTCTTCTGTGTGTGGGGGTGTTGCTGCTTGTGGGTTCTGTAAGATTTAATTTTAAAAGGGTTTGTTGTAGTTCATCTGCTGATCTGCTTCTGTAAATTGTACCTTGGTAGTTAAATCTGACTGAAAAGGGGAAGCCCCATTGATACATAATGTTGTGGCGTTGCAGTTCCATTAGTTGGGGTTTCATGGATCGTCTTTTAGTAATAGTAAGTTGGGATAGGTCAGCAAAAATTTGATAATTGTGTCCTTGAAAATTAAGTTCCTTTTTTTCTCTTGCAGCAATTAGTATTTGTTCTTTCGTTCTGTAATAATGAAATTTTGTGATTATATCACATGGGGGTCCATCTTTCTTTTTGGCTGTGAAGGCTCTGTGTACTCTGTCCAGTTCTAAACGTTCAAAAGGGATATCTGGCTTTAGTTCTTGTAATAGAGCAGTAATAGTAGATTGCAGGTCTGTCACAGTTTCAGGTATTCCCCTTATGCGTAAGTTTGAACGTCTGGCTCTATTTTCGTAATCTTCGAGCTTAGTTTGAAGTATTAAATTCTCTTTTTTTAATTGTTCCAATTCTGTTATATTTTCTTGGGTTGTAATTTCAATTTCATCCATTTTTATTTCTAAAGCTGCGGTGCGGTTTCCCAGCTCTCTTATTTCTTTGGTTAGGCTTTTTGTTATTTGGTCTGAGGTTTGTTTTAAAGCCTTATGAAGCATATTTTCAAATTGTAATAATATTACTGGGGATACTGAGGAGGCTTGTGGAGAAGTTTGTGAGAGGATTTGTTCTGTATCTGACTCAAATGAAGAGTCTTGCTGTGACATTTTCTGTCTGTGAGAGCGCCCTGATGCTGTAACTTGTGAGGTGACTGGAGCTGCTTCAGCTGCAGTGAGTGCCTGTGAGCTCTTTGTGAGGTGATTTTTATTTCTGCCACGGTTTCCTCCCAGTACCATATTTCCTGCCCAAACTTTCACAGTTTGTTCCCTGGGGCAAAAAGGTTCAAATGGATACCTTTTGAGCCTGCAGGCTCCGCTTTGTCCTTCTCTTCTCTCCTCAGCGGTGTGGAGCTCTAACAATGCATGTCTGCTCTGCTAGGCTCCACCTCCTGCCTTGATTCCTCACAGATTTTAACCACCAATTGTACTCATCTGATTTACCAACATTGGACTTGCCCCATTAAATTTGAGAAATGATGGGATAGCTGGCTGGCTACACCTGGCATGTTGCCTGTTGACCTTGTACTGACTAGAATTTCGTGATGCACCTAGCCTATTCCTTGTATTGAAAATTGTAAGTTGCTGTTTGATTATGCTAGACACATGAGACTGTATGTAGTTCTTCCATCTGCCCTTATTTTGGGCTGTGTAATATCTTTTCATGAACTTGCTATATACTGTGACAAACTTCTTTCCTCCCTTCATTGTATGACTACCCTGAAAAGCTCTAATAAACTTTTATATAATTAAAAAAAACTCCAATTGTAATCATGAGAAAGTGTAAAGCACGCTAGTTAAGCTGTCCCCCTTTCAACCATAAAACCAAAACATGACTGTGATTTATACATAAAGTTATAAGTCTATTGTTGTTGTTAATATTATTGTTATTATTATACAGGATTTATATAGCGGCAACAGCTTACGCAGCGCTTTACAATATAAATACTATATATATTCTCTTTGTAAGAACTGGATTAAGACAAATGAGATATCTCTACAAATGGAGGCGTTGCATGATAGGAGCATCAGATGTTAATGTGCAGGAAAGATAGCTCACAATCATTCTATGGGTGTTGTATATATTTGTGATTACTTTTTATGTATATTGAGATAAAATAAGTATTCATTAAAATCTGTCTCCTGGGTGCCATTAAAACCCAGTCTTCCTTTGCCTTCTGTCTTGTTATGATCACTATTGGATGGGGCACTGTTCACCATGATCTTAATTTACACAGAAACATATTTAAACTAGAAAAGCTACCATTTCTGGGGAAATTGTGTGAAGTGTTCTTGCCTCCACCAGTAGTTTACAACTGGAGTGGGCGGAGTAACTGAGAGGAGTGGCTTGAGTAACTGTTGTGTGGTTGGAGTGGCTGGAGTAACTGTAGAAAGGTTGGACTGGGCAGAATAACTTTATGGAGTGGGCAAAGTAACTGTGTGGAGTGTTTGGAGTGAGTAAAGATAGTAAACATTACACTAACCAATTGATCAAATTTAAAAAGTGCACATGACAAGCTTGATTGAGAAATGCATTTCAACTTTTATTTATTTATATAGCACATTTACTTGCAACGTTGTTGCCCAAAGTGCTTCACAGTTACATTAAAACATACATTTATAAAAACATTAGCAGCATTATTAACCTAGCAGATGAAGGTATGACCACATGCATTTGGGGGGGTCTCAGCATCTTGACTTAGAATGGAGGTGAAGGTGTGCTATGTGTTTGATGATAATCAGTGTTTACAACCACTGTTTCCTGGCGACGCTCATGCCGTGTTTATGCTTCACAACCACTGCTCAAAACACAATACACAGGATCACGATAGCTGTAATAACTGTGCAGTACTTCAAATGGTCGTATTTTAAACACTATAAATCCTACAGCGAAGAGCTTTATATTGTGAGAATCACAAGACCCAGACCTGGATTTTGATGCATAGTATGTCTCTGAAATATTAAAAATGAAGGCACAGTCGCAGTTTAGATATTGCCCTTCAAATTTGAAGTGGCTAGAGTGGAGTTTCAATGCATGTCAATGGACGGCGTGAGTTGCAAACAAATGGTCATATTGTGAAAACTATCAGGACTATGGCTTAGCCGTGGACATGTTTAGTGGAAGCAGGGATAGCTGAACATTTTGATATAAGATTTGTGTAGGTGGGCTTGAAAATGAGGAAGTGGTGGCAGTTTAGAAATCATGTCCTGATTCTTCAGCTTTTGTCACCTCCCACTCTAGTTTTGAACATTTCGCCATTCATTCCTATGGGACCAATTTCGCCGCAAAAAAGATGATATTTCATGAACCATTCGGCAAAATGTTCCACAAAGTAATAGCACACCAAGTGCGTGGAGTACGTGTTATATGACACTTTCAGGCAGGTGACTCCGTGAAGTGCAGTTCATAAAATATATATCCACTGCATTGTAGTAAAGCCAAGCCTATACCTGACTGTAGGCCATTCCTGGAGTACATGTTCAAAAACACTTTCATGCAGGTGACACAGTGAGGTGCAGTTCATAAAATATATATCCACTGCATTGTAGTCCAGCCAAGCCTATACCTGACAATAGGCCATTCCTGGAGTACGTGTTCAAAGACACTTTCAGGGAGGTGACTCAGGTGCAGTTCATAAAATATGTATCCACTGCATTGTAGTCCAGCCAAGCCTATACCTGATAGTAGGCCATTCCTGGAGTAGGTGTTCAAAGATACTTTCAGGCAGGTGACTCAGTGAGCTGGAGTTCATTTAATATATATATATATACAGGCTTGTATATATATAGTCTAGCCAAGCCTATACCTGACTGTAGGCCATTCCTGGTGTACTCTTTTTAGTAAACTTCAGGCATTGTTTTGCTAATCTAATTGTACAGTATGTCTGGAAGGCCACCAAGGAGAGGCAGACGCTCACAGGCCTCTAAAAGAGGGCAAGCAGGCTCTGTGTCTACAGCCAACAGTGCTGGTCATGGACACGGTGCATCCTCAGCACGTGGCCGTGGGGCACGCTTGTCCTTTTTTTGGGCCGTGTTGAGCCACAACATGCAGAAGAGTTGGTAGAGTGGATGACCAAGCCGTCCTCATCCTCCTCATCCTCTGTCACCCAGGCTCAGTGTACTTTGTCTGCCAATACAGCTGCCAAAGTGGCCTCTTCCATCGGCTCAATGTCATCAGTCACTTCTTCCCCAGCCCCACCATCATGCCCTGAGGAGTCCCCCGAACTGTTTGACCACAGAGTAGGGTGCATGCTGCAGGAGGATGAGCAGCGTTTTGAAGGCTCTGATGATGGTACCCAGTTTGAGGATGAAGGCCATAACGTGAGCCCAGAGAGAGGGGGTTCCCAAGAAGGACAAGAAACTGGCAGTCATGTTCCCCCAGCTGCAGCATACTGCCAGGTTTGCTCCAGTGGCGAGGAGGGAGGGGATGATGAGGTCACTGACTCTACGTGGGTACCAGTTGGAAGAGAAGAGGAGGAGGCACATCTCCAACGAGTCAGAATGCCCTCCAGGGGCCAGCTTAAGGGCAGGCAACCGACTGCATCACACCGCAGAGCTCCGCATGTGCAGAGCGCTGCTGACTCTGCACATTTTTCCAAAAGTTCTTTGGTGTGGGCCTTTTTTGAGACATGTGCAGCAGATCACACCGTTGCTGTTTGCAACATATGTCTGAAGCGTATCAAGCGTGGCCAAAACAGCAGCCACTTGGCCACCACATACTTGACCAGACATATGTCGAGCTCCCATGCAGTCCATTGGCAACAGTACTTAAAAGACCCACACCAAAGAACAAGTGGACCTCTCCTTGCTCCTCATCAGCTGGGATCTCCAACCCCACTATAACTTCAGTCCTCTCAAAAACCTGCACTGAGAGGAATGAAGGTGTAGAATTAGGTGTCCCAAGCACTTCCGGGCAATCTGCTAGCGGTACACCAACATTCGATTGTAGCAGGCAAATTTCCCTACCTCAGTTGCTAAACTGGCGAAAGAAATTCGGTCCCAGCCATCCACATGCTCAGCGGCTGAATGCTAATTTGACTAAATTGCTAGCACTCCAACTGCTGCCTTTTCAGCTGGTAGACTCTGCCCCCTTTCGAGAATTTGTGGAATGTGCGGTACCTCAGTGGCAGGTTCTTGAGAGGCCATTCTGGCTCTCTACCGACATGTGGAAGGCAATGTCTTGGCCTCGTTGGACAGGGCGGTCAGCGGTAAGGTGCATATTACCACTGACTCATGGTCCAGCAGGCATGGACAGGGACGTTACCTTTCTTTCATGGTACACTGGGTAACCCTGCCGGCAGCTGGGAAGGATGCAGGACAGGGTTCAGTATTGTTGGAGCTTGTTCCCCCACCACGCCTCCAAAATGCTGGTAGTGGTGATTCTGCCACACCTCTCTCCTCCACCCCCTCCTCTTCTTCTTCCTCTATGGCCTCTTCCTGTGCAGATTCGTCCTCAGAACCAGCGGTGCTCCATAGGCGTTCTAGGGGTTACGCAAGCACTCAGGCAAAAAGATGCAATGTGGTGCTTGAGTTGGTCTGCTTAGGGGACAGGAGCCACACTGGGGCAGAGATTCTGGCATCTCTGCAGGGGCAGGCTCAGATGCGGTTGATGCCATGCCAGCTTCAGCCTGGAATGGTGGTTTGCGACAATAGCACCAACCTCCTCTCCGACCTCCGACAGGGACACTTCACCCATGTTCCCTGTTTGGCTCACGTCCTTAATTTGGTGGTGCAGCGGTTCTTGTGCAGATACCCGGGCTTACAGGATCTCCTGAGGCAGGCCAGGAAAGTCTGTAGGCATTTCCTCCAGTCATATAATGCCAGCGCTTGGCTGGCTGACCTCCAAAAGGAATGCAACCTGCCCAAGAACTGCCTCATCTGTGACATGCCCACCAGGTGGAACTCAATGTTGGCAATGCTGCAGGAGCTGCACACACAGCAGAGGGCCATCAATGAGTACCTGTGCGAGTATGTCACCAGGACAGGGTCAGGGGAGCTTGGATTTTTTTTTCCACGCCAGTGGCTCATGATCAAGGATGCATGCACTGTCCTGTCACCATTTGAGGAGGCCAGGAGGATGGTGACAGTGCATGCATCAGTGATATTGTCCCTCTTGTCTACCTGTTGGAGCACACGCTGCGTGAAATAATAGACAGGGAACTTGAGGCAGAACAGAGGGAGGAAGAGGAGGACTTCCTTACCTCTCAAGGCCCCCTTTATCCAGACAGTATTCCTGCAGACCTGCCTATCACACAGGAAGAGGAGGAGGAGGAGGATTGTGTCAGCATGGAGGTGGAGCCTGGCACTCAGCATTAGCAGCAGTCTTCAAGGGATCGTTTTCAGGCCCCAAAAACCCATGGACTTGTACGTGGCTGGCAGGAGGTGGCTGCCGATCAGGTGGTTCTTAGTGACCCAGAGGACTCCGGACCAAATGCCTCAGCAAACCTAGGCTGCATGGCCTCCCTGATCCTGCAAAGCCTGCGAAAGGACCCTTGGATTTGTGGTATCAAGGAGAGGGATCAGTACTGGCTGGCAACCTTTCTTGATCCACGTTATAAGGGTAAGGTGGCAGAACTTATCCAGCCATCGCAGAGGGAGCAGAGGATGAAACATCTTCGGGAGGCCTTGCAGAAAGGTTTGTGCAATGCGTTTCCAGAGCTTGGAAAGTTATAATTTCCTGGTCCTCCTGGACAATGTGTTGCTGAGGCTTCGGTCAGTCACAGAAGGAGTGGAGGAGAAGGTGGCTGTCTGACCCATGCGTTCAGACAATTTTTTTGTCTGCAGCCCCAAGGTCTGATCGGTTCCAGCAACCATTGCCAGTGTCTGTTGTACATTGTGGAGGAATACCTAGGGGCAAGATCAGACTTGGAGACCTTTCCAACCGAAAATCCACTGGGTCACTGGGTCTTGAGGATGGATCACTGGCCAGAGCTTGCACAGTATGCAATTGAGCTACTGGCCTGTCCGGCATCCAGCATTCTTTTGGAACGCACATTCAGTGCCGCTGAAGGCTTTGTAACCGATCACAGAGTGCGCCTGTCCACCGACCCGGTTGATCGGCTCACCTTCATAAAAATGAGTCAGTCTTGGATCACCAGCTAACAAGCACTTGATGCTGTTGTAACCGAATCATTTTTTATGAATGTGAGATCCCTTAAAGACTGCCTATGCTGATGCTGAGTGGCTATATTGTTATGCTGAGTGACTATCCTATTCCTCCTCAATGTTCACGTTGATAGCTTCTAAGAACATTTTTTGGTTCTGGGCACCACCACCAGTGGCTAAGGCCCAATTTTTTTGCCCCTGTTTAACAGGGGCGTGTAATTACAATTTTTGCTTTAATATTTCACAGCAGGGCCTGTTCCTGTGCCCACCAAGAGTAACTGTGAGGACTTAGTGTTGTGGCAACACCAACACCTAAGACCCCAATTTCTACAAAGTATATAGGGCAGGCCCCTACTTTCAAACATCAAACTTACAAACGACTCCTACTTGAAAACGGAAGGAGACAACAGGAAGTGAGATGAAATCTACCCCTAGGAAGGGAAATTCTCTCCTGTAAGAGTTAATATGGGAAAAGCGTGTCTCCTTTCCACTGATGCTTTATCACCAATCCTTGTTTCACTAAAAACCCAAATTGTCAAAAAACATTTGTCATTGGGACAGAAAGTGAGGTAAAATCTTCTGAAGAGGTGCACAGACAGCAAAACAAATGTTACAGGGGTGATAACCCTTCCCTGTGTTTTCCAAAAAGCTTAAAACTAGATTTTTTGGCTGGAGCTACACTTTAAAAATGTACCAGTTCAAAATTACTAACAGATTCCACTTAACAACAAACCTACAGTTCCGGTCTTGTTTGCACCGCCTATATACTGCTGTTCAGAGGGCCTGGGGCCCCACGCCTTTCCTTTTTTTAATTTGGGTGCAGGGTTCCCCTTAATATCCATACAAGACCCAAAGGGCCTGGTAATGGACTGGGGGGGGTACCCATGCCGTTTGTCTCACTGATTTTCATCCATATTACCAGGACAGGACATTACATTAAAGCCGTAAGCAGTTTTAAATGACTTTTATTCCTTTAAAAATGTCATTTTGTGCAGGGACTGTTCTAAGCACAGGAAACACACACCACTTTACAGGCATACTATAGACCCCCCCCAGGTACGATATAAAGGAATATTTCATTTTTTTTTTCACTTTAAGCATCATTAAAATCACTGCTCCCGAAAAAACGGCCATTTTTAAAACTTTTTTTTGCATTGATACATGTCCCCTGGGGCAGGACTCGGGTCCCCAAACCCTGTTTACCATGCAATAGCATGCAGATTAGCCTTTAAAATTAGCACTTTTGATTTTAAACGTTCGAGTCCCATAGACTTCAATGGGGTTCTAACGTTCGTGCGAACCGGGGGGTGTTCGGCTTATCCCTATTCTTATCCTTATTCTAAACTGACTATAGAATCAGAATAGCGCACTAACTCTCTATAGCACTGAACAGAGCCCTATTCTATCTTTCTCCATGCTGATATAACACTACAAATGGCCCTGTTGAAGAAAATACTTTTATAGTGTGGGGCGGGACAAAGGGCAATGAGCCATGATTGGATAGAGTCCTCATTACTTTCTCCAATCATGGCTCTTGCAGTGCTCTGTGCCCTGATTGGGCAAAGCTTTCATTGCTTCAGCCAATCAGGGCTGTTACATAGTCTAGGTTGAAAAAAGACAAGTCCATCTAGTTCAACCATAAAAATAAAAAATATCAAACAATCCCATATACCCAATCCTATACCCACAGTTGATCCAGAGGAAGGTGAAAAACCTTTTATTGCACTGTGCAACGGCGCAGTGCATTGTGGTCATTCAAGCCGAACAAACTGTTGAACGCCCTGATAATTTGGGTGTTCGTCGAACGGATGAACCGCCAATGTTCAGCCCGAACTCATGCTCGGGCCGAACCATTCGCCCATCCCTAATTCCAGGGGAGAGCACACCCATGGGTGCTTAAGCATTTACAACCACTTTTAGGGTAAGTTCACATTGAAATAGTGCGAGTTCAGCTCCATCTCCAAACCTGCATTTCATTTTGAGAGTAACTGTGAGGGCTTACAGTGTTGTGGCACCACCACCACACCACCACCAAAGGCCCAATTTTTCTGCCCCTGTTCAACAGGGGTACGTAATTACAATTCTTGATATAATATTTCACAGCAGGGCCCTTTCCTGCGCTCAACAAGAGTATCTATGAGGGGTTGCAGTGTTGTGGCACCACCACCTCTGCCTAAGGCCCAATTTTTCTGCCCCTGTTTAACAGGGGCGTGTAATTACAATTTTTGATCTAATATTTCACAGCAGCGCCTGTTCCTGTCCCCTTTAAGAGTTAATATAGGAAAAAGGTGTCTCCTCCACTGATTTATCACCAATCTTTGTTTTCCTTAAAAACCCCAAATTTTCAAAATCCAATTGTCATCGGGACAGAAAGTGAGGTGAAATCTTCTGAACAGGGGAACAGACAGCAAAACAAATGTTACAGGGGTGATAACCGTTCCCTATGTTTTCCAAAAAGCTTTAAAATAGATTTTTTGGCTGGAGAAACACTTACAAAATGTACCTGTTCCAAATTACAAATAGATTCTACATAAGAACAAACCTACACTCCCTATCTTGTTTTCACCGCCTGTATACTGCTGTTCAGAGTATATAGGGTCTGGGGGCCCAACGCCTTTTCTTTTTTTAATTTGGGTGCAGGGTTTCCCTTAATATCCATACAAGACCCAAAGGGCCTGGTAATGGGCTTGGGGGGGTACCCATGCCATTTGTCTTACTGATTTTCATCCATATTGCCGGGACCCGACATTACATTAAAGCCTCAAGCAGTTTTAAATGACTTTTATTCCTTTATAAATGTCATTTTGTGCAGGGACTGTTCTAAGCACGGGAAACACATGGCACTTTACAGGCATACTATTGACACCCCCCAGGTACGATATTTAAAGGAATATTTTACTTTTATTTTTCACTTTAAGCATCATTAAAATCACTGCTCCCGAAAAAACGTCCATTTTTAAAACTTTCTTTTCCATTGATACATGTCTCCTGGGGCAGGACCCGGGTCCCCAAACTTTTTTAGGACAATAACTTGCATATTAGCCTTTAAAATTCGCACTTTTGATTTCTCACGTTTGAGTCCCATACACTTTAACGGTGTTCGAATGTTCACGCAAACTTTTGGTTCGTTTGCATGTTCTGGATGCGAACCGAACCGGGGGGTGTTCAGCCCATCCCTACTTCTTTGGTGCTCCACTGCAAAATGTTGCTTTGCATTTGATCGTGATCGTGTCAGCTGAGTGGTGGCTAGGGACAAAGAGAAGGCAAATGTATTAAATGCTTTCTTCAGCTCTGTGTAAACAGAGGAGCTCAAGTTCATAATGGGGATAATAATGACAAGAGCCCCAATTGGTCAAAATCTATATGGTCCAAAAACCTTTTCGCCAGACACATTTTGACAAAATAAAGGTGAACAAAGCACCTGGACCAAATGGTATACACCAATTTGTCCACAAAGAGTTGAGTTCTGTTTTTTCAAAACAATTGTTCCCAATTTTTAGAGATTCCTTAATGACTGGCTTGGTACCACTAGATTGGCAGAGGCCAGCGTAGGGTCAATATACAGTATCTCAAAAAAGTGAGTACACTTCTCACATTTTTGTAGATATTTTATATCTTTTCATGTGACAACACTGAAGAAATGACACTTTGCTACAATGTAAAGTAGTTAGTGTACAGCTTGTATAACAGTGTAAATTTGCTGTCTCCTCAAAAAAACTCAACACAGAGCCATTACTGTCTAAACTGCTGGCAACACAAGTGAGTACACCCTTAAGTGAAAATGTCCAAATTGGGCCCAAAGTGTCAATATTTTGTGTGGCCACCATTATTTTCCAGCACTGCCTTAACCCTCTTGGGCATGGAGTTCACCAGAGCTTCACAGGTTGCCACTGGAGTCCTCTTCCACTCCTCCATGATGACACCACGGAGCTGGTGGATGTTAGAGACCTTGCGCTCCTCCACCTTCCATTTGAGGATGCCCTGTAGATGTTTAGTAGGGTTTAGGTCTGAAGACATGCTTGGCCAGTCCATCACCTTTGCCCTCAGCTTTTTATCAAGGCAGTGGTCGTCTTTGAGGTGTGTTTGGGGTCATTATCATGTTGGAATACTGCCCTGCAGCCCAGTCTCCGAAGGGAGGGGATCATGCTCTGTTTCAGAATGTCACAGTACATGTTGGCATTCCTGGTTCCCTCAATGAACTGTATTTTCCCAGTGCAGGCAGCACTCTTTCAGCCCCAGACCATTACACTCCCACCACAATGCTTGACTGTAGGCAAGACACACTTGTCTTTGTACTCCTCACCTGATTGCCACCACACACGCTTGACACCATCTGAACCAAATAAATTTATCTTGGTCTCATCAGACCACAGGACATGGTTCCACTAATCCATGTCCTTAGTCTGCTTGTCTTCAGCAAACTGTTTGCGGGCTTTCTTGTGCATTATATTTAGAAGAGGCTTCCTTCTGGGACGACAGCCATGCAGACCAATTTATTGCAGTGTGCGGCGTATGGTCTGAGCACTGACAGGCTGATGCCCCAACCCCTTCAACCTCTGCAGCAATGCTGGAAACACTCATGCGTCTATTTCCTAAAGATAACCTCTGGATATGATGCTGAGCACATGCACTCAACTTCTTTGTTCGACCATGACGAGGCCTGTTCTCAGTGTAACCTGTCCTGTTAAACCGCTGTATGGTCTTGGTCACCGTGCTGCAGTTCAATTTCAGAGTCTTGGCAATCTTCTTATAGCCTAGGCCATCTTTATGTAGATCAACTATTCAGATCCTCAGAGAGTTCTTTGCTATGAGGTGTCATGTTGAACTTCCAGTAACCAGTATGAGAGAGTGAGAGTGATAACACCAAATTTAGCACACCTGCTCCCCATTCACACCTGAGAACTTGTAACACTAATGAGTCACATGACACCGGGGAGGGAAAATTACTAATTGTGCCCAATTTTGACATTTTCACTTAGGGGTGTACTCACTTTTGTTGCCAGAAGTTTAGACAGTAATGGATATGTGTTGAGTTATTTTTGAGGGAACAGCAAATTTACACTTTTATACAAGCTATACACTCGCTACTTTACATTGTAGGAAGGTGTCATTTCCTCAGTGTTGTCACATGAAAAGATATAATAAGATATAATAAAATATTTACAAAATGTGAGAGGTGTACTCACGTGTGTGAGATACTGTATATTTAAAAAAAAAGTATTTACTAAGTAACTACAGAGAGGTTATTTTAACTTCTATATTGTCTAAGATACTTGAGAGAACTTATGCTAGATAATAATGTTTTAGTCAAAAGGCAGCATGGATTCACAAAAGCGTTTGACATACAGTAGTTCCTTATATATGTACCCCTTACTCATTCACTTGGGGGTCCAGTATCTGTGGGGCCCCTTATTTTTAAAAGGGCTTCCAGATACCAATCAGTCCCTTGACTACAGACCAGGCCAGTGTTGTGGGAAAGAGGCCCTTGTCCTCGTTACCTTAGGACTGTAGGTGCTAGTTCCCTAACAAACAAGAGGAACCTGTTAGACTTAGCAGTGGTCATAATATGGTAACAAGCATGGGGGTAACAAATGATATAAATATACCTAAAGTAACATAATATTAACCTCTTTTTTTTAAACATTAGTTTAATAAGTAAATCATTTTAACTAAGAAAAAATGTTCAGCATAGTTAATTAGATTATTTAAAGAAGTGGTTTTAGTTTTAGAAGTGGTGACAGGGCTTTGTTAAATAGAACCAAAAAGTATATATGCTCATAAGCTACATGTTGATTAGCATCTAAGGGTATAGTAGCTTAGTTGTGGACCTTGTTCCATGTAACAGTTGTACAGGGATGGGTCCTGGAAGGGAGATATATTTCCCCACTATTTGGGTTGTAGTCCCTTTAAGGGAAAGTTCAGGGAACATTTTTATTACTCCGGGGTTTTCACACATGCAGGGTTAGGGGTTCTGGGGTAGTTCAGTCAGAGGAGAGAACTGATTTCAGTATTCACTGGTTGTAAGCTCTCATTGGGGACTTGGAATTCAGAGGGTCAGAGTGACTTTCAGTGGGAAAAAGCCTCCAAACCCTGATTACAGGGACATTGGTCCCAAAACCATTAACTCTCCTGCAAGAGAGGCTTAAAGAGCAGCAGAAAGGAACACACAGATCTGTGAGGCGGAGTGTGAGGCAGTTCATAAAATTGAGATAGTATGGACATTTTGGCAATGAGTCATAATATTGTTTTCACTGTACCAGCAATATGGATTGTTTGCATTTTGTTTTGTGAAGAAAGCTGTATTATCTTCCAGATTTGTAAGGAAACTACAAAAGGAAAGACTGATTACTTTTATAAATGGCTGGTTGATTATGTTGGGCTCTTCACATTACATAGTAAATGGTTATGGTTCTTTCAAGTAATCCTCAACACACATACAGTGTGAACTAAAACTACAACAGAGTAATCGCCTGTGTTAGAGTGGTGAGGAGCAGTGGGAAGTTGAGTATTTTCTGCAGGTGGTAAGAAAATGAAGGTGATTAAGCAAAGTGCAGGTGCACTTTAAGGAAAACCCACTCAAGAAGCACCATTCAAAAAAAAAATACATTATCAGATGAAATCACAGAAAAGCTGTTTTTTTTTTGGCCATTGTCGTTTATCTTTTATCACTAACCATGTTTAATCTGTAATTCACAGGTCACATCACTATAGCAATTTCTCTGCTCTGCTCCATTTATCTCTTTGAAGCATTCCCAAGAAACACAATGGCATTACTCAACTTTCAATCTTTAGAAAACGGACATGACCTTTCATAACCTTGCTGATAGCCTTCTTCATGTTACTTTGCTCTACAGCATTAACAACTCTTGTGCATGACACATAATCACCTGAAATATCTCTGGATTTCTGGGAACAAGTTCTGAAAGCCCATTAAAAAGAAAAGGTTTGTGAATAGACATTTTTTTTTTAAGTTAACATTTAGGAGCTACATCAGTTATATATCTTCAAATTTCAGCTGTCTGGCACTTTACTTTTACAAATTTAGTCTGTCAGAAATATATCACAATCTGTTTCATTGTGTAGAAGAGAAATTAAAAGGTGACTGCTACATGGTATACCAGGAAGCAAAGGTTTAAAAAAATTGGAACAGGATTACTAGTTCTTAAATAACGATATGCGATAGGTCATGTTGGAAAAGCCAATGTGACATCTTGTGTTATCAATGGAAATGTTTGAATGTAAAGAAACAAAGCAAGGTAATTTTAAATACAATATATTGTATTTAGTATATTTGGCTTATTTTAACAGTAGAAATGACAGCAGGATTCCTTTGCAGATAAGTGACAAGTACTAGGGTAACAACCTGGCCCCCGCAATTGTGGACATAGATTGGCGCCTGGATAGAGCGCATCGATCCTTGGGCCCAAAACTCCCAGCAGGAGCCAGACCTAGAGATGTCGTGGTGAGGTTTCACTATTTTGAAAGTAAGGAGGCACTAATCTTGGCCACACGTAACAAATCCCAAATTATGTACAAGGGGGCAAAATTGCAGATCTTTAACGACCTCTCGCCCATCACCCTTGGTAAACGAAGGAATCTACGTCCAATTACTTCTTATCTACAACATCATAAGATTCCATATTACTGGGGTTTTCCCTTTCGCCTTGCTGTATCTAAAGATGGAACCCAGTTAAACCTGTGTGAACTGCAGGAAGCAGACACCTTCATTAAAAGTCTCGGTCTGCCTCCACTTTCGGAAGAGGATCTGATACCTCCTGCCGCCCAGGTTCGTCTGCCTCCAAACACCCCTAGCTGCATCTGGACCCCTGTAAGGGGCAAATCCAGGAAACATCTCTCTATACCTCAACGCCTACGTTCCTCTAAACAACCTTCTTGAACTTTTTTTGTAGATTTCTTTTGTTGTTTTTTTCTTTTTCCCTTTTTTGGATCCACACTCCAATGCCTTTTGTGGTTCAGTTTCCTCATGATCCAGATGAAACAAAGTTGCTGTTCTGGTTCACAAAATGTTGTGCCTACTCTGTTACCTGTTCGGAGTAGGGAACATTTTTTCCCATCCCTTGAGGTTCTTCCATTAGAGGTTTAAATGCCTTAGTTGACAAAATGTTTCTGTTTATTTGCTGACATTTTCTTTTCATTGTTAACAGATTTTTCATTGTCAGACTTATTCTGCATGTTGCCAAGCTCATAAGGTGAGCAGCTGGCCCTTCCATTTTTACACCTAGAGTCTCCCATTCCATCCTAGAAAAGAGTTTAAGAGACTATTTTCAACTTAACACAGGGTCAGTTCCTGAGTTTTCTACACTGTGGGAGGCCCACAAGGCTGTATTCCATGGTGCTTGCATTGCTGAAAGCTCTCGGTTAAAGAGAGATAGAGATGGACTTATACAGTCCTTGACATCCGCCCTGATAGCTACGGAGCATAGGCTGTTGTGTGCACCCACGGTGATGAAACTACGTAAGGTCACCTCCCTTAGAGAACTAAAAAAAAATTGATAAAATTAGAAAAAGCAGCTAGATCCCTATTGTGGATGAAACAGAAATGTTATGAATACTCTAATAAGCCCCATAGGATGTTTGTAAATAAACTGTCCCCACGACCATTCAACTCGTTCCCCGACTTTCTCCAGCACGCGGATGGATCTAGAACGTATTGTCCCCGTGAGATGGCCGGGATCTTTGGTAAATTCTATAGCAAATTGTATAACTGCCTGACCCCAGAGAATAATTTTAATTTCACACAGGAAAAATTTGAATCCTTCTTTTCTAATATAAAGCTACTGGCATTGTCTGCAACAGATATAGATGGTTTGAACATCCCCATAACGGCTGAGGAACTCCTGGCAGTGGTTAAGAATCTTCCATTACATAAGTCACCTGGTCCTGCTGGTCTGCCTTATTCTAATTACAAAACTTTCTTTGACGTCCTCTCCCCACGCGTTAAATCTATATGACTCCCTGCTTAAAGGTACATCTCCACTTTCGCACTTTTCCCATTCATTCATCTCAGTTATCCCAAAGCCTGGTAAAGACCCCTCTATTCCAGATAATTACAGACCCATAGCCCTTCTAAATTCGTGCTATAAAATATTTACCAAAATCCTCGCATCCAGATTATCTAAGCTTATCCCCAAATTGATCCATAGGGACCAGGTGGGCTTTGTGCCGGGAAGGCACATGGGGGATAATACCTGCCGCACAATAGATCTGATAGATCTCCTAGACAGGTCTTCTCATCCGGCACTGATCTTAAGTTTAGACGCACAGAAGGCCTTTGATAGGCTGAGTTGGCCTTATATGTTTGCGACCTTAAAAACATACGGTTTTAATGGCCCTTTTCTGAAAGCTCTAGAGTCTCTTTACTCGACTGTTACAGCCCAAGTACAGATGTCATCCCTCCTGTCGCCTGGTTTCCCCATGACTAACGGGACTCGGCAGGGTTGTCCTTTATCACCCTTACTTTTTATCTTGTGTTTAGAACCCCTGGCTGAGTCTATTCGTACCCATCCAGATATTCGTGGGGTGGTGATGTGACGGGGGAATATAAACTTTCACTCTTTGCAGATGACATTTTGCTAACTATTACCAACCTGCTAAAATCTCTTCCTTCTCTACATAAACTATTGACTTCCTTTGGTGCAATTTCCGGCTATAAAGTTAACACCTCCAAAACTGAAGCCCTTCCCATACACATTCCTACGCCCCTACTATCTCAGCTTAAAGATTCATACCCCTATAAATGGTGTACTACCTCTCTCAAATATTTAGATGTCTTACTTACCCCCTCCTACTCCTCCCTTTACTCTGTAAATGTTCCTCCTCTGATTTTAGACATTAATAAATCTTTGTTGACCTGGGCAAGACATCCTCGATCCCTGTTAGGTAGGATCAATGTCCTCAAAATGTCTATTTTGCCCAGGTTGCTTTGCTACTTTGAAACATTGCCAGTTGCCCTGCCCTCCTCTCAACTAAAGGTACTCCAGAGAATTTTCTTAAAATTCAGATGGAATGGTAGGGCCCACTGCATTGCAAGCCCCGGACATTACTAAATACTACTATGCCATACCCTTGAAGGCTATCATTTCGTGGTCCACTTTACATGCATCTAATCAATGGACTGCCATTGAAAAGGGAGTTCTATACCCGGTACATCCATGCTCCTTAAGCTGGGGTGCCCCCCTTCCCTGGATCCCATATACAAACGTCAGTGCACTGCTCCAATGGCATTTACCCTAACCATTTGGCGTAAGTGTCTCAAAACCTACTCCCTCACTTTGTCATGTTCTCCTCTTGCTAATGTGCTATTTAACCCTCTAATACCAGATAGCTTATCCCTGGGCAGGGTTTTTCCATATCTTAACACAACTCTCTTTCAGCTCCAACACCTATCATCACACGGAGATTGCATTCATTTAAAACTGTGAGAAGTTCGATATACCCTCCCATTTCTTACATTTTTATATGCAGGTAAGACACTTCTTCCACTCTAAATCCTTAACCCTGACCCTTACGCTACCTACCGCTTTTGAATACCTATCCGCTCAGGGCCCACACCAATTACATTTAATCTCCTACATCTATCGTTTCCTCCATGAGTCAACCCCTCTTGAGGAGACCACACATCACAATATGAGAAGATGGTCCCATTTACCGAGCCGACCTATTACGGTACAAATGTGGGATAGGATTTGGTCCTCTATTTTTAAGTCTTCTAAATGTGTAACTCAAAGGGAGACATCCATCAAGATACTTATGTTTTGGTATAGATCACCTGATATAATTCATAAATTTGACCCCTCGATCTTGCCGCGCTGTTGGCACTGTGGAATTCCATATTTCTCTATTCCATATTTTTTGGATGTGCTCTCTGATACAACCCTTTTGGCATGATGTGAGCTTACTTATACAGAAGGTGGTGGATGTGTCCCTCCTGTTGGATCCCTTGCATTGTTTGTTGGGCCTTC
The DNA here is from genome assembly GCF_042186555.1 of Aquarana catesbeiana. NCBI lineage: Eukaryota > Metazoa > Chordata > Amphibia > Anura > Ranidae > Aquarana > Aquarana catesbeiana. The sequence continues at coordinate 462,352,489 of NC_133326.1, read as the reverse complement.
CACTTCCAAATACAATAAAAAAAAAGAATTGATTAATCTCCTATATTTTATTAGCCGCCAGAAGGCTTATTCCATTGTGCTGGTTGTCCAACGCTCCTCCTCCGTGGTCCAGATTCTTACGTCTGGTGGCTGAAATTTGAGGGATGGAGTTTTTAACGACCTCCGTGCATGATTCCATCTTCCAGTTTAATAAAATTTGGGAACCTTGGGATCTATCGGATTTTGGGACACCTCTGCCAAACAACACGCCTTAAGTTGTATTAATGTCATACTTTTCTTGTCTCTATGCCCTTCTTCCTTCCCTCTCTCTATATATACCACTGATCCCTCTGATCCCTCTCCTCTGAAATACCCACCATTATTCTTGGTGACTTCAACATTCCTGTCAATGTTAACAGCCCAACTAAAGCTAAACTTCTCAACTTAACCTCATCTTTTGACCTAACCCAATGGACACATACTTCCATTCACTCCAATGGTAATACCCTTGACCTTGTATTCTCCCATCTCTGCAACCCTGGCAACCTCACCAACACCCCCTTTCCTCTCTCTGATCACAACCTCATTACTTTCACTGTATCCTTGCCTCCAACCACCCATCTCTCCAAGCAGCAAACAATTACTTGTAGAAACCTTCGCCACTTTAACCCTTTTCTTCTCTGTTCTGCTACTGACAACCTATATGACATAATCTCTCCCCTGTCCTGTCCTGACCTGGCCACCTCTGTCTACAACAGTTCACTCTCATCATCACTAGATGCACTTGCTCCTCTAACCACACGCAGAATCAGGCCCCGACCGTTACAACCCTGGCAAACTGACAACACTAGCAAGAGACATTGCCGTGCTCTTGAACGACTGTGGCGTAAAACCAAATGCCTGCAAGACTTCACCCTATATAAATCTGTCCTTCTAAAATACAATTCATGCCTCCATGCTGCTTTAGTGATATAATATGTATTGGGTGGATAGATAATTAATATTTATGTATTATAATGATGATGATGTAAGTACTCTTCTGCAGCAACCCAATTCTTCCAGAGAGATGCACTTGATTGACTTCCAACACAGAACAAAGTCCAAAGTCCATAGATGACAAAAAATCCGACAGAGTAGATATAATTTAGAATCCCATGTTCCTAGGTCTTTGTGTGCATACACAGACAAGCCTAACTAAAACTATAGACTGAATGCCGTGTTATATTCGCTAGACACTGAATGGCTGAGCAATTTGATTGGCCGTTTCAATTTAGGACTTTGATTAGCTTCATTCTTTCAGACAGACAACAACCCCCAGCCATGAACAGCTGTAGTCATAAACCGCCCCAATTTGCACTCCCGCATATCAACATCAACAAGTCCCCTTAGATATGTGTAATTAGATTCGATTAACAGATACCACCTGAACACCCTTTTGAGCCCTTGGAATACCTACATTCCTAATCTGTATTCTTGCATATTAATATCAACAAGTCCCCCTGATATATTAGCCCCCCAGGAGGGAGCCTCCGCTAGGCCAACCCAAAACACTCCTTGATCCCATTGTTACCCCCTCAAGTCTAATTACCATCAATAAATACTTCTTCTATGGTCCTTTAAACAATGTACCCTTTGAAATGTTCAATTAGGTTAACACCCCATACCTCACACCCCTAGGTAGACTTGCATAAGTCTAACACATCAAAGGGTCTTCAGCTGTTATAATAAAATTGAGTTGGCTTGGACAAATCGACCATTGTCAACTCAATTCTGGCCTGGTTAATATTGACTGTATGTGTACATACATATAATAATGTCCCACATAAATTGGTGAACATATTACAACATATACCCCCACTTGGATCGTTTCGAATCAGAATCGATTCACAACCAAACTGCTCAGACATCCCTGGCTCTTAAGATTGAAGCCATCTCTATGCTTTCCTTCTTCCTCTGGATTTTTCTTAGTTGTCTTCTACCACAACAATATAAACCAAACAAAAAACATATTAATATAAATTGAATAAACACAAAAATTATGGACAGAGTTCTCAATAGCGGGTGAGTAAAAGTGTTATTGGGTATGCTCCACCAAGGCTCCTGAAATTCTTTAGTAATTTTATTAGAACTAATTAGGTTTTCCTTCACCGGTTCTTGTAATTCTATAATTTTTCTACTATCCCTCTTAAATAATGTATCCAATTCAACCGTAAGTGGTGGTATTTTCTTAAATAAAGGAGAAATCATAGAGTCCCAATTGCCAAGATCAGTTTGCTCATTGTCCATAGATACTTGATTCATCTGGATATTGGCTCGAATGTCTTCCTCTCCAATTGTTAGCAGTCCATCTGTGAGATTCACACACCATCCTGTGATAGGGGTCCGGCACTGAACTTGTTTCTGCCAAGTGAATGAGGGAACCCCCAATGCACAGACCCTTGGGCCTTCTCCATGAATTATTCTCTTCCAGGCTGGTTCAAATTTTTGCAATCGAACCAGGCAGTTTCCAGAGTGTGTAGCAACACAGCCCTCTATGTACTCCAATCGCTCAAAAAAACAGGAACAAAGCCAAGCCTGGGCATGTCTGGTACAGCAGTTGGGGTCCATGGTTTTCCACACTTGGTTGTCCTTGATGACGAGTTCGCTTTCTGGTAGCAGTCGTTTCAGTATATTAGTGCCATTTCTCAACTCCACCTCACCAAGAACGATCATCTTGTATACGGGTAAGGGTGTTGTTGACCATGTAGGGATGTCGACAGTCAGAGGTATTTCCTGCTTTCCAATGCGACCTCTATTACAAAGAGTATCCAGGCTCCTTACATTAGCAAGGGCAAAGTTCCTACAAGTAACACCACTGTCTTTGATAAGATTGAATAATAAAGTTGAGTTCATTATCCTTGGCCATTCTCCTTGTTTGATTTCTTGAAGCCCTAGGCTCAGGTGTTCACTCAGCAAGTTTCCTATAATACCACAGACTATAGCCTTGGATACATTATTGGTTTGAAGGGTTTTATTCAGTGCACTCACCGACATTTGAATGTTCTGCAAATCTGCAGCAATGGTGTGAATGTTCTGAATATCTATTTTCTTTTCAGCTAGAGTGTTTAAATCCACTCTTCCCCCTTTAAGCAGTATCTGCTGTAATCCACCCACAAAATTCTGTTCTCTTATATTTAAAGTTCCTAGGTCTGTGTGTGCATACACTGACAAGCCTAACTAAAACTATAGACTGAATGTCGTGTTATATTCGCTAGACACTGAATGGCTGAGCAATTTGATTGGCCGTTTCAATTTAGGACTTTGATTAGCTTTATTCTTTCAGACAGACAACAACTCCCAGCAGTGAACAGCTGTAGTCATAAACCGCCCCAATTTGCACTACCGCATATCAACATCAACAAGTCCCCTTAGATATGTGTAATTAGATTCGATTAACAGATACCACCTGAACAACCTTTTGAGCCCTTGGAATACCTACATTCCTAATCTGTATTCTTGCATATTATTATCAACAAGTCCCCTTAGATATGTGTAATTAGATTCGATTAACAGATACCACCTGAACACCCTTTTGAGCCCTTGGAATACCTACATTCCTAACCTGTATTCTTGCATATCAATATCAACAAGTCCCCCTGATATATTAGCCCCCCAGGAGGGAGCCTCTGCTAGGCCAACCCAAAACACTCCTTGATCCCATTGTTACCCCCTCAAGTCTAATTACCATCAATAAATAATTCTTCTATGGTCCTTTAAACAATGTACCCTTTGAAATGTTCAATTAGGTTAACACCCCATACCTCACACCCCTAGGTAGACTTGCATAAGACTAACACATCAAAGGGTCTTCAGCTGTTATATTAAAATTGAGTTGGCTTGGACAAATCGACCATTGTCAACTCAATTCTGGCCTGGTTAATATTGACTGTATGTGTACATACATATAATAATGTCCCACATAAATCGGTGAACATATTACAACAGCTGCCAAACAAGCCTACTTTGTCTCTCTTATTAATTCCTTGTCATCCAGTCCCCGTCAGCTCTTCTCAACCTTTAACTCTCTGCTTCGTCCCCCACCCCCTCTACCCACTAACTCACTCACTGCCCAAGAGATTGCCAATCACTTCAAAGACAAGATTGATGCAATTCGTGAGGACACCGCCACTGTGCGTACGTCTTCCCCACCCAACATACCTTGCCTAGCAGCACATTCAACACTCTCCTCTTTTGAATTGGCTACTACTGAATAGGTTACAAAACTTATCTCGGATGCCCACCTAACCAATTGTCCCTTGGATCCTGTTCCCTCACAACTACTACAGTCACCCTCTTCTTCTATCCTAAGCTCCCTCACCCACATCTTCAATCTCTTCCTCTCTAGTGGCATCTTCCCCTCCCCTCTAAAACATGCGCAGATCACTCCCATTCTTAAAAAGCCCTCACTGGACCCTATCAACCTGAACAACTTAAGACCCATCTCATTGCTCCCATTCACCTCTAAACTTCTAGAACGCTTAGTCTACAACCGTCTTAGCTCCTACCTCAGTGAAAATAACCTTCTTGACCCCTTACAGTCTGGCTTTCGCTCGAAGCACTCCACGAAAACTGCCTTACTAAAACTCACTAATGATTTACTAACTGCTAAAACCAACAGCCAGTACTCCATACTCCTACTACTTGACCTCTCTGTGGCCTTTGATACTGTTGACCACCCGCTCCTTCTCAATAAACTACATTCCTTTGGCCTCTTCTGCTCTATCCTGGTTCTCTGCCTATTTATCACAGCGCTCCTTCAGTGTCACCTACAACTCTGTCTCCTCCTCAACCATGGCCCCATTCTGCGGGGGTCCCCCAAGGCTCTGTTCTTGGACCGCTTCTTTTCTTTATCTACACCTCCTCCCTTGGTCACTTAATAACCGCCCATGGCTTCCAATACCACTTATACGCTGATGACACCCAAATCTATCTGTCTACTCCTCACCTCACTCCTTCAGTCTCCTCTCGCATTACTAACTTACTAACTGACATATCAGCATGGATGTCGCACCACTTCCTTAAACTAAATCTCCCTAAAACTGAGCTATTAATATTCCCCCCTCCCGTGCCCCCCTCCATGACTTTTACATCAAAATCAACAATGCAACCATCAGTCCCTCCCCTCACACCAGGGTAGTAGGTGTAATCCTAGACTCTGACTTGTCATTTCAGCCTCAAATCCAATCGTTGTCAAAAGTTTGTAGAATTCACCTTCGTAACATCTCTAAAATTCGCCCTCCTCCTCCCATACTCATCTCCAGGATTTCTCCAGAGCCTCTCCCATCCTCTGGAACTTGCTACCTCCATCTATCCGGCTATGCCCTACTCTTGCTACCTTCAGGCGATCCCTGAAAACTCATCTCTTCAAAAAAGCCTATCACGTCTCCAACTAATCTCCTACCACTTCCAACAGCTCATTCTCCACAGTTAAAACCTTTTGTACCACCTGTCCCACCCTATTAGATTGTAAGCTCTTCTGAACAGGGCCCTCTTAATCCTCTTGTATTTTATTGTATTATGACTGTATTGTCTTCCTTTTATATTGTAAAGCGCTGCGTAAACTGTTGGCGCTATATAAATCTTGTATAATAATAATAATAATAATCCCTTATTGGTCTCTTAATGCTTATATTATACCCTCCATAGAATGTCTTGGGTCTTCATGACTGCTCCTGAATTTTAACATATAGTTATGAGTCAACTATTTTATTTACTGTTAAGAAGTGATATGGTTCACCCCTGTGCCCGATATCCATGGACATCATTTGTTTGCAATTATCTTTCTTTTTCCCTTTTAGTGTTTGTTTTTCTTTTTTTATTTCAATATTTAAATATGTTTGTTAACTTTGCGCTCCTGTTGCTAATGCAATGTATAAATGTGAAACAAGATTGTATATTTTCCTTTTATAATTTAATAAAAATACAATTATAAAAAAAAAATAATTGTATGATTTAAAATAAATATAAAACTAATGTGGCGATAAAGATACATTAATAAACAGAAGTCACCATACACAGTAAATGGCCTTAAGCACTAATATTTCCTGTCAAAAACCTAAAATACTTAGCATGAGATCAAAAAGTATGTTTTGGACGGCCAAAACATATGAACTTTATTCATGCAGAGACTTGACTTTTACATATCACTGTTAAATAAGACATGCTTTAAAATGTTATATTAGCTCTGCATCTTCAAAATTTTCTTTGGAGAATTTTAGATGGATAATGTCATTAAATTAAACTTTTCCTGGCCCACCTCACGTCAGCACACAACTGCTTAACACCTCCTCCAGAGCCCCACATGACCACCTGTTCCAAGCTGAATAAAAGACAACCCACTCTCCCCCACTAAGATGTCTTTTTTTTAGTCATGCTCCAGGCCACCTGTTGCTTGCAGTTAGTAAGTAATTTGTTCACTGCATCCCCCCTGCTGAACCTACCCCTCCATGTTCAGCCTCTCATGGAGTTGGAAGACCCTGAATGCTGAAGGTAAATCCTTCTAAAAACTGGGTGCTCTTTTTGTGCCAGGACCGCGGGCAAAATGATGCTTAAACAGCATTGACATTGTACAGGTGTGGTATTATAAAGGCTCTGCAATGTCATCATTACCTCTCCCTTTGTTTTTTTTCCCTTGTCTTTTTATATGCAGTGCACCGCACTGCTCTCCTGGCTTTATTGTCAGTCTGGGAGCGGCTGTGAATCAGGTCACAGGGTGCAGGGAGATGGGCAGCACAGGATGGACCAGTCTCCATGCAATGTGTAAATGGTCTTGGAGGTCTGTAGTTGTGAGGGCTTCTCTCCCTCTCTCTCTCACTGCAGTCCTGCCAGGTAAATGACTTGCCTCAGATTCTGACTGAGTATCCTGTCTGACTCTGGATGTGCTGTCCTGGCTCCCCTGCTATGCTGTGTACTTCTGTGAGTTTGACAGCCTGACTGTTTTTTGTCTCAGACTCTAATGCCGTGTACACACAATCAGAATTTCTGACAACAAATGTTTGATGTGAGCTTGTTGTCTTAAATTCCGTTAGCGTGTGTATGCTCCATCGGACATTTGCTGTCAGAATTTCCGACAATGTTTAAGAGCTGGTTCTCAAATTTTCCGACAAAAAAACTTGTTGACGGAAATTCTGAGCGTGTGTTCACAATTCTGATGCATGATCTGAACTGTACTGGAGATAGCACATTCGTCACACTGCAAAGTTTTCAATCTTTCAATGCAGCACATTCTCTTCTTCTTTATAATGCTAGAATAATGAAATAGTTTTGCTGTTGATATTTACACAGAGTTCTGAAAAACTGGTTTCTTTATTATTTCTCATGATCTCCTGAATAATCTTTTTTTTTCGCCATATCTCCAGAATAATGTTTTTAATTTTTTTTTTCTAGTTATCTACTTTTTTTTTAATCAAGATCTTCTGATTTTTTTTTCTAGTGATCTCCATAATATTTTTTTGCCGTTTTGTGTGACAACTTACCACAACACCTTTATTATCTTTTATTTTTTAACATCAAAGAGGTTGGTTGGTGTTGTTGTCCCTTGTTAATTCCACATTGTATTTTTTAAATGTACCTGCCTACTCACAAACAAACTGTCCTTTTTGAAGTAAAACACATAGCCAAGGATTTAAAAAAAAAAATAGAAATTTATTATTTAGGACCTGAAATATGCTCCTCACCGATGAGGTTTTGGCCCACCTCCATTTCCTGCATCTTATTGGCCGTCATACAAGCAAAGGCCTCTTGAACACTGAGGGTTGTTTTGAGGACCGCAGTATCCTATCGAATCAAACCAAGCGCTGACTCCACCACGTTCCTCCCCTTCCTGGGCCTTTTTGTTGGAAGGCGGAGGGGAGGAACCTACGATTCAGTCAGGCTACTGGGCACAGCCAACTCCTGGCTGCCACTATCCATGGCCACCTCCTGATTGCCACTTTTCACAGCCACCTCCTGGCTGCCACCTTCCACAGCCTCCTCCTGGCTGAGACTTTCTTTTGCATGAAAATGGGACATAGTTTTAGTTTTTTGGTCATCAATCACACACAATTTTGAGCTCATGACTGTTGCAAATTGAATGTTAACAAATAGAAAAGACAATCATTCTGACCCCAGCATTTTTCATTCTTGTCCCAATCATTTTTGGCTACTACTGTCTATTAATATGTAAACCACTTTGTTAAATCATAAGTTAGTGATCAATAATAACATCTAGTTAACATCATTAATTTTTTGACAAGAAATATGTTGAACGTAGCTATACCTGACTCAAGCTGGGCTCCTCCACATCTTCCTGGGTGGAAGGCCCAGTTTGGACTTTGGAAGCCTCAGCTGAGGTGAAAGGAGGAGTGGAAGGAAGAGTAGAAGGAAGGGTTGAGAGTGATGGCCTGATTTCAGTCTAGTCTGACAAAAACTGCAGTCTGTCATAGTACCAGAGCCTGGGGAAATAAATGTCATCTGCTGCTGCTCCTCATCTCTTGGAATCCTGGACCTTCTTGTGCTCCCTATTATATGTGCTCCTCAGGCCACCAATTTTGCACTTCAAATAGTTAATGTCTGCCGTGGGAATCACGGACTTCACCAATTCCAACAGTTGATCCAGCGCTGCCTTCCTCTTTATTTTGTTATTAAAAGGGTGTTTCACCTGCCACAGACAGGGCAGTTCTTTGTATTTATCAATGAAGTTGGGGAGGAAATCATGGTCATTGAATTTATCCATATTCTCGGCAAGACACAACACAAGACAAACCCTAATGTCAGGCTAAACTCTCATAATCTTGTCACAATATATGCCTCAATCTATAAGCAGTATAGGCCACTGATGCCCCAAGTTAAAACTGTACCTTCGTTAGCATGATCAGCGCTTATGCTACTCCGTCCTCCACTCACAGATCATACGTACAACACATGCGTTTTATGCTTTATATACACTGCGCATGCATGAAACTCCACCCCTGACCTTCTTTCTAGTATATTCCCCTCCTCTTCTCTTTCAGCGCAGTGGGAGAGTACATGGCGGAGACAGAGCAGGTGCATGATAATAGCAGCAATGAGGGGGACAGTGAAAGCCCGGAGCCAGAAACGTCCTCATCCAGGATGAGATTTAAGGCCTCAAATATATCCTTTGTAGAGATGGCGGAGATGGTGGACATCTTGAAGAGGGCCGACTATGATGGGAAGTATGGACCTTACCAAAATCCAAATGTGAGAAAGGCCAAGGTCATGGCTAAAGTTGTGAGAAGTCTGCGCAGGAATTTTGAGGTACGACGATCCAAGGATCAATTGAGGAAACGCTGGTCAGACCTGAAATTGAAGGAGCACAATCAGTACAGAAGGATCAGGAAAGTGCTGCAAAAAAGTATTTGTCCTGTGTTCCTATTATTATTATTATTACTTTAGTGCTGCTCCATGTGCTTTTCTTTACTGTTGTACAGTTTAAAATGGCAAGTTTCAAGGTCGTGGGCACAATAATTGTTCGTAGTAAACATTGTTCGTTCTCCTACTA